>NC_058088.1:158647481-158973731 GCF_014858855.1 Bufo gargarizans
TTGCCTAGAAATAGGAATATCTAGCGGGAATCACCTGTTACGATTTCCATAAATTAACCCAGAGTCTTCATAACTATATATTATATATTTATTGGTCCTTTCTTACACATAGAATTTGACAGAATTTCATGACAACTACAACACAACCATCTAATGTATTCCTTTAGTGTCATGAATTTTGTATATTCCGTATATCCTGACCTCAATAATGTAAATTCTCTATATTACTTTAGTGAACCAGCGGGTGTGAACCCACTGCGCCACGTGTCCTACCTCCTCTAAGGGTGTTGTCTAAGTGAACCTCTTGATCTTCACAGTACCCCTGATGGTGGGGATAGACTTTCCTGAGGGAAACACGAGGCAGCTGGTCCAGGTACCAGGAGGTACCTGAGAAAGGTACCAGAGGTGCAGGACCGAAAGATGAGGCAAAGGCGTAGTCAGACAGGCAAAAAGTCAGGGCAGGCGGCACAGGAACAGGTCAGGCAATCTGGGTCGGCAACAGGACAGTCAAGACAAGCTGGTAGGGATCTAACAGGTAGCTGTTATGAGTCAGGAACACAGGAACAAAAGCGGAAATCAGAAACCTTAGCAGGACACAAGGACCTTGACACTGGAAAGGGGGCTGAGTCACTTATATATGTGCAGGAGGGTTATGATTGGTCAGTGAGGTCACATGACCTAACCCATAAAGCCCAGGAAGTGACACATGCCTGACCTTAAGGAAGTGCTGCAGGAAACAAGCAGCAAGCATGCTGTGGCCAGGGCTGAGGGGAAACTGTGGAGCGGATCCCAGAACAACAGTACCTACACAGACAGAGCCCAGGACTGCAGCGGTGAATGGGAAGCACTGGCCGCAGATCACCACTGAACACAGCGCCCAGAAATGCGGCGGTAAGCAGGGGAACAGCGGCGCACAGCAGCCGCTGTTACAATTACACTTCTATGTGGATTGAATGCTTATATATACTTATTGGCTTGTCACTCTGGGGCTGTGTGTGAAACATGCTATTGCAGAGGATTCAATTATGTAAACATATTTTTTAGGTTTCAGGTGTTTTGGATAGTCATACTGAAGCTTATTTCGATCCCATTGAAGGGTTTTATCCAATTATTGTTTATAGTTTTATCCATATTAATATATGGAAGTACCTCTTCATATTTAAAGGGTTAATCTGGGCAAGTATTGGATTTGCTAAATATTTGCAATGTGAACACTTAAGGATAGACTTAGAAAAGCTTTAATGTAACTTTTATGATATACAAAAGTCACAAATGTTGGCACCTGCTATATTCGTGCCATAATGTTCAACTTTTTGCCCTTCTTTCCCCTTTTCTGAAGTGATGGGAATATGGGTGGAGATTAGAGGCATGGGCAGGGCCTCTCATAGCTCACTGGATTTCCTATCATTTGCACCAGAAACTGCTGTAAATTAAAGCTCAAGTCTACATCAGCCCCTAGCTGGTTTAGATGTGAATTTCTGTAGAATGGAGGGATAAAAATGCCCTTAATTTATTAAGAGACATGCCTTTTTAATTAAGGGGTTCTCCAGGAAATGATAATAATCACCTACCATCTTGTGACATGGCTTAAAATTATCCCAGTGAAATCTGCTCTTTCCTTTCTGCACCCTGCCACATGCCCATACAGCAGTTTACGACCACATATGGGGTGTTTCTGTAAACTGCAGAATCAGGGTAATAAATATTGAGGTTTGTTTGGCTGCCAACCCTTGCTGTGTTACAGATAGAATGGATTAAAATGGAAAATCTTCAAAAAAAAATGTACCATTTTAAAATTTCACATCCATTTTCCTT
Organism: Bufo gargarizans; assembly: GCF_014858855.1. NCBI lineage: Eukaryota > Metazoa > Chordata > Amphibia > Anura > Bufonidae > Bufo > Bufo gargarizans. The sequence goes on from NC_058088.1 coordinate 158,649,297, forward strand.
TAAATCTTATGGAACATCTAAAGGGTTAATAAAGTTTATAACATCAGTTTTGAATAAGTTGAGGAATTTAGTTTCTAAAATGGGGTCATTTATGAGTGGTTTCTACCATGTAAGCCCAACAAAGTGACTTCATAACTGAACTGGTCCTTAAAAAAGTGAGTTTCTTAAATTTTCTTAAAATTTTCTTAAAAAATTCTAAGCATTCTAACATCCTAAAAAAAAATACATAATTTACAAAATGATGCAAACATGTGGACTTATGGGAAAGTAAACATATAGGAAATATAAAGTAATAACTATTTCATGAGGTATAACTATCTGCCTTAAAAGCAGAGAAATTAAAATATAGGGAGCTGTTGGCCCATCTGAGACATTGATGGCATATCACTGGCTATTTTTGAAGTCCTATAGAAGTGAATAGAGCACACACCACACATGCACGTCCACCATTCCTTCACTGCTATGGGACTGCCAGAAATAGACAAGCGAGCACTTGGTTATTTGATGAACTCTCAAAGTGGTGAATTAGAGGGTGGCCACTCTTTGTGCACCCTCTTTTACTTTGGGGCCTGTTCTGGAGATAGGAGTGGATTCCAGACATGGTACCTGTACCTATCTAATATTCATGGCATATCCTAGTGATATGCCATCAATGTCTGAGATGAGACAAACCTTTAAAGGCTATGTACACCTTTGGGGTAAAAAAAAAAATATATTATTGCATTGTACTCATTTTGAGCTAAAAAAAAAATCCTTTTTTAAATTGGTCTTAAAAATGTGGAGCCTTTTTCTCTGTACAGGGCTGAGTTGATCTAGTAACAGGATCTACATTTTCTCTCTTTTCTGTCAGCCATCTGACCTGACGGGCTCCTTATATTTGCTCTCTGAATTATGAACACCCATTATAGCTCAGTTCTTAACTTACTGGTAAGAATGTGGCTTAAATAAGTGTTCATGACCTCTTTGTAATTTAGAGATAAGGTTTATTAGATGACCGGCACAAAGTAAAAGTGAAAGTACCAGTCACACAGCTAGACAAACAGTTAACCCTTTTTTGACAAAACACCTCAATATTGTTAATAAAGACCAATTGCAAAAAAAAATTTTTAGCCCAAAATGTGTAGAATGCAATCAGAAAAAAATTGCCTTCGAATATGTGCATAGCCTTTAAGTTTACAGTATGTCCAGCCCCCTAGCAAGTTTTTGCCAGTCTTGAACAATCTATTTAAGTGGTCAAGGCAGAGGTGGACTAGCCATAGACCCTATAGGGAAATTTCCCAGTGAGCCGCCCGATTGCTCCTCATGGGTGCTGGCAAGGTACACAATGATCTGATACTCCCTGCATTAATTAATGCTAGGAGTATCAGGTACTTATGTACCTGTCAGCCACAGGAGCATTCTTGAATTCAACTGTAAGAGGGTGATACATTTGAATACTGCAGTGGGGGCAGTAGTATTTTGTGCTGCGCTGTGGTACTTGGTTCTGCTGGGGGGCTATTTTGTGCTGCACTACAGTATTGCTGACCCCGCCTACTTTTTTTGTCCCCCCTACATGCGTTGCCCCCATCTCCTGTCAATTTGGCCCTTTTAGGTTGTTTTTCAGTCCGCTCCCAGGGTTAATAGAAGTGTACTAAAGGAGCAAGGGTAATCTCAGCTTCTACCACACCCTGAATTTTCTTTAAAGGGGTTATCCACCCTTCAAAAATTATATTTCTAGCATTTTAATGTATGTAATTAATCAACTCACTAATATACGTAGTAAACTTTCTAAGTTTCTGACATTTCATATTTTGCTCACATGGTCAGATTCCCCTCATTGACCCCACCAAAAAGCAGATGTTATTGGTGAATATTGGTTATAAAAAAAACTATTCATTTATTGAAATTCATTTTTTAATGAAAGAAGACATTCATGCTGATGCAAAAAGTTAATCCACAATGAAAAGACCACAGTGATTGAAGGTAACTCTCCAGTAGGATTAGTTTTATAGAGCCAAAGTCAGATGCAAATTGCTCTGCTCAGTGCTCACGTCTTCATGTAATGACAATTATTATATAAGAATTGGATTTATCAGAATAACACATTATTTACTAAATAACCAGCAAATCCCGACAGGATTTTCAGCTCAATGTCCTCAAATGCGTATTTTCTGGTCCTTTATGTGATTTTAGCTTAGTGGGAACAGGTTTTGTTTGTACCTTCATTCTCTTAATAGCGAATATAATGAACACAGCTAACCCATCACCTTTCCTGAGAGAAAGATGCATGGATTCTCTGTTATTACTGTTTAGAAAATTACATTTCTAAGTCTACAGGTCATTTTCCTTTGTTTCTGTTCCATTATAGTTGTCAATATAAATTTAATACAAGTTGTTACTAATGCCGTATTATGCTAATTCGCTTTAGTTCCATGGTGATTTTGATATTATGGAAAAATCCCAAACCGTCAACTGACCAAAAAGAAATCCCTTTAGGGGTCCCAACCCAATATATGTAAAAATTAAAACTACATCTTTATTTTGTCATCCTTAAAACCTTATAAATGTGAAAAAAGGAAAATAATGTGTAAGGCTACTTTCACACAAGCGGCAGGACGGATCCGACAGGCTGTTCACCCTGTCAGATCCGTCCTGCCGCTATTTCGCCGTGCCGCCGGACTGACGCTCCGTCCCCATTGACTATAATGGTGATGGGGACGGAGCTCCGGTGCAGCACGGCAGTGCACGGCGAGAGGCCGCTGGACTAAAAGTACTACATGTCTGGACTAAAAGTACTACATGTTTAGTCCGGCGGCCTCTCACCGCGCACTGCCGTGCTGCGTCGGAGCTCCACCCTGTCCCCATTATAGTCAATGGGGACGGAGCAGCAGTCCGGCGGCACGGCAAATTATCGGCAGGACAGATCCGACAAGGTGAGCAGCCTGTCGGATCCGTCCTGCCGCTAGTGTGAAAGTACCCTTAAAAAAACTATCAGAGGACAGTGGAACAGGGTCACCAAGGGGGATTGTTAATAACTGGAGGGAGGGAGATATTTGTGCATGAACTTTCCTTTTTGTTTTTAAATAAACACAGTTTTTATTTAGTTTGTGTGGGCTTGTTATTATGAGTATTTATTCACTGTCACACCCCTTAGAGTCTATTTACACTATATAGTGCTTTCTTTATACACTCTCTGCTACTACTCAGCAGATGTTATATTGGGTGGGGGTGCAAATACACCAGTTGTATTTGGTCTGAGAAGTGTACGACCAATGTTATTCTATAACCATGATAATTCTATTGTCAGTGCTGCTCAGATAGACCACATTATCTGACAGTCTGTTATCATGCACCTTCATTATTCTTGTAAGCTGCATTCTCTTGTCAGTTGCCTTGCATACTATAAACGCACACTGCTGAATACATATTCACACTCAGTCCTATACATTGTGGCTACCAGATCAGGCACAACGATACAGAGTATCTTCTATACACACACAATTGTGTGGGAATTGTGTGTGTGTATAGAAGATATTCTGTACCAATGTTCTCCTGAAGCGAGGTCTAGACCTGTGTACAGGGTTGAAAACCAGTGGACTGCCAAGATAATGCCCTTAGGAGTAGCCCAAAGTCAAAATTGCTGGTTCCACTCCCACACCAGCTGTTACATGTTCTAGGAGACAAACTAAAAGCTATTTTGCAATACTATAAGAATCCTCCAGGTGTGTCATAGGGTCACAATGCACCCCCTGGGCTGCCAAGCCTAGTAGTTTCAAAAGGGGTTGGTCAGCACATCCCATCCAAATGCGCAGGTGCACGCTGCTATGACTGGAAACATAAAACAACACAACATATAATGCAACAGCTCTCTGCGAACCAAATAAAGTGCAAAAAAATATTTCTATTATTATAATTTTGTACAAAATGTACACTGCTCAAAAAAATAAAGGGAACACAAAAATAACACATCCTAGATCTGAATTAATTAAATATTCTTCTGAAATACTTTGTTCTTTACATAGTTGAATGTGCTGACAACAAAATTGCACAAAAATAAAAAAATGGAAATTAAATTTTTCAACCCATGGAGTCTGGATTTGGAGTCACATTCAAAATTAAAGTGGAAAAACACACTACAGGCTGATCCAACTTTGATGTAATGTCCTTAAAACAAGTCAAAATGAGGCTCAGTAGTGTGTGTGGCCTCCACGTGCCTGTATGACCTCCCTACAATGCCTGTGCATGCTCCTGATGAGTAGTGTTGAGCGCGAATATTCGAAAAGCGAATTTTTTTCGCGAATATCGCAACTTCGCGATTTCGCGAATATTTCGAATATAGTGCTATATATTCGTAAAAACGAATATTCGTTTTTTTTTTCCACAAAATTACAGTACACATATAATTGATTGTTTCCCAAAGGTCCAAAAGCTCAGATCTTACTCACATTGCCTAGAAAGTGATTGAGGCGCGAATCTTCGTAAGGCGATTTTATTAGCGCAAATGCGAATATCAGCACTTGTCCCAGAACAGAGGCAAAGGGCTTTGCATTCATACATTAGTGAATTGAGTTGCGAATCTTCGTAAGGCGATTTTATTAGCGCACATGCGAATATCTACACTTGTCCCCAGAACAGAGGCAAAGGCCTGTGCATGTGCATTGATATAGTATAGCACCATATTCGCGAATACTTCGATCTTCGTAAAATTCGATTTACGAATATTCGTATTTTTTTTTATTTTTTTTATACTGTATGAATGCAAAGCCCTTTGCCTCTGTTCTGGGACAAGTGCCGATATTCGCCTGTGCGCTAATAAAATCGCCTTACAAAGATTCGCGCCTCAATCACTTTCTAGGCAATGTGAGTAAGATCTGAGCTTTTGGACTTTTGGGAATCAATCGAGATACAGTGGGGGGTGATGACAGTAGTTGACAGAGTACAGATCAATGTAATCTGTAAGGTGGAAACTAAAATAAAAAATACGAATATTCGTAAATTGAATTTTACGAAGTTCGAAGTATTCGCGAATATGGTGCTATACTATATGAATGCACAGGCCTTTGCCTCTCTGTTCTGGGGACAAGTGTAGATATTCGCCTGTGCGCTAATAAAATCGCCTTACAAAGATTCGCGCCTCAATCACTTTCTAGGCAATGTGAGTAAGATCTGAGCTTTTGGACTTTTGGGAATCAATCGAGAAACAGTGGGGGGTGATGACAGTAGTTGACAGAGTACAAATCAATGTAATCTGTAAGGTGGAAACTAAAATAAAAAATACGAATATTCGTAAATCGAATTTTACGAAGTTCGAAGTATTCGCGAATATGGTGCTATACTATATGAATGCACATGCACAGGCCTTTGCCTCTCTGTTCTGGGGACAAGTGTAGATATTCGCATGTGCGCTAATAAAATCGCCTTATGAAGATTCGCAACTCAATTCAATCACTAATGTATGAATCATACATTAGTGATTGAATTGAGTTGCGAATCTTCGTAAGGCGATTTTATTAGCGCACATGCGAATATCTACACTTGTCCCCAGAACAGAGAGGCAAAGGCCTGTGCATGTATATAGTATAGCACCATATTCGCGAATACTTCGAACTTCGTAAAATTCGATTTACGAATATTCGTATTTTTTATTTTAGTTTCCACCTTACAGATTACATTGATCTGTACTCTGTCAACTACAGTCATCACCTCCCACTGTATCTCGATTGATTCACAAAAGTCCAAAAGCTCAGATCTTACTCACATTGCCTAGAAAGTGATTGAGGCGCGAATCTTTGTAAGGCGATTTTATTAGCGCACAGGCGAATATCAGCACTTGTCCCAGAACAGAGGCAAAGGGCTTTGCATTCTTACATTAGTGATTGAATTGAGTTGCGAATCTTCGTAAGGCGATTTCATTAGCGCACATGCGAATTTTGCATCTCATAATATGTATTATGCGATGCGAAAATTCGAATTATCGCATATGCGAAATAATAACGAATTCGAATATTCGCGAATATTTTACGAATATTCTTTCGAATATTCGCGAAATTTCGCGAATTCGAATATGGGACATGCCGCTCAACACTACTGATGAGGTGGCGGACGGTCTCCTGAGGGATCTCCTCCCAGACCTGGACTAAAGCATCTGCCAACTCCTGGACAGTCTGTGGTGCAACGTGACGTTGGTGGATAGAGCGAGACATGATGTTCCAGATGTGCTCAATTGGATTCAGGAATGGGGAACAGGCAGGCCAGTCCATAGCATCAATGCCTTCGTCTTGCAAGAACTGCTGACACACTCCAGCGACATGAGGTCTAGCATTGTCTTGCATTAGGAGGAACCCAGGGCCAACCGCACCAGCATATGGTCTCACAAGGGGTCTGAGGATCTCATCTCGGTACCTAATGGCAGTCAGGCTACCTCTGGCAAGCACATGGAGGGCTGTGCTGCCCTCCAAAGAAATGCCACCCCACACCATTACTGACCCAATGCCAAACCGGTCTTGCTGGAGGATGTTGCAGGCAGCAGAACGTTCTCCACGGCGTCTCCAGACTCTGTCACGTCTGTCATGTGCTCAGTGTGAACCTGCTTTCATCTGTGAAGAGCACAGGGCGCCAGTGGCAAATTTGCCAATCTTGGTGTTCTCTGGCAAATGCCAAACGTCCTGCACAGTGTTGAGCTGTAAGCAAAACCCCCACCTGTAGACGTCGGGCCCTCATATGACCCTCATGGAGTCTGTTTCTGACCGTTTGAGCAGCCACATGCACATTTGTGGCCTGCTGGAGGTCATTTTGCAGGACTCTGGCAGTGCTCCTCCTGTTCCTCCTTGCACAAAGGTGGAGGTAGCGGTCCTGATGCTGGGTTGTTGCCCTCCTATGGCCTCCTCCACCTCTCCTGATGTACTGGCCTGTCTCCTGGTAGCGCCTCCATGCTCTGGACACTACGCTGACAGACAGCAAACCTTCTTGCCACAGCTCGCATTGTTGTGCCATCCTGGATAAGCTGCACTACCTGAGCCACTTGTGTGGGTTCTAGACTCTGTCTCATGCTACCACTAGAGTGAAAGCACCGCCAGCATTCAAAAGTGACCAAAACATCAGCCAGGAAGCATAGGAACTGAGAAGTGGTCTGTGGTCACCACCTGCAGAACCACTCCTTTATTGGGGGTGTCTTGCTAATTGCCTATAATTTCCACCTGTTGTCTAACCCATTTGCACAACAGCATGTGAAATTGATTGTCACTCAATGTTGCTTCCTAAGTGGACAGTTTGATTTCACAGAAGTGCGATTGACTTGGAGTTACATTGTGTTGTTTAAGTGTTCCCTTTATTTTTTTGAGCAGTGTATTTGCCAAGCATCTCTACTTTATTAGCATAGCATAAGGATTATAATATGTTTTTGTACTTTATTTGGTTCGCAGAGAGCTATTGCATTATATGTTGTGTTGTTTTATGTTTCCAGTCATAGCAGCTTGTACCTGCGCATTTGGATGGGATGTTCTGGCCAACCCCTTTTGTGTTTCCATTGTATTTTGCACTGGAGGTGTGGCTGAGCCTAGTCGGTTGTGCACTCCTGACCAGCCTGTCTGCCTCATGGGCTGATTTTAATTAGCATGAGTATAAAGCTTAGCCTGCTCCTCCCCACTCACTGGAAGCCCCTGACACCAGGAGAGGTATGGAGTGGGTAGTGGACTCAGCATGCATGTTGGTACTTCAATGGATGCCATTTTGGCACCAAATATGATGAAAATGAAAGGGGACCCACCATGCATGTGGAACCTAGACCTCCTGAATTTAATGATTGCTATCATGGCACTTAACAGGTAGAACTTAGTGTTAGTTTCCCGTCTTACAGAGATCGCCTTGACGTGCGGCAGACGGGCTCAAATAATTTTGTACAAAATGTATTTGCCAAGCATCTCTACTTTATTAACATAGCATTAGCATTACAATATGTTTTTGTACTTTATTTGGTTCGCAGAGAGCTGTTGCATTATATATTGTGTTGTTTTAAGCCTAGTAGTCTCTGGCATCTGCTCAGATTTGTCTGTGGCTGATGCTAGCCCTGGATACTAGAAGTGTCGGAGACCGGATTTTCTGATACAAGATGTAGTCCATCAAAACGACTAATGTGATCTCTAGTGAGCAGCCTTCTATTAAATTCAAAAGACTACTGCATTCACTGCCCTATAACATAGGTTAACGTTGGAATGCCTTTTCCACTCAGCTCAAAAGCAATTTTAGCTTACAATATTGTAGTGATTCACCCAAATCGCTTTTTATCAGCTGTAATATTGATGAGGGTCAACACCATCCTAGCACTAAAAAGCTCTCCATGCCTTTTCTTTAAATTAGCACTATAATGCTTTTTTGTATACTCTGCTCCTCTGAATGTCACTGCAATGTCACATTTCTGTGCTATGCTTCGAAAAAGCTAATAACGATTGCTGGAGGGGATGAACTGTGGTGTTATATGGCATAATTGTTTACATTATTAATAGTAAGCTACATTATTCATTAAATGTTGTTATCTTCTATAGTGGTGTTTTTCTTTTTTGACACCTCTCTTCAAGAAAATGGAGCCTTTGACCTATCATGTTATAGTGCATTAAATAGAGTCAGGCTGGGCTCACATCTTCATTCATACAGTCCTGATCTAAAGTTTAAGACCACTTGAAAAATGGCAAAAAATCATATTTAGCATGGCTGGATCTTAACAAGGTTGCAAGTAGAGCTTCAACATGCAACAAGAATACATGGGAGTGAGACAAAACATTTTTTAAGCATTCAATTTAATGAAAACAAGGAATAAACTGAAACAGACTGTTTTTCAGCTGATCAAAAGTTTAGGACCACACCTCCAAAAAAAACCTAAACCCCCCCAAAACAGAAATCCAACTTCCAAACATGAACTCAGTAATGATTAGCTCCGCCGTTATTGTTTATCACTTCAAAAATTCATTTCGGCATGCTTGCTGCAAGCATTTCCATTAGGTGAGTGGGAACATTTCTCTAAGTGGTGAAGACAGCCGCACGAAGGCCATCTACTGTCTGGAACTGTTGTCCATTTTTGTAAACTTCCCTTGCCATACATTCCCAAAGGTTTTCAAATGGATTTAGATCAGAGAAACACGCAGGATGGGCCAAAAGAGTAATGTTATTCTCCTGGAAGAAGTCCCTTGTCCTTTGGGCATTGTGTACTGTAGAGTTGTCCTGTTAAAAAACCCAGTCGTTACCACACAGACGAGGGCCCTCAGTCATGAAGAATGCTCTCTGCAACATCTTGACATAGCCAGCGTCCGTTTGGACGCCCCTGCACTTCCTGAAGCTCCATTGTTCCACTGAAGAAAAAAGCACCCCAGACCATTATGGCACCCCCTCCACTGTGGCGCGTAGAAAACATCTCAGGTGGGATCTGCTTGTCATGCCAGTAACGTTGGAAACCATAAGGACCATCGAGGTAAAAAAAATTCTCATCAGAGAATAAAACTTTCTTCCACCTTTGAATGTTCCATGTTTGGTGCTCTCTTGCAAAGTCCAAACGAGCAGTTTTGTGGCGTTCAAGGAGACGAGGTCTTTGAAGACTTTTTTGTTTTTGAAGCCCTTCAGTCTCAGATGCCGTCTGATCAGGCATGGGATCCAGCCGGTTCTCTCCGGTTCTGCCGAACCGTTTGTTAAAATTACAGGCGGTTCGCAGGACCGGTGAGAAGCAGGGATCCCGACCCGGTCCTGCAGCTGCGCCTGCACCCCTGTATTTTTCAGCCTGCGGCTGTTACTTACAGTCAGTCAGCGTGAGCGTGGCTGTGTGTGTGTCAGCCAGTCTTCCACAGTGCTGCCGCCCTCCCCCCGCCCCCAGCCTCGCAGTCATGGCAACAAAGGGGAGTGTCTTGAGAGTGAGCAGCGCCGCGAAGCTGCCAGCCCAGAACAGAGAAGGAGAGAGGAGTGCTCTCACTGTCTGCAGAGTGCCCTAGTTGCTGACAGTCCACAGTACACCCCACACACAGCCATGAAAGATTGAAGAGCCGGCCCCTAGCCTAACAGAAAGGAGTCTGGACAGGTCAGGACTCAGGACAGCCTGGTTGGTTGAGTGTGATTTGTGTGACACTGACAAGTTGGCATTAAGGAGGGGACCACCGACCAGGGGCTGAAATTGAAATGTGACAACATAACAAAAATGGAGGGGGCCATGAATCTGTGGGGAGAAGCTATATGAGAAGTTTGAGAACATGGAGGGAGCCATGAATCTGTGGGGAGAAGCTATGTGAGAATATGGAGGGGGCCATGTGGGGAGAAGCAATGTGAGAACATGGAGGGGGCCATGAATCTGTGGGGAGAAGCAATGTGAGAACATGGAGGGGGCCATGTGGGGAGAAGCAATGTGAGAACATGGAGGGGGCCATGTGGGGAGAAGCAATGTGAGAACATGGAGGGGGCCATGTGGGGAGAAGCAATGTGAGAACATGGAGGGGCCATGAATCTGTGGGGAGAAGCAATGTGAGAACATGGAGGGGCCATGAATCTGTGGGGAGAAGCAATGTGAGAACATGGAGGGGGCCATGAATCTGTGGGGAGAAGCAATGTGAGAACATGGAGGGGGCCATGTGGGGAGAAACAATGTGAGAACATGGAGGGGGCCATGTGGGGAGAAGCAATGTGAGAACATGGAGGGGGCCATGTGGGGAGAAGCAATGTGAGAACATGGAGGGGGCCATGTGGGGAGAAGCAATGTGAGAACATGGAGGGGGCCATGTGGGGAGAAACAATGTGAGAACATGGAGGGGGCCATGTGGGGAGAAACAATGTGAGAACATGGAGGGGGCCATGTGGGGGGAACTTAGCAATGTGAGAACATGGAGGGGTCCATGAATCTGTGGGGAGAAGCAATGTGAGAACATGGAGGGGCCATGAATCTGTGGGGAGAAGCAATGTGAGAACATGGAGGGGGCCATGAATCTGTGGGGAGAAGCAATGTGAAAACCATGGAGGGGGCCATGTGGGGAGAAACAATGTGAGAACATGGAGGGGGCCATGTGGGGAGAAACAATGTGAGAACATGGAGGGGGCCATGTGGGGAGAAGCAATGTGAGAACATGGAGGGGTCCATGAATCTGTGGGGAGAAGCAATGTGAGAACATGGAGGGGCCATGAATCTGTGGGGAGAAGCAATGTGAGAACATGGAGGGGGCCATGTGGGGAGAAGCAATGTGAGAACATGGAGGGGGCCATGTGGGGAGAAACAATGTGAGAACATGGAGGGGCCATGAATCTGTGGGGAGAAGCAATGTGAGAATATGGAGGGGGCCATGTGGGGAGAAACAATGTGAGAACATGGAGGGGGCCATGTGGGGAGAAACAATGTGAGAACATGGAGGGGGCCATGTGGGGAGAAGCAATGTGAGAACATGGAGGGGTCCATGAATCTGTGGGGAGAAGCAATGTGAGAACATGGAGGGGGCCATGTGGGGAGAAGCAATGTGAAAACATGGAGGGGGCCATGTGGGGAGAAGCAATGTGAGAACATGGAGGGGGCCATGTGGGGAGAAACAATGTGAGAACATGGAGGGGGCCATGTGGGGAGAAACAATGTGAGAACATGGAGGGGGCCATGTGGGGAGAAACAATGTGAGAACATGGAGGGGGCCATGTGGGGAGAAGCAATGTGAGAACATGGAGGGGGCCATGTGGGGAGAAGCAATGTGAGAACATGGAGGGGGCCATGTGGGGAGAAGCAATGTGAGAACATGGAGGGGCCATGAATCTGTGGGGAGAAGCAATGTGAGAACATGGAGGGGGCCATGAATCTGTGGGGAGAAGCAATGTGAGAACACAGAGGGGCCATCTGGGGAGAAACAATGTGAGAACATGGAGGGGCCATGTGGGGAGAAATGTGACATTGAGGGGTGATGGCTGACATGGGGGTCTAATCTGAGGTCTGATTAACAATAGGGGTCTGATTGCTGGTCTGACCTGAGGTGTAATGGAAAAAATGTATTTCTAATTGTTCTCCTCTAAAACCTAGGTGTGTCTTATAAGGCGGAATATAGGTTCCTCAAGCCAGCGATTGTTTGAGGCAGAGAGAAGATAGGAGGACCACACAGAGGAGAAGCCAACTGCTGCTGACGGGACCAGGGCCAGGTGAGCGGTGCGGGAGTGTGTGTTTTGGTTGGGGTGCGCCAAAATGTAGCTTCGCTTTAGTTTGCAAAGCCAACCTGCAGTGTGCTGTCTTCTGCCTCCCCGGTGCTGGCCATTTTCACTCAGCGAGTGAGCACACAGTTCAGTGAGGAGGAGATTCACTTGTCACTGAATGACCTCCCATTCTTTATCAATTTTATCCTTCCCTTAATAGACTGTGCACATGGCTGAAATTATTATTTTTTTCTTTTTTTTATATAGGCACATTACAGGCATTTGCTCTTCTGCATTCTTTGAAACCTATGAAGGATCTAACTACCACTGAGCAATATAGTCCATTTTCCAACGTCATTCGTCATCAACTCCAACCTGAACAGTTCTAAGGACTCTGACCTAATTATCGAAAGCAGTACATGAGGTGAGTTTTAATTTGGACTCTTTTAGGCCAGCATTAATAATTTTTGTTGTTTTTCTCAGTTACAGATGCTGAACCGTGAATTAATGTCAGTGCCAGAAGCTATCTTACATTTAGAACTGGCACTGGATGCATTGAAGTTATGTATAGGCCAGAACCTTTTCATAACTTCGGCGGATCCACCGCCAGCTTAGGGGTTTATTAACACCGGCATCTAAAATGCCAGTGTTAAAAATTGTGTGTCAGAGCTTTTGTACCACTACCTATTGCATAGTCTTAGTCACACAGTCAGCGTTTGTTCATTGATTTTAATCAGTGATTTTCAGCCAAAACCTGGTTAAGGTTTCCACTGTTTTCCACTGCAGAAACAGTTTGACATTGAATTGAATGGAGAGATTCTCACACAGGAAATCAGCAACAAAATCTGCACCATACTTTACACTCCAAAAATCCAACTTTGTAAAAACATGTACCTGTGGGTTTTCTGGTGGAATTTTCAACTATATTTAAAGTCACCTAAGGATTGGCTCAGCCTCAGCTGCATCTCTCAGAGACGTGTGGTTCCTGACACAGACTGAGTGCATGATGGTTTCTATAACATCAGGAGTCTAATTTACTGTGCTCATCACTAGATCCAAAATCAGATATGACATGGCTGTATCCCAAATCATAAATCACTATGATGCAGTCAGCTTTGGTCAGGGGAACCACATAAGTGGCTGACACATGGGGCTGTGTTTCTCTGTTGTGAGAATCAGCCTTTAGTGGTTCAGTTCTACCTTCTCCTGGGTGTAGTCCCCCGGTCAGTAGTGGGGGACCCCGGTCAAGAATCACATAGCAAAAATCCAGCAGTTTAATGACTCTGTGTCATTTGTGTGTGTGATTCTCCTTGACTACGGTGGACTACACTCAGTAATTAAAAGGTTTGTCTGTAACTAATTAAAATTGTCTGTTCAGTTGGGGAAGGCTTTAATAGCAACTAATCATTGGCTTCTTCAAAGGGGTCTTGCAAATTATTTTTCTTACACCAAACTGACATTAGTAAATTACCTTATTTTATATATATATAATTTTTTTTTTTTATTTGCAGTTCTGCACTACAGACTGTTACTGCAGAGAAGGACCTACAGCTATAGATGTCACCCTAGGTCATAATTCAAGCTTGCTTAGCTTTCCTATAGGTGTGTATTTCTTGCTACTCCCTCCAACTTACAATCTATTCTTTGTTTATGGTGTGTTTAATAATGTCTACCTCTGTATTCCAGGAGACATCACCATCTGTATCACTTCATTAATATTGTGTGAAATTGGACCTTATTTCTGAATTAACATCTGATTGTAGCTGTCAAGAGTGATATGACTGGTTGTGTTCAGCATTACAGATTTTTCAGGTTCATTCTTCTATTTTAATTTATATTCATTTGTATTAAGAAAGCTATAAATCAGTTTTTAATACTTTTTTTATATCACCACAGGGTCATCGAATGTATACCAAGACCTACATGGCAACATTCAGCATATGTCATTCAAGTTCCAGGATTTGGGCTACTTAAGATTACCATTTGGTGAGTTTTATTCAGTCTATGTAATTTCCTGATTCTGACAGCTAGGTTCAGAAACAGGCTACTTTACCACTGTCTGGCCCTATCAATCAAAGCATTGAGGGAGGGGCTGGTCACAGAAAGAAGTTGAGCTTGGGTGCCACAAAAGCAATGGTGACACCCTCATTGCACCAAAGGCCTAATCTTCTGTATTTAAAAAAAAAAATTCTCATAATTTGGAAAGGGAGTCGTAGATCAACAAAAGAGAAAGTGTTTTAATCAGGTGAACAACAACTATGTGTCTATGACAACAGTAGGATAGGAAAGTTGCTGTAAGAGATTTGGCCAAGCATTAACCAAAAAGTATTTACTTTACAAGCAGTGGAAAAATAATCACGTTCTACTAGGGTATTCGAGCGTTATTTTAGGTTTACTTTAACTGTATTTTTGGTACATATATATCTTTACAGCTACTACTATGTATTGGAAGAAGCTTACACAGTGCCAGCACACACTGAAGACACCTCAAGGTTTGATCAAACCTTTTATTATCTGAAGAATATAAACAAAATGAAGAGACAAGCTACACTGTTTAGTTTTTTCGATTCATCCAGAAAGAAAAAAACAATACAGTCTCAGGAATTGGACTTGTGTGTAAATGACATTAATAATAATGTTGTAGCTAACACTGAGAAGGATGCTGTTCTTAATGAAAATACTATATATGAAATTGACCATGAAGTTCCAATGGAACTGGTTGATAGGCATGATATTGAAAGTGTTGTTGGCAATGATGATGGTACAGTTTCAGATGTGTTAACAGTTGAAGAGGCATGTACAAGCACTATATCATGTTGGTCCAAAAAACAATTTGAATATTTTAGCAAGTTGTTTCCATGGATCCAGGTTAAAAATGGAAAATTAGGTTGCAATGTGTGTAGTAAGGTCAGAGGGTCTTTGGGAATAGAAAAAGCTAAGGCATGCCATGTTTCAGAGGAGTGGAGTAACTTTTTAGTAAAACCAAGTGGCACCCTCAAATTGATTCAGCAGGCCTCTGTTCGCAAAAAAATTAGAGAGCACAGTGTTTCTAAATCTCACAATAAAGCAGAGACACTTCAGAATACCGCCAAAATTGGCATATTAACAACAGCAATGGACAGGCTCAATGAGAAAGCTATAGCTGCGACAATTCATATTTTTAATATAGTATACAGTTTAGCTTTAAATAATAAGCCTATGGCTGACATAGAAGGAGAAGTTCAATTGCAGAAAATTAATGGTGTGGATGTTGGAGTAGGCCTTCACTCAAGGAAAACTGCCATTACGATAATTCAACATATATCCTCACAAATAAGGAAGGCTTTATTTTCTAAAATTGCCAGTTGTAAGAGCAAATTATGTGTCATAATTGATGAATCCTCAACTGTGGCACAGAAAAGTGTTTTAGTCATCTATATTCGTTGTGAGCTTTCAACACATCAGGATCCTGTCAATGTATTTGTGGATCTTAAAGAGCTTGACTCAACCACTGCTGAGGTGATAACTGAAACACTTTTCAACTGCTTAAGTGAAAATGGATTTGATAAAGATTATTTACAAGATAATCTGATAGGATTTTGCTCAGATGGTGCTAGTGCAATGCTAGGTAGCAAGTCTGGGGTTGCATCTAGAATTGTAAGAGAATTTCCAAACATAGTCATATGGCACTGTTTGAGCCACAGGGTTCAACTTGCTCTTGATGATGCAATTAATTCTGTATCCCAAGTTAATCACTTTAAAATGTTCCTAGAAAAAATATATAGCATATATCATGTATCTAACAAACATCAGTTAGAGCTTCATAACATAGCAGCAGATCTAGAGTTGGAGATAGTAAAGATTGGTAGAATCCTAGGTCCTCGGTGGGTGGCTTGTAGTGCTCGTGCTGCCAAGGCAGTATGGAGAGCGTATCCAGCTCTGTATAAGCACTTTTCGAATTATAAGAATTTCTTGGGAATGAAGAAAAAAATGGAAAACTTGTGTTTCCTAAAAGATCTCGCTTTAATGATCGAAATTCTTGAGGAGCTCTCCCTTTTATCCCTTGCTTTACAAGACCGGGATGTTTCTCTTGTCAAAGCAGACAGACTTCTTTGTCGGTGTATTAGGGCCCTTAAAAACCTAAAAGAAAATCCAGGGAAGCATGAAGTTCAGATTGATACAATGATTAGAACAGAGCCATTTAAAGATATTCCTTTCCAAGTGAGTGCTAAAAACACTGGTCTTCCAAGAGCACAGTTAATTCAGAGCGTAATAGACAATATGAAAAGTAGGTTGTTTTCCACTGCAAATACAAGACAAATGGACAGTGGTACAGTTGTCCAAAACGCAAGCCGCTACAAAAAGTTATTGTCCTTGTTCTCTTTACTTGAACCCAATTCTTGGCCATCTGACCTCACACTATCTCCGTGGCCAGAAGGGGAATGTCAATTAAGACAGTTAAATGAACTGATAAAATGTAACATTCCAGTTAATGATTTCCGGGATTACATAGACAACAGATATTTTTCAGATTGCAGCCTGCCACCCTCTATTCAACAAGCCAAGAAAATTATTCGGGTCATAGCTGTCAGTAGCGCTGAAGCTGAAAGAGGATTTAGTATCATGAATAACATTGCCACACATGAAAGAAGCAGACTTACAGTTTCTAATATATCACATCTTATGACAATCAAAATTCTTGGCAAACCAATATCAAGCTGGGGTCCGGAAATATATGTTAAGTCTTGGTTACGGAGAAACCACCACACTGCCACAGACCTCAGAGTTAAAAAAAAGGCAGCCAAACAATACGATGAAAATTCCACAGCTATTTGGTCTTTGTTTTAATGGGATAGCAATGGAGTTTATTTGTGACACTAAAACAAGCACACCGTAGCTGCAGGAGTGACGTCACGAGCCGGCTCCAGAACGCGCGCACGCGATCCCTTACCACTAGCAGTGCAGCGCTACCGGCCAGGGCGCTAGCAGCATAAAATAAGTTTCTCCCACAGCATAGCCGCTAGTCAGCTGCAGCAAAAATCTAACCCTGAGGTGTGCTTTGATCGGGCACACAGCGTAAAATCAGGTAATACAGCTGTATAGACCAGATCTAAGCATTTGTACAGTCTTTATCTGCAGTGGTGGTTTGTTTTCCTTGTTTTTGGTACTGGTGGTTACCACGTGTGCAAATTCTGGAGTTTATTTGTGGCTTGGGCATTTCCTCATTGCCTGCTGATATAATCTCTGTAGAAAGTGGCAGGTAATAGTTCTGAAAGATCTCAGTTCTTCTCCCTTTCATTATATGCTAACACCTGACAACTTGTGTTTATGGATCACTATATTCAGCTTACCTTATGCTTGTTCATCCTTATATATGTAATCAGCGGTAGTTATCCTTCATAGGCACTTATCCTACCACACCACATTCATGTACCCAGCTTGGCCCTTGGGCAGTTCATTTCATGTATTCAGCTCAATTTTTGGGTGTGTGATTTAACCGTTCAGTTTCTTTTTACATGTATGTATTCAGCTTGGCCCTTGGGCATTTAACCTTATGTACTCAGCTTGACTTCTGGATATGTAATGTAATGTATTTTCATACATATATTTGTATCCCACCAGGGTGGTGCTTTTTCTTTCTCTGTCCACCTTGTCTCTTTAACAATGTTGATATTTAGTACCATTTTTAACATCGAATGTGCTCCAGTTATTTTATAGTTTTTTTTTGCTGTGTTTAGGGAGCATACACTCTAATTAATCTTCTTTGAGTAGTCCTGTAAGCCCGGCCACAACTATTTATGTTGCGCCATGACTAATGGCAGTTTAGGCATGTGGGTTTATTTTGCATTGGTTTTCTCTGCATTAATGACTGGGAGTAGCAGAGCTGAGACCTGGTTGTAGCTTGGCCAGTCCTCAGTTCTTCTCCCTTTCATTACATGCTGACACCTGACAACCTGTGCAGCACTGGAGAGTCCAGTAGATCTAGCTGGTGAAGTGTACTGCATGGCATGTCTGGTGCCACCAGGTAATGTCTGGGAGTAGCAGAGCTGAGACCTGGTTGTAGCTTGGCCAGTCCTCAGTTCTTCTCCCTTTCATTACATGCTGACACCTGACAACCTGTGCAGCACTGGAGAGTCCAGTAGATCTAGCTGGTGAAGTGTACTGCATGGCATGTCTGGTGCCACCAGGTAATGACTGGGAGTAGCAGAGCTGAGACCTGGTTGTAGCTTGGCCAGTCCTCAGTTCTTCTCCCTTTCATTACATGCTGACACCTGACAACCTGTGCAGCACTGGAGAGTCCAGTAGATCTAGCTGGTGAAGTGTACTGCATGGCATGTCTGGTGCCACCAGGTAATGTCTGGGAGTAGCAGAGCTGAGACCTGGTTGTAGCTTGGCCAGTCCTCAGTTCTTCTCCCTTTCATTACATGCTGACACCTGACAACCTGTGCAGCACTGGAGAGTCCAGTAGATCTAGCTGGTGAAGTGTACTGCATGGCATGTCTGGTGCCACCAGGTAATGACTGGGAGCAGCAGAGCTGAGACCTGGTTGTAGCTTGGCCAGTCCTCAGTTCTTCTCCCTTTCAATGGATGCTGACAGATTTTCTGTATGTAATTTTACTGTTGTTTCCAAACCATTATCTTTAACTTTCTTTTGATGATACATCATCAGCCAGCTTTAGTTTTTGATGGAATTCTGTCAATGTGTTCACTAGATATCACATACTTGAAATGGCACATAATGTTTGTGTTGTACCTTACCGTTTGCTGATGAATATTAAAATATAAGATTATAAACTGGTATGTGGATATTTTTTTACCTTGAAAATGAGTTGCATTTGTATTGTTTTTACACTAATTTCATAAATTCTATCGAACAAGAATCCGACATGGGATTCAGCCAGTTCCCTCAGGTGCTCCAGATTCGGTTGTTAAAATTACAGCGGCAGCAGGAGATGAGCGCTTCAATTCCAGAGTTTAGCTCCTAAGGCTTTTTAAACGTTGAGTGGTATGTGTGTAGTGTATATATAGTGTATTTGTGTGTAGTGTATATATGGTGTATGTAAATATGTCGTGACTGTGTTGCATATATATGGTGTATGTAAATATGTGTCGTGACTCGTGACGCGCTGCGTATCCACCGCTGAGTAGGGAACCTGTTGTTAAAAATTTGAATCCCACCCCTGCATCAACGCCAATGAAAGATAAACCTCTAACAAAATTATCCTCTAACATCCTAGATCCAAATCTCACCGGTTATACCTCCGATTTTGAGGACAATGAACAGCTATGCACTATTCTTGAAGAATTGTCACCTATAATGAGTCCAGAGGTGGTTGAGGAACATAGAGTGTCAGAAATAGTGGAAGAAAATGTTGAGCCATCAGCTACTACTATTGAGGACCCAGAGGATGAAACTTTCCACCCATCAGAATCAGAGACTGAGTTAGACGAAAGTTTTGTGGCTCATAGTGATGAGGATATGGCTGTTAAAGAAGAATTTGAAGATCTGGAACATGACTGTATTAGCCATGTGAAGGAGCTTAAATATCTAGTTTTTGATTGTTCTTTACGTCTTCTATTATCACTAGTACCATGTCAATCCAGATCAAAGTGTAAAGGCAAGCTAACATCATTTAAAAAACAAAAAATTGGAAGCATGATCAGTGTAACTGTCAAATGTTCGAATGGTCATGTTTTAAATACCGTATATGGAAAAGCCAAACCAAACATGGACGTAAGCCAATCGAAAATGTTCTTTTACCTGCAGCAGTGGTTCCAGCTTCCACAAAATAAAAAATTTCCTAAACATCTTAAAAATGCAGTTTATCAGTAAGTCCAATCACTATGACAATCAAAAACTGTTTATTTTTCCTGCAATTGATTTACAGTGGAAGAAAGAACAACAGCAAGTATTATCCGAAATAAAAGAATACTCTGTTTGGCTTGCAGGGGATGGACAATCGGATAGTCCGGGAATTTCTGCTAAGTATTGCATATATACATTGATGGATTATGCAACGGGTAAAATTGTAAGCTTCACAGTGGAACAGGTAGCACCACCACTTACATCTGTTAGTCTTGAAAAAGTCGGATTAAAGCATAATGTCGATTTCCTTTTACAGCAGGGTATCGACATCCATTTAATTGTCACAGACCGGCATATGTCCGTGCGTAAGGTGATACATGAAAATTATTCTCATATAAACCATCAATTTGATGTGTGGCATATGGCAAAATCAGTTGGAAATAAAGTGCTTAGCGCCTCCAAGACCAGAAGTAGCACATTGGGTGCAAGCGGTGAAGAACCATATTTGGTGGTCAGCTAAGACTTGTGGGGAGGATGGTGCACAGCTTGGGATGAGATGGAACTCTTTATTGCATCATGTGACAAATGTACAAGAGTGGACAGAACCTAAGGAATTTCCATATTGTCTTCACGATCCCCTAACGGAAGAACTTATTTCTACTACCAAATGGCTGCTGGACTAAAATTACTACATGCAGTACTTTAAGTCCGGCGGCCTCTCAATAGGGATAGAGCGGCAGTTCGGGGGCACGCATGAACTAGCGGCAGGGCTGAACCAGACAGGCTGTTCAACCACCAGAACAGCCTGCTGGATCATGTGAAAGTACCCTAAAAGAGTGGAAAGAAGAGATTAGCAATTTTAATAAAATGTACAAAAAACCACAAAGGAGTTTTAAATAACACACTATCTGTAACGATAACCAAAACTTTTGTTTTTTAACCCAAAAATAAATAACACAATAAAAAAAAACATTTAAAAATTATAATTATGAGCGTGGTGACCTCTGTTTTCTGAAAACCACAGAAATCCTGTGTAATTTCCATGCGGGTCTGGATATTTTTTGCGAATAAGATTAACAGCACAAGATGGCACATCTAACTTCATGATAGTCATAAATTTGAGTCAATATATTTCACCTTTTATTTATGAACAAATCCCAAATTTACCCAAAATTTTGAAAAATGCACAATTTTCAAAATTTACATTTCTCTGCTTCTAAAACAGAAAGTCATACCTAATAAAATATTTATTACTTAACATTTCCCATATGTCTACTTTATGTTGGCATCATTTTGGAAATGTCATTTTATTTTTTTAGGACGTTAGAAGGCTTAGAAGTTTAGAAGCAATTCTTAAAATTAAGAAAATTTCCAAAACCCACTTTTTAAGGACCAGTTCAGGTCTAAAGTCACTTTGTGGGGCTTACAAAGTGGAAACCCCCCATAAATTACCCCATTGTAGAAACTACACCCCTCAAGTTACTCAAACTGATTTTACAAACTTTGTTAACTCTTTAGGTGTTCCACAAGAATTAAAGGAAAATGGAGATGAAATTTCAAAATTTCACTTTTTTGGGCAGCTTTTCCATTTTATTACATTTTTTCTTTAACACATTGAGGGTTAACAGCCAAACATAATATTTATTACCCTGATTCTGCAGTTTACAGAAACACCCCACATGTGGTCATAAACTGATGTAAGGGCGCACGGCAGGGCGCAGAAGGAAAGGAACGCTGCATGGTTTTTGGAAGGCAGATTTTGCTGGACTGGTTTTAGATGCCATGTCCCATTTGAACCCCCCCTGATGCACCCATACAGTAGAAACTCTCAAAAAGTGACCGTATTTTGGAAACTAGGGGATAAGGTGCCAGTTTTATTGGTACTATTTTGGGGTACATATGATTTTTAATTGCTCTATATTAAGTTTTTTGTGAGGCAAGGTAACTGAAAATTTTTTGGCACAGTTTTGGCACAGTTTTATTTTTACAAGATTCATCTGATAGGGTAGATCATGTGCTATTTTTATAAAGCAGGTTGTTACGGATGCATCAATATCAAATATGTCTACTTTCTTTGTTTGTTTGTTTCAGTTTTACATAATAAAGTATTTTTGAAAAATAAATTATGTTTTTGTGTGTCCATTTTCTTAACGCCATATGTTTTTAATTTTTCTGCCGATCGTCTTGTGCAGGGGCTCGTTTTATTGCAAAAAGAGTTGAGTTTTTTTGTACCATTTTTGGGTACATAAGATTTTTTGATCATTCATTACTACACTTTATGGGGCAAGGTGACCCAAAAAAGTTTTGGAACATTTTTTTATTTTATATTTTACAGCATTTATCTGAGTGGTTAGGTCATGTGACAGTTTTATAGAGCAGATCGTTGAAATAAAAAAAATTATGTTTTAGTGTCTCAATGTTCTAAGAACTATATTTTTTTTTATTTTTTGAGCGATTTTCTAATATGGGGTCTCATTTTTTGCGGGATGAGGTGACGGTTTTATTGGTACCATTTTGTTGGATATACACCTTTTTGATTGCTTGGTGTTGCACTTTTTGTGATGTAAGGTGACAAAAATGGCTTTTTTTACACAGTCTTTATTTTATTGTTTTTATGGTGTTTATCGGCTGGGGTCTATCATGTATATATTTATAAAGATGGTCGTTACGGACGCGGTGATACCTAATATGTGTAGTTTTTTTTTTCATTTTTTATAGGAAAAGGCAATTTATTTTTTTAATTTGACATTTTTATTTATTTTTACTTTTTTCTTGAAGATCCAGCGGGGCTGATGGCTGTACTATACTTTGCAATGCTCTTGCATCAGATGCCCTGTAGGTGGGAACACTGGACGCTTTTGCAAAGCGTCCGGTTGCCAATATTACCAATCTTCTACTGTGTACCAAAGTTACATAAAGATTAAACTCAACTACCAGGAAGACCTATAACATCAGGAATCGACTCAGTCACAGTAAATTTATCCAAATATATAGATCAACTGCTTCAACCAGTGGTCAAAACTACCCCATCATATATCAAAGACACCACAGATATAATTTCAACAATAGAAAAACTAATAGTACAAGAAAATTGGATGATAGGAACAGCAGATGTCAATTTACTCTACACGATCATAGACCACAAACAGGGGATAGATGCGGTTCGTAAACAATTAAATATAAATTGTACTCTCCACAGGGATCAGATATCTTTCCTAGTGGAAGGTATAGAACATATACTTACACATAATTACTTTATGTATGAAACTGAGTATTATCTGCAGAAAAGAGGAACTGCCATGGGTACCATGTTCGCCCCGAGTTATGCAAATTTATTTATGGCTCAATGGGAGGAAGATGTCATCACCCCTAGACTCAGTGAGGACCTTGTACTCTGGCGTCGATTCATAGACGACATATTGTTTACATGGCGAAATACAGAGGAAGAACTAAACACATTCCTGCAGGAAATTAACAACAAGGACAAAAATCAGAAATTTACAACAAAAATTTGTAAAACACAAGTAGAATTTCTGAATTTGGTAATAAAGATAGAATATAATAAAATGATATGCCAGACTTTCAAAAATCAGTTATGAAAAATAGCTTTATTTTATTCTCGAGCTGCCATCTACCTAGGGGGCTGGTGAATGTTCCAACCAGCCAATTTAGAAGAGTAAAGAGGAATTGTACAGAAAATACTCAGTTTGAAATAGAGGTGAATAGCCTTACACAACAGTTTATGGAAAAAGAGTACCCAAAAGAAAAAGTAGAAGCATCATTGAATAAAGTAAGGTGTATGGATAGGATGAGTTTCTTTGAAGAGAAGAAGACAAAACCCGAACAGACACAGGAGGACATAAGATTGATACTACCATATCATACTATATACAAAAAAGTAGAACGCATAATTAAAAAAAACATTGGTATAACCTTTTAGAGGACAAACTAATCGGACCAATGTTGAAAAAGGACCGCCAAATTATATACATAGGGCAGCGAATTTGGGTATCAAAGTGGCCTCTACAGTCATGGAAAGGAATCATAGAAAGAAGGGCACTTGGTTATCTTTGAAAGGCTTTTACCGTTGTGGTAGATGTGGTAACTGCCAAGTTACAAATTTCCCCCAAAAAACGGAAGTAAGATCCACACAAAATTCATATTGTCACCAAATTAAGGAACATCTATCATGCTCTACGTCAAGTGTTATAATTTTGCTTCAATGTAGCTGTAAAAAACAATATGTAGGAAGGATCAAGTGCACTTTGAAAAAAAAACGCATAGCCGAACATATAGCAAACATTAAGAAAGGGCATGAAATGCATAGTGTCAAAACATTTCAAAGAGGTACATAATGACCCCAGTCAATTGTATTTTACAGCACTGGAAAGAGTAACAAAACAGTGGAGAGGGGGTAATCATATATCTAGGATGTCTAGGGCAGAAACCAAGAAAATATATGAATTTGGAACTCTTGTCCCGGCGGGATTAAATGCTGAAATGGAGTTATTTGGATTTTTTTGACAGAATAGACGTCTGATGGTGATAGGAAACCGACGTTCATAAAAAGAGACGTTGGTTCCCCTCCCCATCAGACCTCCATCCACCACTCAATCAACACAATATGTTTATGAAATTTTATGAAAACTTATGAATAAGGAAGATTGCACAGAATATAGGGAAAACATTGATACACATAAGTGAAAAGGAAGGATATATGCATTTCAAGGACTGGTAGATTTTAACCGTACAAAAAACGCACATAAAACGCACCAATAACA
This sequence comes from Bufo gargarizans, assembly GCF_014858855.1. NCBI lineage: Eukaryota > Metazoa > Chordata > Amphibia > Anura > Bufonidae > Bufo > Bufo gargarizans. The sequence continues at coordinate 158,673,969 of NC_058088.1, forward strand.
CATGTGCGTTTTTTGACTAACTGTGATATATAAATGTTATAACATCAATGGATAGTCATTAACACTCCATTTTGGGAATAGAGTGTATTTAGGTATAAACACTTTATATGCATCCTAGGATTTTAGGTGCCATGTTGCATTTAAAAAAAATCCTGAGGTCCCCAGAAATGAAAAACCCCAAGTGACCCTATTTTGTAAAGAGCATCCCCATACCAACATACATTCAAAGTGGTGGTAGGGGTACTTTTCAGCAAACAGGTGTCTCAAAGAAGGCAGAAACACTTGTTAAAGGATTTCAAAGCACACATTTCTGAAAATGACAAATTACTAGCAGACCCCAATTTTTCCCTTTCACAAGGGGTTAAAGGAGAAAATGCACCCCAGTATCTGTTCCCCATTTTATCACCATTCAGGAAACACCCCATATGTGCTTGTAGACTGCTGTATGGGCGCACAGCAGGCAAACAGCAAAATATGGATTATGCTGAGAGACATGAATTAGCAAAAATGGAGTTTAGATGCCATGGCGCATAAAAAAAAATCCTGAGTTACCCAGAAATTAAAGACCCCTAGAAGTGACGCCATTTTGGAAAGAGCACCCCAGTATGAACATTTTAAGTGGTGGAAAGGGTACTTTTCAGCAAACATGTTTCTTATAGTAGGCAGAAACACTTGTTAAAGGATTTTAAAGCACACATTTGTGAAAATGAAAAATTACTACCTGACCCCAATATTTCACTGTCACAAGGGGTTAAAGTAAAAATTGCACCCCAGTATATGTTCCCCATTTTCTCCCCAGTCAGGAAACACAACATATGTGCTTGTAGCCTGCTGTATGGGCGCACAGCAGGGCTCTAGAGGCAAAGTGTCAAATATGTTTTTTGTAGGCTTGAATAAACAGACATGGATATTAAGTGCCATGTTGCATTTTAGAAATTCCTGAGGTTGCCAGAAATTAAAAACCCCAAGAAGTGACGCCATTTTGAAACGACCACCCCCGTACGAACATTTTAAGTGGTAGAAAGGGTACTTTTCAGCAAACAGGTGTCGCACAGAAAGCAGAAACCCTTGCTAAAGGATTTCAAAGCACACATTTCTGAAAATGAAAAATTACTAGCATATCCCAATTTTCTCTTTTTTTTACAAGGGGTTAAAGGAGAAAATGCACCCCAGTATATGTTCCCCATTTTCTCCCCATTTAGGAAACACCCCATATGTGCTTGTACCCTGCTGCATGGGCACACATCAGGCAAACAGCTATATATGGATTTTGTTCACAGGCCTGAAATGTCAGACATGGATTTTAGGTGCTATGTCGTATTAAAAAAATTCCTGAGGTCCACAGAAATTAAAAACCCCAATAAGTGACCCAATATTGGAAAGAGTACCCCCGTTCGAACATTTTAAGTGGTGGAAAGGGTACTTTTCAGCAAACAGGTGTCTCACAGAAGGCAGAAACAATTGTTCAAGGATTTCAAAGCACACATTTCTGCTAGTAATTAAAGGAGAAAATGCCCCCTCATTATGTGTTCCCCATTTTCTCCCCATTCAGGAAACACCCCATATGTGCTTGTAACCTGCTGTATCAGGGCAAAGCACACAAACAGCTAAGTGTGAATTTGGCTGGCATGGATCTTAGGTGCCATGTCGCCGATAAGAAATTCCTGAGATCCACAAAAATTTTAAACCCAATGAAGTGACCCCATTTTGGAAAGAGCACCCCTGTACAAACATTTTAAGTGGTAGAAAGGGTACTTTTCAGCAAATAGGTGTCACACAGAAAGCAGAAACACTTGCTACAGGATTTCAAAGCACACATTTCTGAAAATTAAAAATTACTAGCAGACCCCAATTTTTCACTTTCACAAGGGGTTATAGGAGAAAATGCACCTCAGTACCCAGATAGCAAGTACCGTAATTTTCGCCCTATAAGACGCACCGGCCCATAAGACGCACCTAGGTTTTTAAGGAGGAAAAAATAAAATAAAAAAATTTGAACCAAAAGGTGTGCCTAATGGTGTTATGTGGGATCTGGGGATGGCACTGTTATGGGGGGGGTCGGTGGATGGCATGGTTATGGGGATGTCATGGAACCATGAACCAGACGTACAACAAGAGATAAGTGGAAAATAAGAAGGTTTTATTGAAGAGCAAGCCGTAGCAAAGTCCGAACGGATGGCTAAACCGAAGCAGGGTCTTGCGGAGACAGAGGTCAGGAACCAGAAGGGTAGTCAGACGAAGCCAGGAACAGGAACCAACGGGGTAGTCAGACGAAGCCGGAATCAGGAACCAACGGGGTAGTCAGACGAAGCCGGAATCAGGAACCAACGGGGTAGTCAGACGAGGCCAGGATCAGGAACCAGAAGCAGCAGCAGTCTTGGAAGCATGTGAACACAGGAGGACCAAGCAAGGAACTGAAGCCACAGACCTCCTATACATATGAGCTAGGCATCCAGCTCCTCCCAGTGGGAAGGAGGAGCCGCAGGGTGGGAGGCTACAAGAAAACCCAGAAACCAAGATGGCCGCCAGCACATGTCAAACGAAGGGAACAGCAAGGAGGTAAGACCATGACAGTACCTCCCCCTCAAGGGCCCCTCCTCCGCGGAGTAAGGAACGGTTTCTGAGGGAAGCGTGCGTGGAAGGCTCGGAGCAAGACAGGAGCATGGACATCTGCGGAGGGAACCCAGGAACGCTCCTCTGGACCATAACCACGCCAATGGACCAAAAACTGCACCCGGCCGCGGACCAGGCGTGAGTCCAGGATATTGCTCACCTCATACTCCTCACGATTGCCCACTTGGACCGGACGAGGCCGAGGAATCGAGGAAGTGAAACGATTACACACCAGTGGCTTCAACAGGGAGACATGAAACACGTTGGAGATCCGCATGCCAGGAGGAAGCGCAAGGGCATAGGCTACCGGGTTTACCCTGCGAAGCACTCGGAAGGGACCAACAAAGCGAGGCGCCAGCTTGGGAGTGGGCACTCGAAGGTTGAGGTTGCGGGTGGACAACCATACGCGGTCTCCGACCTGGTAGGAAGGAGCGGGCGCTCGTCTGCGATCAGCCTGGAGTTTCTGGCGCTGCGCAGAGACCTCAAGGGACCTCTGGATCTGTACCCAAGAAGCACGTAGGACGGAAAGGTGATCCTCCACAGCCGGAATATCCTGGGGAGAGAATACCTCCGGTAACACGGCAGGTTGGAACCCATAATTGGCCATGAAGGGAGACGTCCCAGAGGAAGAGTTCACCGCCGTGTTCCTGGCAAACTCAGCCCAAGGCAGGAGGTCAACCCAATTGTCTTGGTGATCGGAGACATAGCAACGAAGGAATTGCTCCAAGGCCTGATTGGATCGTTCTGCGGCCCCATTGGACTGAGGGTGGTAGGCCGAGGAGAAAGAGAGATGAATCCCCAACTGGGAGCAAAAGGCGCGCCAGAACCTGGACACAAACTGACTCCCCCGATCCGACACAATCTCCTTGGGCAAACCGTGCAACCGGAAGACCTCCCTGGCAAAAATCGAGGCCAACTCTTGTGCAGAGGGTAACTTCTTGAGAGGAACACAGTGGCACATTTTGGAAAACCGATCCACAATCATGAGAATGACCGTATGGCCTCGGGATGCAGGGAGGTCCACAATGAAATCCATCCCCAGGTGTGACCATGGACGCTCCCCGGTGGCTATGGGTTGCAAAAGGCCCAACGGAAGGTGCCGAGGGGACTTACTCTGGGCACAAACGGAGCATGCCGCTACATATGCGGCGATGTCGGAACGTAGAGAAGGCCACCAGAACAGACGTGAAACCGCCCAGGACAGCTGATTCTTTCCAGGGTGCCCCGCGGCCTTGGAGTTATGGTAGGTTCGCAACAACCGAGTGCGCAACTCCTCAGGCACAAAACATCTGCCGTTGGGTCTCCCAGAGGGAGCACCAGATTGAGCCGCCAAAATCTGCTCACCCAGAGGAGAAGTCAGGCTGGTGCGAATAGCGGCCAGGATCTGATTCGGGGGTATGACCGTAGTCGGAATCGACTCCTCCCCGGACAGCTCGGAGTACTGCCGTGATAAGGCATCCGCTCTGATGTTCTTGGAGCCGGGTAGGTAGGAGACCACGTAATTAAAACGTGACAAGAACAGAGCCCATCTGGCCTGACGTGGTGTCAATCTCTTGGCCTCAGAGAGGTAGGTCAGATTCTTGTGGTCCGTCAGGATGAGAACCGGAACCACCGAGCCCTCGAGCAAGTGCCTCCATTCTTTAAGGGCCTGCACGATGGCCAATAACTCCCTGTCACCAATCTGATAGTTGCACTCCGCGGAAGACAGTTTCCGGGAGTAAAACCCACAAGGAAGCAGAGGACCCTCTGGTGTTCTACGCTGAGACAGGAGGGCGCCTACTCCCGTCTCAGACGCGTCCACCTCGAGGACAAAAGGCAACCCAGGGTTGGGATGCGACAGAATCGGAGCCGACACAAAGGCGGACTTTAGAGCCTCAAAAGCTCGGATGGCCTCGAGCGGCCAGACCTGAGGATTACTGCCCTTCCTGGTCAGATCCGTGAGAGGCTTGGCTAGCATGGAAAAGTCCCTGATGAACTTCCGATAATAATTGGCGAAGCCCAAAAAGCGCTGCAGGGCACGAAGCCCACTGGGCTGGGGCCACTGTAAGACAGCCAAAACCTTCTCAGGATCCATGGAGAACCCCTCAGCGGAAATGATGTAACCTAAGAAGGTTACCTGGGATCGGTGAAATTCGCATTTCTCAAGCTTACCGAACAGCTTGTTCTCTCGTAAGCGTTGCAACACTCGTCTGACATCCAGAATGTGGGCCTCCATGGATGCAGAATATACCAAGATGTCATCCAAATAGACCACCACACACTGCTGCAACAGGTCACGGAAAACATCGTTGATGAATTCCTGGAAGACTGCGGGCGCATTGCACAACCCAAAGGGCATAACCAAGGATTCATAATGACCGGTCCTGGTGTTAAACGCGGTCTTCCACTCATCGCCCGCCTTGATCCTTACCAGGTTATATGCCGCCCTCAGGTCGAGTTTGGTAAAGACCGTGGCCCCTTTGAGGCGATCGAACAGCTCGGAAATCAAGGGTATCGGGTAAGCGTTCTTGATCGTGATGCGATTGAGACCCCTGTAATCGATGCAAGGCCTCAACTCGCCGCCCTTCTTTTTCACAAAGAAAAATCCAGCCCCTGCCGGGGACGAGGATTTGCGAATGTGTCCGCGTGAAAGCGCCTCCCTCACGTACTCCTCCATGGCCTCATTCTCCGCTACCGACAGTGGATAGACTTTGCCACGAGGAGGAACGGCACCGGATTGTAACTCTATGGCACAATCGTATGGGCGGTGCGGAGGTAGGGCAACCGCGCGCACCTTATCGAATACATCCCGGTACTCTTCGTATTCAGGAGGCAACAGAGAGTCCGAGGAAGTACACAGCAACTTGACAGGCCCATGGATGCAACTAGCCCCACACTGCGGTGACCACGAGAGGATCTCGACCGATCTCCAATCGAAAGTCGGATTATGCTTCTGGAGCCAGGGGTACCCCAAGACCACCGAGTAGTGTGGAGACGAAATAACCTGGAGACAGACCGACTCTCTGTGAACGGCACCAATGGCCATCCCCACTGGAAGGGTCTCATGAGTCACGTGTGGCGGCAGAAGGGGTCTGCCGTCTATCGCCTCAAGAGCCAGTGGGGAACCTCGAGGCTGCAGAGGAATGGAATTGGCGGCAACGAACACTCTATCAATGAACAAACCACCAGCACCAGAGTCCACCAACGCCTGGGTCGTCACCGAGCCCCCGACCCAGGAGAGGACAACCGTGATCAGTGGTTTGTCAACACGGGAAACCGGGGACGAGGAGACTCCACCCAAGATCTGCCCCCGACAGGACCTCAGGTGCGAGCGTTCTCCCGGACGGTTCGGACATGCCAACCGAAAATGCCCACCGAGACCACAGTACATGCATCGGCCCTCGCGTCTCCGGAGTACCCTCTCCCCCTCCGACAGGCGAGCAAACCCCCGCTGCATGGGTTCACCCCCAGACAAGTCATCCCCAGGAGGCGTGGGAGGAGAGGGAGGCACGGGTGGGACAGCAAACGTAGGCGCCAATCTGTTAGGAGACCTCCGCAGGCTCTCCTTAAAGGAAGGTCTCTCCCTGAGTCTGGTGTCAATCAAAATCAGGAAAGAAATAAGAGACTCGAGCTCCACTGGTAGGTCCTTAGCTGCAACCTCATCCTTCAAGACATCCGAGAGACCATGAGAGAAAGCAGCGACCAGAGCCTCATTATTCCAGCCCACCTCTGCTGCCAGGGTACGAAACTCAATGGCGTATTCAGCTACGGATCGTGAACCCTGTCTGATGGACATAAGGAGCTTCGCAGCAGAGGCAGCACGAGCCGGCACATCGAATACCTTTCGAAGAGAAGCAACAAAACCGGAAAACTCGGCAACCACCGGATTGTTGTTCTCCCATAAAGGGCTGGCCCAGGCCAAGGCCTTGTCCGAGAGCAGCGAGATCAAGAAGCCCACCCTTGATCTCTCAGTAGGAAAGGCATGTGGCAGCAACTCGAAGTAAATGCCCACCTGGTTAAGGAAACCTCGGCACTGAGTTGGCTCTCCCCCAAAGCGCTGTGGAAGGGGGGCAGAACCGGTCATACCCTGAAACACCACAGGCGCAGCAACAGGTGTCAGGGTAGACTCTGGCGCAACAACCGGAGCGGCAGTAGGAGCGGGCCCAGGAGCGACAACCGACCCATCGGCAACGGAAGCTAAATGAGCCGTGCGTTCAAGCAGGGTTTGCAACGCCACAGCGAACCGACCCAACAGGTGATCCTGCTGATCAAGTCTGGCAACCAGCGTAGGTAGCGAGGGTGGCCCTGTACCGTCAGAATTCATGGCTTGGTCCTAATGTCATGGAACCATGAACCAGACGTACAACAAGAGATAAGTGGAAAATAAGAAGGTTTTATTGAAGAGCAAGCCGTAGCAAAGTCCGAACGGATGGCTAAACCGAAGCAGGGTCTTGCGGAGACAGAGGTCAGGAACCAGAAGGGTAGTCAGACGAAGCCAGGAACAGGAACCAACGGGGTAGTCAGACGAAGCCGGAATCAGGAACCAACGGGGTAGTCAGACGAAGCCGGAATCAGGAACCAACGGGGTAGTCAGACGAGGCCAGGATCAGGAACCAGAAGCAGCAGCAGTCTTGGAAGCATGTGAACACAGGAGGACCAAGCAAGGAACTGAAGCCACAGACCTCCTATATATATGAGCTAGGCATCCAGCTCCTCCCAGTGGGAAGGAGGAGCCGCAGGGTGGGAGGCTACAAGAAAACCCAGAAACCAAGATGGCCGCCAGCACATGTCAAACGAAGGGAACAGCAAGGAGGTAAGACCATGACAGGGGATCTGTGGATGGTACTGTTATAGGGGTCTGTGGATGGCACTGTTATGGGGGGTCCGTGGATGGCACTGTTATGGGGGGTCCGTGGATGGCACGGTTATGGGGATCTGTGGATGGCACGGTTATGGGGATCTGTGGATGGCACGGTTATGGGGATCTGTGGATGGCACGGTTATGGGGATCTGTGGATGGCACGGTTATGGGGATCTGTGGATGGCACGGTTATGGGGATCTGTGAATGACACATAAATAGCATTTTACAGTGTCCACAGACCCCCATAACAGTGCCATCCATAGAATGACCCCCAATAGGGATGAGGGGCCGGCATCCAGCTCTGTAATTACAGCGGGCCCGGTACAGTCACTGTATTGTGCTACACCGGGCCCGCTCACTGTAGGAATCCTAACTGCAGGCAATGCTAACAGTCTTTTATCCAGCCTGTACTTACGATACTAACTTTCCGGCAGGCAGCGGGCAGGAGGCTGAACTGGTGGGCGGGCGCTTACAATGTAACTCACTATGTCACGCGCCGGCTCTCCCTTCTTCATTCATAAAGTGGGCGGAGCCGGCGCGTGACATAGTGAGTTACGTTGTAAGCGCCCGCCCACCAGTTCAGCCTCCTGCCCGCTGCCTGCCGGAAAGTTAGTATCGTAAGTACAGGCTGGATAAAAGACTGTTAGCATTGCCTGCAGTTAGGATTCCTACAGTGAGCGGGCCCGGTGTAGCACAATACAGTGACTGCACCGGGCCCGCTGTAGTTACAGAGCTGGATGCCGGCCCCTCCTCCCTCATCCATGCCCACTAATACACCCGCCACCGCGCTGCGCAGCATGCGGTCGGCGGTATACAAAGTCAAGTATTCGCCACATAAGACGCACTGCCTTTCCCCCCACAATTTTGGGGGGGAAAAAGTGCGTCTTATAGGGCGAAAAATACGGTAATTGTGCTGCAATATTGAAAATGACTTGCTAAGCTTCACGAGTATGTTTCAAACTTGCAGCAAGTTCTCATTAAGTTATGTGTGCAATAGTGGGGTCACTGTGGCTGAATTTTCTTTTTATTGCTCTGCTGTGTGTAAGATTTTTCTTTCATTGATCTTGGCAGCCATTTTACAATAACTTGGCAGTGGTGAGTGGAAACCATGAGGTCTAATACAGAGTTCAGGGAGGTAGAAATCATGGAGTGACTAAGCATGATATCTCATTGGTGTACTACAATTTTAAATATGTTAATTTTCCTCATTTATAGGCTGAGATTTTGCTTAACAGGGGATTGAAGGGACATGCTTCCATCTGAGAAAACTGTCCTATTCTAGAAATTAATGAGCTGTTAAGCAGTTATCTTACCTCCCTAAAATAAATACATTCATAAAATGTTTGTTTTAAAACTTTCACTTAGTTTAAAAATAATCGGCTAACTAATCGATTATGCAATGTACTGTATACAAAAAGATCCATGCATTGTGCTGTACATGAATATCCATGCATTATGTATATAGAAATCCTTGCATTGTATATAGAGAAAAATATGCATTGTGCTGTATATGCAAATCCATGCAATGTACTGTATACAAAGTTCCATACATTGTACTGTATTAGAGAGCCATGCGCACTGCACTGTATATAGAGAGAAATGAATTGTTCTGTAGAAATCATTGCATTGTTTATAGAGAGCCATGCATTGTGCTGTATGTAGAGAGCCATCCATTGTGCTGTATACAGAGAGAGCCATGCATTGTGCTGTATGTAGAGAGCCATCCATTGTGCTGTATACAGAGAGAGCCATGCATTGTGCTGTATGTAGAGAGCCATGCATTGTTCTGTATACAGAGAGAGCCATGCATTGTGCTGTATGTAGAGAGCCATGCATTGTGCTGTATACAGAGAGAGCCATGCATTGTGCTGTATGTAGAGACAGCCATACATTGTGCTGTATGTAGAGAGCCATCCATTGTGCTGTATACAGAGAGAGCCATGCATTGTGCTGTATGTAGAGACAGCCATACATTGTGCTGTATACAGAGAGAGCCATGCATTGTGCTGTATACAGAGAGAGCCATGAATTGTGCTGTATACAGAGAGAGCCATGCATTGTGCTGTATACAGAGAGAGCCATGAATTGTGCTGTATACAGAGAGAGCCATGCATTGTGCTGTATGTAGAGAGCCATCCATTGTGCTGTATACAGAGAGAGCCATGCATTGTGCTGTATGTAGAGACAGCCATACATTGTGCTGTATACAGAGAGAGCCATGCATTGTGCTGTATACAGAGAGAGCCATGAATTGTGCTGTATACAGAGAGAGCCATGCATTGTGCTGTATACAGAGAGAGACATGAATTGTGCTGTATACAGAGAGAGCCATGCATTGTGCTGTATACAGAGAGTCATGCATTGTGCTGTATAGAGAGCCATGCATTGTACCGTATACAGAGAGCCATGCATTGTGCCATATACAGAGAGCCATGCATTGTGCAGTATACAGAGAGCCATGCATTGTGCTGTATACAGAGAGAGTCATGCATTGTGGTGTATACAGAGAGCCATGCATTAAGCTGTATACAGAGAGAGCCATGCATTGTGCTGTATACAGAGAGAGCCATGCATTGTGCTGTATACAGAGAGAGCCATGCATTGTGCTGTATACAGAGAGAGCCATGCATTGTGCTGTATACAGAGAGCCATGCATTGTGCTGTATACAGAGAGGGCCATGCATTGTGCTGTATACAGAGAGAGCCATGCATTGTGCTGTGTAGCGAGCGCCATGCATTGTGCTGTGTAGAGAGCCATGCATTGTGCCGTATACAGAGAGAGCCATGCATTGTGCTGTATACAGAGAGAGCCATCCATTGTGCTGTATACAGAGAGAGCCATCCATTGTGCTGTATACAGAGAGAGCCATGCATTGTGCTGTATACAGAGAGAGCCATGCATTGTGCTGTATACAGAGAGCCATGCATTGTGCTGTATACAGAGAGAGCCATGCATTGTGCTGTATACAGAGAGAGCCATGCATTGTGCTGTATACAGAGATCCATGCATTGTGCTGTGTAGAGAGCCAAGCATTGTGCTGTATACAGAGAGAGCCATGCATTGTGCTGTATACAGAGATCCATGCATTGTGCTGTATACAGAGAGAGCCATACATTGTGCTGTATACAGAGAGCCATGCATTGTGCTGTATGTAGAGAGCCATGCATTGTGCCGTATACAGAGAGAGCCATGCATTGTGCCGTATACAGAGAGAGCCATGCATTCTGCCGTATACAGAGAGAGCCATGCATTGCGCTGTATACAGAGAGCCATACATTGTGCTGTATACATAGAGAGCCATGCATTGTGCTGTATACATAGAGACTCATGCATTGTGATGTATACAGAGAGAGCCATGCATTGTGCTGTATACAGAGAGAGCCATGCATTGTGCCGTATACAGAGAGATCTATGCATTGTGCTGTATACAGAGAGACATGCATTGTGCTGTATACAGAGAGATCTATGCATTGTGCTGTATGTAGAGAGAGAGCCATGCATTGTGCTGTATACAGAGAGCCATGCATTGTGCTGCATAAAGAGAGAGCCATGCATTGTGCTGTATACAGAGAGAGCCATGCATTGTGCTGTATACAGAGAGAGCCATGCATTGTGCTGTATACAGAGAGCCATGCATTGTGCTGTATACAGAGAGAGCCATACATTGTGCTGTATACAGAGAGAGCCATGCATTGTGCTGTATACAGAGAGTCATGCATTGTGCTGTATACAGAGAGCCATGCATTGTGCTGTATACAGAGAGAGCCATGCATTGTGCTGTATACAGAGAGAGCCATGCATTGTGCTGTATACAGAGAGAGACATGCATTGTGCTGTATACAGAGAGCCATGCATTGTGCTGTATACAGAGAGCCATGCATTGTGCTGTATACAGAGAGCCATGCATTGTGCTGTATACAGAGAGAGCCATACATTGTGCTGTATACAGAGAGTCATGCATTGTGCTGTATACAGAGAGCCATGCATTGTGCTGTATACAGAGAGCCATGCATTGTGCTGTATACAGAGAGAGCCATGCATTGTGCTGTATACAGAGAGCCATGCATTGTGCTGTATACAGAGAGAGCCATACATTGTGCTGTATACAGAGAGAGCCATGCATTGTGCTGTATACAGAGAGTCATGCATTGTGCTGTATACAGAGAGAGCCATGCATTGTGCTGTATACAGAGAGAGCCATGCATTGTGCTGTATACAGAGAGAGACATGCATTGTGCTGTATACAGAGAGAGCCATGCATTGTGCTGTATACAGAGAGAGACATGCATTGTGCTGTATACAGAGAGAGCCATGCATTGTGCTGTATACAGAGAGCCATGCATTGTGCTGTATACAGAGAGCCATGCATTGTGCTGTATACAGAGAGAGCCATGCATTGTGCTGTATACAGAGAGAGCCATGCATTGTGCTGTATACAGAGAGAGCCATACATTGTGCTGTATACAGAGAGCCATGCATTGTACTGTATACAGAGAGCCATGCATTGTGCTGTATACAGAGAGCCGTGCATTGTGCTGTATACAGAGAGAGCCATGCATTGTGCTGTATACAGAGAGAGCCATGCATTGTGCTGTATGTAGAGAGAGCCATGCATTGTACTGTATACAGAGAGAGCTATGCATTGTGCTGTATGTAGAGAGAGCCATGCATTGTACTGTATACAGAGAGAGCCATGCATTGTGCTGTATGTAGAGAGAGCCATGCATTGTGCTGTATGTAGAGAGAGCCATGCGTTGTGCTGTATACAGAGAGAGCCATGAATTGTGCTGTATACAGAGAGAGCCATGAATTATACTATATAAAGATTCATAGTTTGTACTATATATGTAGTACTCGATCGAGACACATTGCTGGTTGAGAAAGATAGGAGCACTAAACAATCCCGTTTTGCCTTTGCATTTAAATATAGTCCCGCTGCTGATATTATCAAGCGGGTAATAAATGAAAATTGGGATCTGCTTAAGGGGGACCCTGCCTTGAAGAACCTCACCAGCCAGCGGCCATTGGTTACGTTTAGAAAGTGTCCAACCCTTAAAGACAAATTGGTCAGCAGTGTGTTGTACAAACCGACGGCTGAGACATGGCTTACAAGTAGAAAATTAAGAGGAAACTATAGGTGCAGGCACTGCTCCTTTTGCGCATTGAATGTGTGTAGCAAATGGCTACAAATAGGAGGAGTCAAACACGTAGTTAGGGATTTCATGACTTGTCGGACACCCTATGTTGTGTATGTCATTTTTTGTCTGTGTAAGAGGTTTTATATTGGTAAAACAATACGCCCACTTTTTGAGAGAATACGGGAACATGTCAATTCCATTCAATCGGGCAAGGGATGCCCCCGCTTGATTGAACATATTAGAGCCGCGCATGGTGGCCATCCGCGTTGCCTTTACTTTGCAGGAGTGGAACAGGTTTGACCCATCCCTAGGGGAGGGGATCGACACCGGCTGCTCCTGCAGAACGAGGCAAGGTGGATCATACGCACCGGAGCCACCGGGGTTGAACGATAGGAATGACATGTCCGTGTTCCTCTAAGGCGTGAATTATGATTACAACAAAGAGATGAAACTTGTTTGTGTCGAGTTCTGTTATGGTGAGATAGTGGACTCTTTGTGAGGAAGATCTCTTCCTGGATAGTTATCCCCATTTGTGGCTTATATCTGGTATGAAGTAGCCAGTAGAGATTACGAATTAGTATCATTACCGCATAATTAACTGCATGGTATGAACATGTCAGTATTATCATTATTGCACAAATAATCATATGGTACGAATATGTATGTAAAATCTTTTTCATGTATGTGATTTTAACGGCACTAATTTATGTGCTCAGCTGTTACTCATGTTTTTATGAAGCGCAAGTTTGCGCGATGACGTTTGAGCGGCCAGAAGAAGCTCGACATTGCGCGCGAAACGGCCGTAGCCGCCGATCATCTGTAATCAGCTGTCCGCCCGTTCACAAGTATCCTGTAAGAGGAAGAATAAAGATTAAAACTGTTTCCACTTCGGTGAGTTCCGCAAGATACTTTGTTTCTTCTCTTCATATTGCACTGTATATGTAGAGCCATTGTTACAGATCCAAGCATTGTACTATATATACAAATCTATACACTACTGTATATACAGATCCAGTGTACTGTATAGGGAGATCTATACATTGCACTGTATATAGAGAGATCTATACATTGTACTGTATATAGAGAGATCTATACATTGCACTGTATATAGAGAGATCTATACATTGCACTGTATATAGAGAGATCTATACATTGTACTGTATATAGAGAGATCTATACATTGTACTGTATATAGAGAGATCTCTACATTGTACTGTATATAGAGAGATCTATACATTGTACTGTATATAGAGAGATCTATACATTGCACTGTATATAGAGAGATCTCTACATTGTACTGTATATAGAGAGATCTCTACATTGTACTGTATATAGAGAGATCTCTACATTGTACTGTATATAGAGAGATCTTTTTCATGGGAACAAGGAAAAGGTGGATGCTTTTGTCACCATCCATGCCAGGCTTACGTACCTCACACCACAGAGGTCTCAGGTTACATGATACCTTCCTGGTTTCGGCATGCCTTATATCCCTGACAGTAAAAGGAAAGATAAACAGAAGGTTCCCCCAGTACTGGTTCCCCCATTGTGCTGTATTGGAGTTGGTCTATAAATTGTTAGATTTGACTCCTGCATTGAGTGTAATGTCTACAATGTCCCTCCTTCTACATACTGCTGATTTCCTTTTTGTAGCTTTATTCCTGGGGCCATGTTCACACCAAGCGCGTTCCAGGAGCAAAGCAGTTACAGACCGGATCAAAACTGCGTCCGATGTAGTCCAATGGTATTTTGGGCTCTAGTTCACACCGCAGTGTTCAGTTCCAGAGCATGTAAAAAAAACTGCAGCAAGAACTATTTTACCTGCTCTGGCACGTGAACGCATGCAAAGCCCATTTTAAACAAAAACATATATATTTATTTTAAGCAAAAAAGGGCCAGGAAAGCTTAAAAAACGTGGCATAACCTACAGCACTGTATGTGCAGAAACTCATGCAGATCTGGTTGCATTTGGTGGGAACAAGGCCTTACTGGTTATTCTCTTCAATCTCTGTATTTATGCATGCTGCCCTGTTATATAGAAACACTGTGATTTCCATCATACGAGCCCTATGCATTTGTGTATGTCATGTGTCATCTGTAGATTAGTGACCGTGTCACTCACCCGCACTCTTGCCATTCTCTCTCATTCCTATAGCCGGTCCTTGTCCTAGCTATGTCCTGGGTGCAGGGTGAAGATGGGTCGAGGTGACCTGGGCGCAGCCAAGGACCACTAGGAAGGGTCGCTGGCAGGGCAAAGAGCAGGGGGAGAACTCAGGTATGTAACCCCTCAACTGGGGCATGATAACAAGACTGGGCAACCCAATGCTTCTGGCCGGCAACAAGCTGCCATCTTTCAGCATGGCTGTAGCTGAGAATGCGGCCATTGTTTCCAGTGAAGGAGAGCAGCTTGGTAAGTGGGGAACAATGCAGCGCCCGCTAAGGTGACAGTCTAGCCTGCATGTGTGGAATCCAGGGACTAGGCTGCCTGGTGCCCTAGCATGTAGGGCGTGTGGCGTAGGGGACCTACAGTATGTGCAGGCACCAGGGTCCAGGATGGTGGTGAGTTGGCAGGCTTTATCCCCACACACAGGTGATGTGGTCCTAGGTGGCTGCGTGCGGGGAGCCAAGAGTATTATCACATACTCTTCATTTGATCTTAAAAAATTGTCTTTTAAAGAAATATGCTTTTTTTTTTTTTTACAATGTTTTACCTTGACTATGGGCCGAACCTATACAAAAAAAATGCTTTAAATTAAATCCTAAGCCAAAACTAACATTTTTCTTGAAGTAGAATACTGAGGTACATACAATGTGTACTGCATAATTTCTATACTGAAAAAAACACAGTTTAGTGGTCAAGACATGGTCAGATGGAGAGTGCTCATCAATTACATGAGGCATTTGGAGTTGGCCTTGGTAACTTATTACGGATTTCTTTCTTTTTAGCTCTAGCAAAAAGAGGATAGAAAATGGGCAGCTGTCCTGCAGTGGATGTCGGACATATCTGGGAGACTTGAAAAAATAGAGGAAAGAGTGGAAGCCATAGCACAAAGAAATATACCTATAGCAGAAGCTAACGACACATCCATTTGTGATCTTCTGCCCCTAAAGTCTGTAGAAGAGTTTGAAAAAATGGATGATGCATTGAAAACAAGCAAATCTGAAAAGAAAACTGTTAAGCTCTGGAATTCATTATTTTTTTTTATTAATTCAAGCTAAAGTTGGATTTAATCTGCATCCTATGCAGGGGCGTAACTAGAAATCACAGAGCCCCATACCAAAGTTTTGTATACCCCCCCCCCCCTTTCCCCCCAAAAAAGTTATGCTATTGAATCAAGGGATCGCATACACAAAGTCTCTTACGTTCTGGGTTGGGAGGGGGCATGGCAGTGTCATTCATGTCAATGGAACTGCAGACACAGACCCCGCTTGTAAACAATATTTTGTGATTGCACCACACATGAACTCAGCGCAATATATCACCATGCGTTCTAGTGCAGCTGATGACGTGAATGGCACTGCCAGGCCCCCTCCTACCCCAGAACGCAAGGAGACTTTGTGTATGCAATCCCTTGCATTCTGAGCAAGGCTGTAAATCAGAGTCAGAAGAGCCACATTGTAAATAAAATAAAATTAGAGCAATGTATATCAAGGTATAAAAGGGTATTAGGGCTTATTTACACCAATTACAGTGCATTCCGGGCTGAAACGCACACTAAACTCCCCCCTGCATTCTGGGGGCTGGAGGGGGCATGGTGTTGCATTAAAGACAGCGGCAGCAAAATCACGCCCCTCTTCCGCGGTGTGATCGCCCGCACCAGAACGTGTGGCAAAACAATGCCTGCGCTACAGTCCGGTGTGATGACAAAAAACTGCTGAATGCACTATTTTTTGGTGATCGCACTGAACCGGAACAGAGGCATTGTTTTCCCACGTGTTCCAGTGCGGGCGACCACACTGTGGGCAGTAGGCATGACTGCAGTGCATTAAGTTCAATTCATCACCGCGATCTCTCCCACCCCAGATCGCAGAGGGGAGTTTAGTGTGCGATACAGTGCGTTCCAGCAGCAAACACACTGTAATTGGTGTGAGCAAGCCCTTAGGGACAGAGAGCAGGGACAATACTGCTGTACAACGACAGGCACAGCACAGCAATGCATAACCCCGGCAGCATGTAGCATAGAAGACTTTCCAGGTGTCTGTTGGCTAGGAAAGCCAGTACCATACAGCAACAGGGCCAGCACAATGCTTCAACTTCAAGCCCAATTAATTTACAAGCCCCAGTGACATTAACTTCAAGCCACCAGCTGACTGCAGATGTCTCCCTACCTCTGTCCCCTCCTTGATCTCCTCTGTGTCCACGTCAACAGCCACGCCACGTTCTTACCTCTAAACCACGCCCACTCTTCCTGCTAACCAATACCGAGAAGGCAGCAGGAGTCTGACCCCACACATTTGGCTGTCTCCGCCTACAATGTCCAGGGCTGCGGAGACTGATCTATATGCTTCGTCAGCCTGTCCGCTCCAGTAGTTTCCTGCGATAAAAGTATGAACACATTGCCCTTAGGAGAAGTTCACATCAGAGAAGGATGCACATCCTTAAGAGAAGGATCTTCCTCACAGATCAGACGCCCACAGATCAGACGATCCCGTTGGCGGGATCCAGATGTGGGCCCGCTACATTGATGATATTTTCATCGTGTGGCAGGGCTTACAGGCTGGATTCCGCCGGCTGGTGGATTCTTTGAACAATAACGATCTAAACATTAAATTGATATACAGGATTGAAAGATCTAGCCTGGACTTCCTCAACGTCAAAATTCTCATTGATGATGATGGACATATCTGTACTGACCTCTTCAGGAAAGAGACATCTACCAATGCATTATTACATGCCAGATCCTGTCACCCTCGCAACTTGATCCACAGTATACCATATGGACAATTCTTACGACTTAGACGTATATGCTCTACAGAAGAGAAATTTGAAAAACAAGCTTATGATCTCTCCAAGAGATTCCACAAAAGGGGTTATTCAGAAAAATGTACTACACAAGGCTACAAAAGAGCGAGCAATATTAAACATGACCATCTACAAGCTCGTCGAAGACAAACAGACGACGATTCTATGAAGGTACGATTCATATCTACCTATAATCCCCAAAGAAGAAAAATGAAATCTGCTTTGGCAAAATACTGGGAGGTGTTACATCTTGATCCAATCTCAGAGAAAGCCCTCCCCGCGACCCCTGCAATCACATACAGGAGATCAAAAAATCTAAAAGATATCCTGGTAAAAAGTCATCATCAAGGTGAGCGGCCTTCGGAACTTTTTGGATCTAAGGGCCCTAAATGGGGGTATTCTAATGTGGAAAATGTGTGGCCTGTACAAATGTAGACAGAGCCGTTCATTTCTCAAATCCGGCTAAATCAGATAGGTTATAAAGATTACCCACAACATTACATGTGTGACACCGGGAGTAATTTACCTGGCATCTTGTCCCTTATGTTGGGATGACAACGAGGGAATTGAGGAGACATGTTCGTGAGCATGTTCTGGGGATTGAGGGAGCGAGGGAAGAAAATGACATAACTAAATTAAGATATAACAGAAAAAGGGGGGGGAGAAGCTTAAAGTACCAAACTAATGATTAGAAAAATACAAAATGTTTTTATTATGAAATACATGATAAAAAAGTACACATGTACCTACCCCCTGACGAAGGCACGCCGAAACGCGCGTTGGGGTAACGCCACCCTGGTTCTCATTCACATCTGGTCCTTCTTAGGTGAGTGTTAGATCGCAGCTCTCCCGTCATGACTTCATGCTGCCGTTGTTGAGATTTCTCACTCGGCTTTTCATCATCTGTGCAATTGATATATTTGCATTTATCTGGTTTTTTGTACTCTGTGCATTACTGCCATGCCGGTTGAGACTCTGTGATCTTCACCCACCCTCCATTTATCCATTTACCCACTTTTCCTTTATACTGTGTGTTCATGAGGTGGTCATTGTACCACACACTGTTGTATGTTCCTCATGCTCACAACATTATAATTTTTTCCTACTATATGCCTTATATATTCCATTGTGACCAGTGTGTCTTTCCAGGGTGGCGTTCTTCTTTTTTCTTCCCTGTTCCCTTACCCTGTCTGTGGCATGTATTACATGTGTACTTTTTTATCATGTATTTCATAATAAAAACATTTTGTATTTTTCTAATCATTAGTTTGGTACTTTAAGCTTCTCCCCCCCCTTTTTCTGTTATTACGCTCGGAGCTTGTACCGAGTCACCCTTTGTCGGGTACCCCCCAGCATCTGTATGGTACACACATAGGCACTGTCCCTGTATTTTCATCGGGGGTTACCTGGGGTCATTTTCTTCTTTCTTTTTTCTAAATTAAGATATATCCCCAGACATTTCAAAGAAGTCCATGACTGTGACAATTCCACATTTCGAGTCAGGGGTATAGACTGCGTCTACATATCCTTAACCTGTTACGGACAGAGGGCGTACAGGTACGCCCTGATGTCCTGGTACTTAAGAACACCTGAAATTCCGACGGCGGGCGGTGATCGGAACAAGGTGCCTGCTCAAATCATTGAGCAGGCACCTTGGTATAATGCCCAGGGGGGTCCTGTGACCCCCCGCCCCCTGTCAATTCAGACCTGCGGTTTGCTGCGTTTCCAGGTTATTCGGGTCTTTGGTGACACGATAAACCAGAATAGGACGGTGATTGGTGGTGTGATAATCAATCACTGTCCTGCGATCCTGAGAGGAGGCGGTCACGCCACCTCTCAGGATCACTTCTGATTGGTCGGCTGGGCAGGTGGACGGGCGAAGTGGCAGTTTTGAATTGCCGGAGCTCTTCTCCCCGTTCATACAGGTCAGTGGAGCGGGAGAGAGAGGAGCCTCCGACTGTTGTGTGACTTTTTTTGTGCCATCAGTGTTTTGGGGAGAGGTAGATTAGGCAAGGATAGTGAGGGAGAGTTAGGTGGGGGATTTTTATTTTATTTTTTATAGCAGTTTAGCACCCAGATCGGGTGTCTGGGGTCCACAGCACTCAGCTGCATGACCCTAGACCCACCAGAGGTGCTACAGCTTGGGGGGCGCAAGTGTTTTTTTTTTTCATGCGCTGACTGGGCAGGCATTTATGCCCCCTTCTCCCACATTTGGTGAACTCCTTCTGAACTTCTACCCTCCAGCGGCACAGCGCCTGATGAAGGCTGTATTATCGGCCGAAAACGTTTGCACAAGGAAAGACGCATTTTCACGTTTTTCGGAATAAAAAATACAATCAACTTACACAAATTCTCTTGCTGTGATTTGTATTACATAAAGCGTCCTGCCAGTTAGCGCATCGCCCACCCCATCTCTGATCAATTTTGTACCGCTGATCAGCGCGTTTTGTTTTACACTTTTGGTGATTTTCAAATTTTTGGGGTAATTAATTATTTTTTTTCTTGTTAGGTGTAAGGCAAAGTCCGTGAACACCCGTCAACCACACACGCACAATGAATAAAGTTTCCCACGCACGCACACACACACACTCCCCTATGGCCCGCCGGACGTTCTCGGCTGAGGAGGCATACGCCCTGCTTGCCCCTGACTCAGAGAGCCCCAGTAAGGACGAGGATGACCCCACTTTCCTTTTGTCATTCGCGTCCTTCTCATCATCTAGCGATGATGATGAGCCCCCAAGGCGGCAGAGACCCCGCCAGACGGAGCAAGGGTACCGCCATGCTAGGGACCCTGTGGCCCACACTAGTACGAGCAGCTCTGGGGCTCGTATTAGTTTTCCGGCCCACCAGATAAGTCCACCTGAGCCCCCTACCGGCGAACTAGTCTGGTGTACCCCAGAGCATTTTGAGCCTGTGATTCCTGATTTTGTTGGCCAAGCAGGAATCTAGATTCCCACAGTGGGCTTCACTGAATATGACTTTTTTAAGTCTTTTTTTCAATGACCACGTGAATCTGATGGTGCAGCAAACGAACCTGTACGCCCAACAGTTCATTGCTCAACACCTAGGCTCCTTTTTGGCTAGGGCCGGTGGCTGGACTCCGGTCAGTGCAGTCGAGATGAGGATGTTTTGGGGCCTCGTGCTGCACATGGGCCTAGTCAAAAAGCCCAGTGTCAGGCATTTCTGGAGTCGGGACGTCCTCTACCATACCCCACTTTACAGTACGGCCATGACACGTACCCGGTTTGAGGCCATCCGGAAATGCCTGCATTATGCAGATAATGCAGCATGTCCCCCCCCCAAGGTGATCCTGCCTATGACCGCCTGTACAAAATCAGGCCGGTCATCGATCACTTTGGGGCCAAATTAATGGAGGCCTATGTACCTGGAAGGGAGGTCGCTGTTGATGAGTCTCTCATTGCTTTCAAGGGGAGACTCCTTTTCCGCCAGTATGTTCCCTCTAAGCAGGCGAGGTATGGCGTGAAGCTGTACAAACTTTATAAGAGTACCTCAGGGTACACTTACATGTTTCGTGTGTACGAGGGGTGAGATTCCTGTATTTAACCCCCAGAATGTCCCCCCACTCTGGGTGTTAGCGGGAAACTTGTGTGGGACCTTATGCACCCACTGCTAGATAAAGGTTAACACCTGTACATGGAAAACTTCTATACTAGTATCCTCTTGTTCCAGTCCCCCGCCGCCAGATCCACGTCCGCTTCTGGGACCGTGCGGAAAAATCAACGCGGTACCTATCCCCAGGGGTGAGACCCGTGCCCTTACCAGTGGAAACGTGTTGCTGGTCAGATATAAGGACAAGAGGGATGTCCTTGTACTGTCCACAATTCACGGTAACGGCATCGTCCCTGTGCGAGGTACCGCGGCAACGGTCCTCAAGCCAGATTGTATCGTCGACTACAATCGGTATATGGGAGGAGTTGATCTACCTGATCAAGTCCTCAAGCCATATAAGGCCATGCGCAAAACCTGGGCATGGTACAAAAAAGTGCCAATAAAACCTAAAACCGTCCTCTCATCCCGCAAAAAATTAGCCCCTACCTAAGATAATCGGCTAAAAAAAAAATGACTCTTAGACTATGGAAATACTAAAATGTTTTTTTTTGTTTATAAAAGGATAATATAGAGTAAAACCTAAATAAATAAATAAATAAATAAATAAATAAAAAGTTGACATATTAGGTATCGCCGCGTCCATAAGAATCTGCTCTATAAAAATTCCCCATGACCTAACCCCTCAGATGAACATGAACATGGTCAAAAAAATAAAATAAAAACGGTGCAAAAAAAGGTATTTGTTTGTCACCTTACATCACAAAAAGTGTAATAGCAAGCGATCAAAAAGTCATGTGCCCCCCCAAAATAGTGCCAATAAAACCGTCCTCTCGTCCCGCAAATAATGAGCCCCTACCTAAGATAATCGGCAAAAAAAATAAAAAATAACTCTAGACTATAGAGATACAAAATGTTAGATTTTTTTTGTTTATAAAAGGATACTATAGTGGAAAACCAAATAAATAAATAAAAAAGTAGACATATTAGGTATTACCGCATCCGTAAGAATCTGCTCTATAAAAATACCCCATGACCTAACCCCTCATTTGAACACGGTCAAAAAAATAAAATAAAAACAGTGCCAAAACAGCTATTTTTTGGCAAGTTTTCCATTTTAAACCATTTTTTCCAGTAACAAAGCAAGGGTTAACAGCTAAACAAAACTTAATATTTTGTACCCTGAGTCTGCAGTTTACAGAAACACCCCACATGTGGTCGTAAACTGCTGTATGACCAAACGACAAGGCGCAGAAGGAAAAGAACGCTGTATGGTTTCTGGAAGGCAGATTTTGATGGCCTTTATTTGGCACCATGTCCCATTTGAAGAACCCCTGATGCACCCCTAAAGTAGAAACTCCATAAAAGTGACACCATCTAAGAAACTACAACCCTCAAGGTATTTAAAACGGATTTTAAAAACTTTATTAACCCTTTAGCTTTCCTCAACAGTTTATGGCAAATGGAGATGAAATTTCAAAATTTAAATTTTTGGGTAACCTTGCCTCACAAAAATGTAATATAGAGCAACCAAAAATCATATGTATCCTAAAAATAGTCCCAACAAAACTGCCACATTATCCCGCAGTTTCCAAAATGGGGTCATTTTATGGAGTTTCTACTCTAGGGGTGCATCGGAGGGGCTTCAAATGGGACATGGTGTAAATAAACCAGTCCAGCAAAATCTGCCTTCCAAAAACCACAAAACCACACGGCGCACCTTTCCCTCTACGCCCTACCGTGTGCCCGTACAGTAGTATACGGCCACATATGGGGTGTTTCTGCAAACTACAGAATCCGGGCAATAAATATTAAAATGGAAAATTTCCCAAAAAATTTAAATTCTGAAATGTCTTATTTGTCAATAACTCTTGTGGAACACCTAAAGGGTTAATGATGTTTGTAAAATCTGTTTTGAATACCTTGAGGGGTGTAGTTTCTTAGATGAGGTCACTTTTATAGAGTTTCTACTCTAGGGGTGCATCAGGGGGCTTTAAATGGGACATGGTGTAAATAAACCAATCCAGCAAAATCTGCCTTCCAAAAACCACAACATTTGTAAAATCAGTTTTGAATACCGTGAGGGGTGTAGTTTCTAGAATGGGGTCATTTTTGGGTGGTTTCTATTATGTAAGCCTCACAAAGTGACTTCAGACCCGAACTGGTCCTTAAAAAGTGTGGTTTTTTTGCTTCTAAACTTCTAAGCCTTGTAACGTCCCCCAAAAATAAAATGTCATTCCCAAAATGATCCAAACATGAAGTAGACATATGGGGAATGTAAAGTAATTATTTTTGTAGGTATTACTATGTATTATAGAAGTAGAGAAATAGAAACTTGGAAATGTGCAAATTTTTCAAAATTTGGGGTAAATTTGGTATTTTTTTATAAATAAAAATTATTTTTTTACTTCATTTTACCATTGTCATGAAATACAATATGTGACGAAAAAACTATCTCAGAATGGACTTGATAAGTCAAAGCGTTTTAAAGTTATCACCACAAAAAGTGACACTGGTCAGATTTGCAAAAAATGGCCTAGTCCTTAATGTGAAAATGAGCCCGGTCCTTAAGGAGTTAAGGGGAGGCAATTGGACAAAACAACTGGCCCAAAAAGAGGTAAGGTGGATCTATGAACTCGATTGTGTGGCACCAAGCGGGCTTAATGAAGACATGTCGTTTTCACCGTTCCTATAATAACTCCTATACTGTATGTCTCCTTTGTTTCTGGGGGCATTTCCCTCGTCTGCTGTCGGTCCATATGTTTATTCATTTTAACAGTTTTTACTCCTGTATTTTTGTTGCAACTTTACTTTATGTTATTATTATTATTCTATCTAGGCTGTTGTGATATCTATTAACCTGTGGATGTAACGACACTGTATAATAATTTCCGGATGAGGCCCTTACCAACTATATGGAGTTGCATTGGATGACATTGAGGTTGGGGGATTCTGGAGGATGTGTGTGCATCGGGACAATAGACTTTATCTGTTCTTTTTTTTTTTCTTTTCTTGCCATTCTTCTCTCCTGTAAGGTTCCCAACATATGCATGAAGATTATTATGGTTGTATATCAAAAGCTGTATATACATATTTTTTTATCATATATATAATACCGTCTGTATCAATTGATATGTTTTATATTTTATATGTTTATTATATTGAAATGTTTTCTTTATTCTCCTTGTATTATGTACCATTTACCTTCATTCACTTTTTCGTACAATGTTTAGTGGTATCATGCACAATTATGTATCTTGTATTGTAATATTGTTTTTGTTCACTGTTTTATTATCCCGGTATTCACTGCATGTTGTCCCATCACACTCACTTTCCTCACATCACATTGCGCACTGTGCCCTTTTCCTTGTTCATAATATGTAAATTTTTAACAATATATTTATTGCCAATATTTGATGATTAATTATCTATATTTTGAATATGAATATTTTATTTCTATTTTATTTCATCCAACCTCATATCTTGTACTGTTTGTTTGTAATTTTGATAGCTATAATTATTACTTTTGATTTATGCAATGAAGATTTTTTGATACAGAAGTTCGGAGTCTTTTTGTTACATATCTATTTATGATGTTATATTTATCTGACTACGTAGGATTTGATGCTGTTCACTGACTTGTTCTGTGGATGGCTGGCTTGTTTCCCGCTGATGCATGTTTTAATTTGTCTATGTTCGGCCGATGCTTTCCAGCTTGGAACGCACTGTCATTTTCTTTCCTTTTAATGCAAGTCTGGCGATGTGTACGCCCCTGGTCATGTGAGGCCAGTTTGGATCATGTGACCTTATTTGACCATATGACGGTGTTCTGCCAGATCTCTATAGATTGCCGAAAGTCTATAGCGGAAGTCACGTGGTGCGCTGCGCAAGTCCCCTTCCATGAATCATCCCTGCAGCCTTCATTGAAGTACTGTGCGCACACATAAGGGTTTAGAGACGTCTCAAAGTGACAGTCATCTCTAGTGAAATACAGCCGCGCCACCCCCAGCGCTCATTTACTACTGTGGCCATTCGTCTCTAGTGAAATACAGCTGCGCCCCCCCCCCCACCCCCCCTATTTACTACTGTGGCTATTCACACAGCTCCAGTAAAGGGGCTGTAGGGTATTTAAATTTTAGACCACACCCACATGAAAACCGCCCCCTTTTCCTGGAATGTCACCGCCCACCGCCTCCTCTGATTGGTCCTCACTTTGGAATTTCTTAAAATAATGCGTCGCTATAGCAGTTGTTCAATGCAGCATTTTCATTGGAAGGCAAGAGCCAATAGGAATGGAGAGCAGGCGGAGTCCATGAGATTCCAATGTGTGTGTTGGTCAGCTAGCACCCGAGCTGGTAGGGAGAGAGCAATCTGTTTGGACAAGGTGGTCAGTGTTCAGCAAGTAGGAGAAGATCTGAGCCCCGGTCCGCGTGTCTCTTTCACGGAGGATTCCAGGAATCTTTTGTGCACGTTTTATTCTCGGCAGAAGAGAAGGTATGACCAGTGACTGGAGTGAGTGCATGTGCGTCTCTTACATGGGGCTGCTGATCACTAGCGCACTGGGGCTTCTCCTATGTGTGTAGGAGGGTGAGCAGCATGCAGGACCTGATGTGTGGTGAGGAGTCACTAAGGGAAATGGTTATTAAAGGGCTAGTAAGCGTTTATCATGTAGAGGAAGTTATCACCTCCCTGGCATCTGTGCTGGTGCAGATGCCAGCCGTTTAACCCCTTCCATACAGCGGTCCTTACGGACCGCTGTATGGAAGGGGTTAACAGGGAGAGAGGATGGGATTGCAGAGGGAGGGGGCCCCCCTCTCTCCCCATCACCCGCTGCTCTGTTCTGTCAGCGGGTGATGGTTGCCAGGGGAGCAAGACGCTTTCAGAAGCGTCCTGCTCTCTCCATGGTGCTGAAAGTCTGAATAGACCTGCTAAAGGTCTATTCAGACTTTGTAAAGTAAAAAATACAGCACAGTGCACTGTACTATATTATATAGACACCAGATCCACTGGATCTCCAAGAACCAAGTGGGTCTGGGTCCCAAAAAAATTTAGAAAAGTGAAAAACAAAACATAAAAAAAATTAAAAATACACTACACATATTAGGTATCGCCGCAACCGTAAAAAAACAGCTCTATAAAAATATCACATGACCGAACCCCACAAGCGCACTTCCACTGTCTTCTAAAGAATCATTCCTGCGCCTCTACAGAAGTACTTTGCACACCGCGCGTGCGCACTTAGGGGTATAGAGATTTTGAAAGTGTTGCATCAGATCCTACTCTTGAGTGCACAGGTGCCCACAAATCATCAGTTACACTTCACCCTGTCGGCAGAGCTGTTGCAGTTCATCCTTACGACAGAGTTGAGTGCTGGATATTTTGGGGTCACCACATAGCGGTGGTGAGTGTGGGATATAGCGGAGTGCGGGGTCACCACATAGCAGAGCAGAGTGCGTGGTCAATACATAGCGGCGCAGAGTGCAGGGTCACCACATAGCAGAGCGAAGTTCGGGATATAGCTGAGTGCGGGGTCATCACATAGCAGAGTGAATTTCATGATATAGCTGAGTGCGGGGTCATCACATAGCAGAGTGGAGTGCAGTATATTTTGGGGAAACGACATAGCAGAGCTGAGTGTGGGATATTGTGGGGATACCACATAGCACAGCTGTGTGCGGTATATTTTGGGGTCACCACATAGCGGAGCTATTAAGTACTTGGAATGGAGTAGACTTTGCATTATATTGGATGGCTTTGCAGCACTGGGGAGTATTGCATCAGTGTTTTGGTGGTCTGTGCAGTATTTTGGGCATAGACTTTGCATTATATTGGTGGGCACAGATTAATAAACTATTACTAATATTGTATTAATCTGAGCAGATGGCTAATGAAGGCTGTGAAACATTGTAATAGTTTATGTAAAAATTGTATTCTATATTTATAGGTATTGAGAAGAAGAAGTATGACGAAATTTTCCAATTCATCTCAGCAGGAGATTACCCATCTGGGTATAATAACTCGCAGAAACAATGGTTTAGAAAGTCCACTGCCAAATATACAATAAACGGTGAGTATCATCAATATAAGCAATGTTAGTTGATTTAGAAGAATGTTGCTCCTGAATACAGTTAAGTGGACACCTGGATGTTGGGGTTCGGCCAAACTTCACAAAAATTTAGAGTTTGGGACCTGATTTTGAATAACATGAACCCCATTAAAGTCTAGTGGGAACTGGAAGTTTTGTTCACTAAAATTGTTCTAAAAATGTCATGGATAGGGCTAGAGGGCTGGGTGGATGAGGAGGCCGAGACCAGAGGAAGAGAAATCAGGAGGAGCCAGAGACCTTTATTTGTTTTTGAGGTGTCTCCTCCACTGCAGGTCGTGCATTGCACTGAGATGCCTGAAAAAGCAGGTTATGCCCAGGTTGAGAACGTTTATGCATCGCTTCAGGCTCTGATGGCACAGCACGCAAACCACTCGTGTCTTGTCGTCAGCACATTGTGTGAAGAACTGCCACGCCAGGGAACTCCTTTCAGCAGGCTTTGGTGTGCTCGGTCCCTGGGTGCGGTGGGCAGTAGCAGGCCTACTGTCTAGAGGACTGCCGCTCGGCTTTTGCACCCTGCTCCCTCTTCTGCTGTGCTGGTAGCTCTGTGCGACCACCGCCTCTTTCTCCCAACTACACAGGTCACTTGCATGACCTTGATTCCATGTGGGGTTGAGGACCTCATCATTCGCCATATCATCTTCCACCCACTCTTCACCCCTGCCCTCCATGTCGTTCTGATCACTGCAGCTGAAGCAGTTGGCACCTGTGTTTCATCATCACCAGAGAGGTGCTGCCATGGTCCTCCCATGTCCTCATTCTGAAACTTAAGAGGTTGGGCATCAGTGCATCTCTTCTACTTCTTAGGCAGGGCTAGGGGGATGGGCCTGGGAAACCCTGCCAGCAGAGTAATGAAAAAGCAGAAGAGACTGCTGCATGATTCGGGGCTTAGACTGCTTGGCTGATTTGAAAGGGGGTGCAGGTGCCAACTCTGCCTTTTCCTTTACAGTTCGGGTTAGCTCTATCTACCCTAATCTTGAATTATTCCTTTTATTACAGAAGGAAAGCTGTTTGTCGGAAGTAAAATGGTTGTAAAATGCAAAGAAGAGGCAAGAATAATATATGATGAATTGCATTCTACACCGATGGGAGGACATTCAGGGATTAAAAAGACAAAGAGGGCAATATCCTCCCGATTTACTTGGCCTGGAATGACCAAAGATATTGAGAACTGGGTACACAGTAATTTTTTTTATGTGTTTTCAATTTATATGAATACAGTACATTGGTTAACAACTGATTTCTTACAGATCATGGAATGCGCACAGTGTCAGACGGTTGGAAAGCCTCTATTAGCTCCCCAGCCATTAAAGTGCATTAAGGTACATTTCTAATATATAATTACATATGCTAAATTATTACATTGGTTTATTGCAAATAAATATATATTTTTATTTTCCTCCCATTAGGTGTCTGCTGTCTGGGAGCTGGTGGGAATTGACCTAACAGGCCCTATGCCAAAGACAGAAGATGGCTTCCAATATATTTTAACGGCCACAGATTACCTCTACTCCAAATGGGTAGAGGCTTTTCTTCTGAAGACCAAAACTGCTGCAGAGGTTGGACGTAATCTTTGTTCATCAATATACCGACATGGTTGCCCAAAAAGAATACTTTCTGATCAGGGTTGAGAATTCGTAAATCAAGTATGTTTACTTTCCATTTACCATACATGTACAACTGATGTAATAACCTTATTTTTAATTTATATGCTTCACAGGTTTGACTTGAACTAATTTTTTCTTACATTCCACTTTTTTCTATTAGTGGTTAGAGTTGTAAATTTAACATTACGTTGTACATTACTGAAAAGGTGTTTGTTTCTTTCTTTATTCTAGAGCCCTATCTAAATTAACGATAAACAGAATAACTGGGACATATACTTGGAAGCCACATTATTTTCGCTCCGTTCAAAGGTCCACACAACAACAAAATATTCTCCATTTGTTCTAATGTATGGGAGGGAGGCAGTTTTCCCTGTAGTAGTCCCTGTGGATCTGCCAGTGAGTATCTGTTTTTTACTTATTTCTGTCTGTCTGACATGGCCACACAGAAATATTTGCCTGTGTTACATGGCCTAATTGTTTTGTATACACGGATTTCACCTGATAAAGACTACTTGATTGATACTTAGGTTGCAAATTCAATTTGAATATTATTTGTTGTTGCTTAGAGCATATGCAAATAAACATGTACTTTTTGTTTCTGTAAGCATTTTCATCTTCATAGCCCTCCGTTCCATTTTTCACCTAAAACTTTACTAAGAATGTTTTGTTTTTTTGTTTTTTCATTCTTTATACTGTACTGTCTAGCCATTTATTTAAAAAAATATATAATAATTCCCAGCTGTCAAATATCATTCTCCCAGAGGAGAATAATTACCCACGTTACATGGAGGAGAGGAAATCATCCAGGGACTCATTAAAAGAAAAAACACTGGAGAACATATCCAAGTCTCAGGAAAGGCAGAAGATTGCATATGGCAAGAGAGTACTCCGGATATTCAGGGATTTGAAGTATACTGTGGGCGATGAGGTTCTCCTGTATAACATGAGGAAGCGTGGGAGAAAAGGAGGACAGATTGAGGCGGACTTCCTAGGCCCTTACACAATCAAAGACCTGTGTGGCAGTTCGGTTAAATTAGCTAATTCTGACGGAGTTACCCTTAAGCAGAAAATACATATTAATCACATTAAGCCATATAGAAGGAGAAAATAAGTCAAATCCCCCAAGCAGCAAAGTTGTGGAAAATCACTGAACTTGCCGGATGAATTCCACACTGCCATATGCAATGTTCAAGAAAGGACCTGTGACACTCAATTTGCCTTGAAGAAAAAGGAGAGCAATATGGAGGTACAATTGAACTCCCTAGTTGAATAGCTTACATACACATATATCGCATCTAATGTGCTTCTTCTGTATCCTCTGCATATTCTTTCTTTTTGTAGTATATTACAAAATGTAGTTTTTCAACATTAATACTGTTTTTTTTTTTAAGCCTTCTGCATCTTTGAATTTGCAGCAGAGCAAAGATCTACATTTCCTAGTTTGACCCTGTTAATCATCTAATTGGCCGTGCCCTGTTGGTCTGCCCCTTTTATTCTGTTGGCCATTGTGGCCGTTGTTCTAAGTTGCCAATGTTTGGCATTATGTTCTGATTTTATTAGCCTTACAAGTTAATATTATACCAAAGAACCTTACAAGTTAATATTATACCAAAGAACCTATACAGGTTGAGTTATCACCTTATCACAAATTCCTTTCAACATAGGTGATTTTTATTTCGGAATATTTACATTTATAAGGAGAGCTCATGCCAATTGGATGCTGTATTTTGAACCAATTCATTTGATTAATTTGGAATTAGAATATAAGGCATACTCGACCTGTATTAGCTTTGGTTCCCAATAGGACAATAACCTAACTAAAGTTAGATTTTCTTTCTTTTATTTTTTATTTTTTCCGTCCAGTTAAAAGGCTGTGGAGTGATGCAGATAATGGCTCGCTGCAAGCCGTTATCGGACCCTACCGACTGTATATGGCGTCCTTTAAAACACTGCATGGGACAGAGTGGCTGGTTGCCAGTCTGCACTTTAGAAAATGTTTAAAAAGTCAAAATAAATAAATAATTTATTTCTTCGTTCTATATAATGCAGGTGATTGATGCATACTTGTATCACTTGATTAAAAAGCATCAGGCAAGTGTGAATTGGTGAATGTTTGTGTTGTATTTTTGTGTTGTTGTTCTACATAATAACTGTAAATCTTTTTTAACAGGAACCAATTCACCAGTTGGATGTAGTGATTTCATTGGCATTATTTTCGGGGACATTAGATAGACTTGGAAAGGTTAGTTCTTTGTCACAATAACAACAAAAAGTAAATTGATTTTCTTACCCCTCCTGGGAAGTATGTTTATTCCTCATTCTCAGGTCCTCTACCAGAGGCCTGGGACAATGAGGGTTTTGCACAGTATATTAGCTGTTCCTAGAGGAGGACTCTTATGGGCAGCAATCTCAAATGTCCCACCACCTGGTATCTGTTGAAGCCACTCTCCCAACTTATGAGTCACAGCCTTGAGTGCTCTTATCACAACTGGGACTACTACTGCCTTCTACTACTACTGTTGGTGTGTATAAGGGCGGTTTCAAACGAAAGTGTGTCGCCCTTTTGCCGTGGGGCGCTAATTATGGGCCACAAGGCACGGGCACATACCGTTTGGAAGCCGCAAGGGGATTGCCGCCCATTCACTTTTATCGGTCCTTGATCTGTCCGTACCGCAAAAAGATAGAGCATGCTCTATCTTTTTGTGGTGCGGAAGGACAGAAGCGAACACCGGAAAGCACTACGTAGTGCTTCTATAGTGTTTCCTTCTGTCTTTACGTTCCGCATCTCCGGATTTTATAACAAGACACAGAGGCTCCTATTGCTTTGACTTTCTTTACTGAATCTACCATAGCAGCAAAGATAAAACATAACATTGTGGAAACCATGGTAACAACTCCTCCCCTTATCCCAGTATATCAGTCCTCATCTGCCTGGGATCCTCCTCTTTCTTTGCTGCTACCAAGTACACCTCCAGCCCTGTAGCTCTGCTCAAGTGCTGGAATACCTGTCATTTGTCAAGATTGTTTTATCCTAGTACTTGCCTTTGTGATTGC
Source organism: Bufo gargarizans (assembly GCF_014858855.1). Classification (NCBI taxonomy): domain Eukaryota; kingdom Metazoa; phylum Chordata; class Amphibia; order Anura; family Bufonidae; genus Bufo; species Bufo gargarizans. The sequence continues at coordinate 158,705,856 of NC_058088.1, forward strand.
TGTAGTATATATCTGTATATTGTATGCTCTATTGCCAAGTTTTTCCTTGGGACTTTTCTTTCAGGCCCCTTCATTAATTAGCGATGTTTTGCCCCCTTTTACAGTTCCTCTGTCCCCCTCCAGGCGTCTTCTTGCGCCCCCCTTTTGGGTTTACTGTCCCAGCTTTCCACCTCTAATTACCTCTGGTCGCGACCGCCATTTTACCGCTTTCCCGCGCTCCCTGGCCCTTCTTCTCGTTCGCCCGAAGTCTCGCGATTTCCGAGACTTCGGGCGCCATTTCCTGCGCTTCGTCCCGGCCAGCGAAGTCTCGCGAGACGGGACTTCGGCCGGTTCCTCTGTATTCATAGGGCTGGACTCTGCTCTAAAGGCAGTCCAGGATAAATTACTAGACATCACAGGGCCCCTAGCCAAGATATTTGACATGGCTGAGTCCGCTAAGGCGGCAGGTAGCCAAGTGGACCCGGAGGAGCTTAGGGGTTGGGCCCAAAGGGCCATTTGTATGGCTGGAAACGTAAATGCCTCGCTCGCCATAGAATGGCGCAAAGCGATTTTAATGAAAATCAAACCATAGTTATCAAACTTGGCTTTGACCGAAGCCGGCAAGGATGCCCAAGAATTACTCTTTGGCGAATCTTTTATCAAAGAGTTGAGCAAATATGTGGGAGCCTTTACTGCACTCGATAAAGCACAGACATCAATGCGGAAAGTCTTCCCGGGTCGTATCTCCAGCAGGGCCGGCAGTTTTAGGGACCGACTGTCCGGCAGTTCCAACGTTCATGCCCGGGGCACCGGCAGAGGCTCCTTTGCTTATAGAGCATTCCTCCAGGATCAGAGGCACCAACCTTCCTTCTTCCCGTCACGGGGCGCCCCAAGCCGATCACGTGGTTTCAGAGGAAATCCGAATTCTAGACGCCCATTCGGTAAGTCCTGTTCTTCCTCCTTTACCTTTTTTGGACCAATGTGTCGGAGGCAGACTCCGGTTCTTTTCTCATGTTTGGTCAGACATAACCTACGACCCGTGGGTTCTGTCTACTGTCCAGGGTTTCACGATAGACCTGATTGCTGACCCAAGTTCTATCCCAACTCCCCCTCCAATACAGCTGTCCAGTTCGGCACGCTCCCTCTTTCAGAAGGAGCTGTCGGATCTTCTACAAAAAGGCGCAATAGAACGCGCACCCAAGTATCAGGGGGGAGTTGTCAGCAGCATGTTTCTATTGGAAAAAAAAGGGGGTCAGATGCGCCCCGTCATCAATCTGAAAGCTTTAAACGCTTTCGTGCAGTATCGACATTTCAAGATGGAGGGGATCCATCTCTTGAGAGATCTCCTCCTTCCAGGCCATTGGATGGCCAAGATAGATCTCAAGGACGCCTACCTCACGGTTCCAGTAACACCCTCTTCAAGAGACCTGCTTCGTTTCCTATGGAATGGACAAACTTGGCGCTTCACATGCCTGCCGTTTGGTCTCTCCTCCGCCCCTTGGTGCTTCACCAAGATCATGCATCCCGTGGTGGCGTGGCTCCGCAGCAGAGGAGTCCGCCTGATTATCTAATTGGACGATATCCTAATCATAGCCCAATCTCATTCCCTCCTTTTGAAACATCTACACATGTCAGTGTCGCTCATTTCCAACTTGGGGTTCATCGTCAACCAAGAGAAATCTTGTCTGACCCCCTTCCAAGTCGATGGAATTCCTGGGGTTCCAGATAGATTCGGTGGAGTTATCCCTCAGTCTCCCTCTCACAAAAGTCAAGGCCATTCGCAAAGAGCTGCAGCATGCCCTGCTAATGCCCCAAATGTCGCTGCGACATTTGGCGAGGTTAATTGGACTTCTGGCCTCATTAATCCAAGCCATCTTCCCAGCCCACCTCCGTTATCGGACGTTGCAACGCCTCAAAATCGCTCATCTTCGGACGGGGGCTTCCTACGCCGATGTCATCACATTGGATGCAGAAACGAAAGACGAGTTGAGGTGGTGGATCCACAACCTGTCAGTCTGGAACGGCAGGGCAATCTTAGGCCCCCAACCAGATCTGATCATCGAATCCGATGCGAGCCTGCACTGGTGGGGAGCACATTGCAACGGGGTATCCACGGGTGGTCCGTGGTCACAAGAAGAATCCCGTCTCCATATCAACACCCTGGAACTTCTAGCAGGGTCGTTTGCTATTCGCAGTTTTGCCAATGGTGTTGTCAGTACGGCCATCAGACTCCGCATGGACAACATATCGGCTGTCCGATATGTCAACTGCATGGGGGGAACACGTTCCGTTGTTCTGACCCATCTAGCGAAAGATTTTTGGGAATTCTGTCTCGACAGGAACATCTCAGTGGTGGCAGAGTATCTTCGAGGCCTCCACAATACGCTGGCGGACTGGAACTCGCGCTACATTTCGGACTCCAGCGATTGGAGGTTAGACGAGACGTTTTTTTCTGCCATCTCATCTCTTTGGGGTCCTTTTTACATCGATCTATTCGCTACCCGGTTGAATACCCAGCTACCCAGATTCTTCAGCTGGAGACCAGATCCACTAGCGGAAGCTGTAGACGCTCTACTCCAACACTGGGGAGGCGCGCTGATGTACGCTTTCCCTCCATTCGCGCTCATCCTGAGGGTGCTTCTACAAGTCCGTCAGCAGTCGGCGGACCTGGTTCTGGTTGTGCCTTTTTGGAGGACACAATCGTGGTTCCCTCAGATCCTGGAACTTTTAGTGGATTTTCTGTTTCTCCTTCCCGATCAGTTGTCACTGCTTAAAGGCCCCTCAGGAGAGTTTCATCCGCTCCTACAGAACGGATCGTTACGGCTCCTTGCCTGCAAGATCTCGGGAGTCCCGGAGGAGGCGCTAGCTTTTCAGAAATGACTAGATTCTTACTGGACAGCGCTTGGGCACCCGGAACAAGGCAAGCTTATAGAGCCGCCTGGGACTTTTGGTCTCGCTGGTGCGTCGAGCGGACTCTGGATCCCGTTGAAGCACCTCTGAATTCCATTTTGACCTTTTTGTCCTCTCTTTATGAAGCCGGAAAAGCTTACCATACTATCAATGTCTTTAGGTCAGCGATTTCCTCCAGACATAGAGGCTTCGAGGGTCGTCCAGCGGGACAACATCCTCCTCGGCCTCGTTTTTCGTCAACATAGGATGTTTCTTGTGTCTTGGCTTTCCTGAACGGCTGGCCCTCTAATGCCCAATTATCATTGCGTCAATTGTCAGCGAAATTGGTCACTGTATTCTGCTTGATCTCTTGTAAGAGAGTATCAGATGTGCGCGCATTGGATTTTAATGCTCGATCCTTCACCCCGGAAGGGGTTCAATTCAATATTTCCAGATGCACGAAGACCAATATCCATTTGGTCTCTTACCCCTGTTTTCCATCTTCACCACAACTATGTCCAGTGACTTGTTTGCGGGAATACGAAGAACGGACCGTTCTCTACGGTCTCCTTCTTCACCCCACTTATTCATATCATTCCGCAGCTCTTTTGCTCCGGTCACCAGCGTTACCCTATCTCGCTGGGTTAAATGGATTCTCTCCCTTTCGGGAATTGATACGACCGTTTTCACTGCACACTCGGTTCGCAGTGCGGCGGCTACCTCGATGACGACATCGGGAGCACGCTTAGAAGACGTGATGAGATTGGCGGATTGGTCCAGGGTGTCCACTTTCCGCGAGTTTTACTTTAGACCTGCGCCGCACGTGTTTGCTTCTATAGTAGCTCAGCTTTAAACGAGCAATAGAAGCCTCCGTGTCTTGTTATAAAATTGCATGATTTTCCTAAAATATGACGTAAAGTCATGATTTTATTAAAGACACAGAGGCGAGTATTGCCCTCCCCGGACCCACCCTTAGGGTTAAGGCCTTGGTGAGTATCTAATGTCTGGTTTACATTATAGACGATGTAGTTGAGATTGTTAGTCGTCTTCTACAGGTGAACCCTATGATGTATGGTACTTATTACAGAATGTCTTTGTTATAGAATGTTTTCTTTTTCTCCTTCTTCCTAGGTTGAGAGGCTGACGCTTCAATCACTTACTTTCGACAGTTCATGAATGATCGGTTATCCGGTTGTTGCATCTCGGTCCAAGCCGACAGGTTCAAGACGTGTTTTCGTTACCTTGTTCCCTTCTGAGGATGTTCGACGTCAGAAGTTCCGGTTTGATCAGCGCTGGTTGAGGCGCAAAGAAAGAGGAAGATCCCAGGCAGATGAGGACTGATATACTGGGATAATGGGAGGAGCTGTTACCATGGTTTCCACATTGTTATGTTTTTTCTTTGCTGCTATGGTAGATTCAGTAAAGAAAGTCAAAACGATACTCGCCTCAGTGTCTTTAATAAAATCATGACTTTACGTCATATTTTAGGAAAATCATGCAATTTGCGTACCCATTGAAATGAATGGTTCAGCATCCGTGATGTGGAATGGCTACGGACCCGTGCCCATATATATCGGTTCCGCAAATGCAGTCCGCAATACGGACCGCCCTAATACACATATATTATACATACATGCTTGACAAAGGTCTAATTCTGTGGACCGAAACGTTGCCTGGGGAATAAAGAGGGTCACCTATATTGTTACTAAACCGGGAGTGCTGTCTCGTCTTCGGATAATACATACCTGGAATAACTGCCTAAATTCCCAAGAGGATTTTGCACCTTGTTCACATTCATCACCTGTGCTGCTGCTTTTTTCTGGTTATTAATAAAAAATATATATATATATATACAGTACAGATCAGAAGTTTGGACACACCTTCTCATTCAAAGAGTTTTCTTTATTTTCATGACTGAAAATTGTAGATTCACACTGAAGGCATCAAAACTATGAATTATATACATAACAAAAAAGTGTGAAACAACTGAAAATATGTCATATTCTAGGTTCTTCAAAGTAGCAACCTTTTGCTTTGATTACTGCTTTGCACACTCTTGGCATTCTCTTGATGAGCTTCAAGAGGTAGTCACTTCACAGGTGTGCCCTGTCAGGTTTAAGAAGAGGGATTTCTTGCCTTATAAATTGGGTTGGGGCCATCAGTTGCGTTGTGGAGAAGTCAGGTGGATACACAGCTGATAGTCCTACTGAATAGACTGTTAGAACTTGTATTATGGCAAGAAAAAAGCAGCTAAGTAAAGAAAAACTAGTGGCCATCCTTACTTTAAGAAATAAAGGTCAGTCAATACGAAAAATTGGGAAAACTTTGAAAGTGTCCCCAAGTGCAGTCACAAAAACCATCAAGCACTACAAAGAAACTGGCTCACATGCGGACCGCCCCAAGAAAGGAAGACCAGGAGTCATCTCTGCTGCGGAGAATAAGTTCATCCGAGTCACCAGCCTTAGAAATCGCAGGCTAACAGCAGCTCAGATTAGAGACCAGGTCAATGCCACACAGAGTTCTAGCAGCAGACACATCTCTAGAACAACTGTTAAGAGAAGACTGTGTGAATCAGGCCTTCATGGTAGAATATCTGCTAGGACACTGCTAAGGACAGGCAACAAGCAGAAGAGACTTGTTTGGGCTAAAGAACACAAGGAATGGACATTAGACCAGTGGAAATCTGTGCTTTGGTCTGATGAGTCCAAATTTGAGATCTTTGGTTCCAACCACCGTGTCTTTGCGCGACGCAGAAAAGGTGAACGGATAGACTCTACATGCCTGGTTCCCACCGTGTAGCATGGAGGAGGAGGTGTGATGGTGTGGGGGTGCTTTGCTGGTGACACTGTTGAGGATTTATTCAAAATTGAAGGCATACTGAACCAGCATGGCTACCACAGCATCTTGCAGCAGCATGCTATTCCATCCGGTTTGCGTTTAGTTGGACCATCATTTATTTTTCAACAGGACAATGACCCCAAACACACCTCCAGGCTGTGTAAGAGCTATTTGACCATGAAGGAGAGTGATGGGGCACTGCGCCAGATGACCTGGCCTCCACAGTGACCGGACCTGAACCCAATCGAGATGGTTTGGGGTGAGCTGGACTGCAGAGTGAAGGCAAAAGGGCCAACAAGAGCTAAGCATCTCTGGGAATTACATTTTTAACCTATTTTTTTTGTCCCACTTTGGGACTTCAACTTTTGGGGGTGTGATTCCCTTTACAATGCATTCCAATACTTCTGTATTGAAATGCATTGGCTGTATGAGTAATACAGTGTGTAATACTCATACAGCTTCCTGCCTGTGAGATCCAGGGGGCTGGATCTCACAGGCAGTTCCCTAGAAGGCAGCCCCGATGCTTACCCTGGGTTCACACCTGAGCGTTTTACAGCGCGTTCAAACGCGCTGTAAAACGCTTAACACATGAAAACCAATGCTTCCCTATGGGAAGGGTTCACACCTGGGCGTTTTACAGCGCGTACGAACGCGCTGTAAAACGCCCGACGCTCAAACAAGTACTTGAGCTTCTTTGGGGCGTTTTGACGCGCGTTTGTGGCCATAGGACACTGCAGTCAATGACACAAACGCGCGTCAAACGCGCGTTTACTATTACAAAAAACGCGCATAAAAACGCGCGACAAAAACGCGCGTAAAACGCGCGTTTGAGGAACGCTTAGGTGTGAACCCAGGGTTAAGGAAGGCATTGTGCTGCCTTCCCTGGTATCGGGTCCCCAAACCAGAGGTCTGAATTGATCTGCGGTTTGCGGCAATCACCAATATGGGGGGTCACAGTCCCCCCCACCCCCGTATTGTCCCAGGGTGCCTGATGATTGATTTCAGCAGGCTCCCAGTTCCAATCACCACCCGCCGATCAGAACTACACATGACGTACCGGTATGTCATCTGTCCCCAAGAAGTTTAGTCCGAAAATGTGAAAAGTGAAAATACGCATTCCATGGCATTTTAAAATTATATACCATTATGTAAATCTAAATGTGGTGTTTACATTTTTTTTTAAGGGTGCAATGTAAGATACCCTGAGGTGAAGACAGGGGTGTACCAGACAGCCAAGACAAGAGCTTCAGAGTTCAACTACAGACTGGACAACTTCAAACTTTGCATGAGGACAACCTGCATCTTTAAAAACCCTATAGAAAAGACCTGATGTTGACAGCGCCTGTCATAAAAAATACATTTACATTATTTCATCTAAGTTAATATGCAGTTTACACTGCATAGAAACTGGCCAAGAAAAGGCAGAGTGTGGTATCCAGCATGGAGAAAGTTCACCTGTGAAGAAAGGCTGTATGTGGTGTCCCCCAATATCCTGCACTCAGCTCTGCTATGTGGTGTCCCCCAATATCCTGCACTCAGCTCTGCTATGTGGTGTCCCCCAATATCCCGCACTCAACTCTGCTATGTGGTGTCCCCGAAATATCCTGCACTGAGGTCTGCTATGTGGTGTCCCCCAATATCCCGCACTCAGCACTGCTATGTGGTGTCCCCGAAATATCCCGCACTGAGGTCTGCTATGTGGTTTTCCCTGAATTATCCCGCACTCAGCTCAGCTATGTGGTGTCCCCCAATATCCTGCACTCAGCTCTGCTATGTGGTGTCCCCCAATATCCCGCATTCAGCTCTGCTATGGGGTGTTCCCGAAACATCCCGCACTCCGCTATATGTGGTGTCCCTGAAACATCCCGCACTGAGGTCTGCTATGTGGTGTCCCCCAATATCCCGCACTCAGCTCTACTATGTGGTGTCCCCCAATATCCCGCACTCAGCTCTGCTATGTGGTGTCCCCCAATATCCTGCACTCAGCTCTGCTATGTGGTGTTCCCGAAACATCCCGCACTCAGCTATATGTGGTGTCCCTGAAACATCCCGCACTGAGGTCTGCTATGTGGTTTCCCCCAATATCCCGCACTCGGCTCTGCTATGTGGTGTCCCCCAATATCCCGCACTGAGGTCTGCTATGTGGTTTTCCCTGAAATATCCCGCACTCAGCTCTATGTGGTGTCCCCGAAATATCCCGCACTGAGGTCTGCTATGTGGTTTTCCCTGAAATATCCCGCACTCAGCTATGCTATGTGGTGTCTCCCAATATCCCGCACTCAGCTCTGCTATGTGCTGTCCCCTAATATCCCGCACTCAGCTCTGCTATGTGCTGTCCCCCAATATCCCACACTGAGGTCTGCTATGCGGTGTACCCTAATATCCCGCACTCAGCTCTGCTATGTGGTGTCCCCGAAATATCCCGCACTGAGGTCTGCTATGTGGTTTTCCCTGAAATATCCCGCACTCAGCTCTGCTATGTGGTGTCCCCCAATATCCCGCACTCAGCTCTGCTATGTGGTGTCCCCGAAACATCCTGCGCTCGGCTCTGCTATGTGGTGTTCCCCGATATCCCGCACTCAGCTCTGCTATGTGGTTTTCCCTGAAATATCCCGCACTCAGCTCTATGTGGTGTCCCCGAAATATCCCGCACTGAGGTCTGCTATGTGGTTTTCCCTGAAATATCCCGCACTCAGCTACGCTATGTGGTGTCCCCCAATATCCCGCACTCAGCTCTGCTATGTGGTGTCCCCCAATATCCCACACTGAGGTCTGCTATGCGGTGTACCCCAATATCCCGCACTCAGCCCTGCTATGTGGTGTCCCCGAAATATCCGGCACTGAGGTCTGCTATGTGGTTTTCCTTGAAATATCCTGCACTCAGCTCTGCTATGTGGTGTCCCCCAATATCCCGCACTCAGCCTGCTATGTAGTGTCCCCAAAACATCCCGCACTCAGCTCTGCTATGTGGTGTCCCCCAATGTCCCGCACTGAGGTCTGCTATGTGGTGTCCCCGAAACATCACGCACTGAGGTCTGCTATGTGGTGTCCCCCAATATCCCGCACTGAGGTCTGTAATGTGGTGTCCCCAAACTATCCTATAGCGACGCATTATTTTAATAAATTCCAAAGTGAGGACCAATCAGAGGAGGCGGTGGGCGGTGACATTCCAGGAACAGGGGGAGGTTTTCATGTGGGCGTGGTCTAAAGTTTAAATACTCTACGGCCCCTTTACTGGAGCTGTGTGAATAGCCACAATAGTAAATGGGGGCTGGGGGGGCGCAGCTGTATTTCACTAGAGACGAATGGCCACAGTAGTAAATGAGCGCTGGGGGTGGCGCGGCTGTATTTCACTAGAGATGACCGTCACTTTAAGACGTCTCTAAACCCTTACGTGTGCGCACGCGCGGTGCGCGAAGTACTTCAATGGAGGCTGCAGGGATGATTCATGGAAGTGCGCTTGTGCACTTGCGCAGCGCACCACGTGACTTCTGCTATAGACTTTCGGCAATCTATAGAGATCTAGAAGAACAACGGCGCTTACCCATGTGATGCGTGCGTCATCAGTCATGTGACCCTGACACAGGTCCTGTGCCAGGTCCCTCAACAAACTATAGGACGACCTGCTATCTATATTATTGTTCCTACTTAGTCCACCTTACCCATGTAATGCGCGCATCATCAGTCATGTGATCCTGACACAAGTCCTGTGTCAGGTCCTTCAACAAACTATAGGACGACTTAATATCTATATTATGTCCTAACCAGTGGCACAGATGGGGTATTCCGCCCCAGTAGACTGGTAGGACAGGTGGAAATTTTATTGCCACGTAAAATAATTGACTAGACCCTCCCACCTCCAATAAAGAGGGGGGTCACCCCCAGTCCCCTTGTGTTTTTTTCTGTCCTCCGGACAGGTTTGGCCTGGTGAAGAGAGGGGGGGATCCCTGTTCTAATGAACTCCTAACTTACCCTTTCGGGTTAATATTGCCATCTCTGGTGGCTGTTTCTCTTTCCTGCGGTTGGTCGCAGGGTAATCTGTTCCGCTCCCGTGCTGCGACTTGGGGGCGGAGAGGATGCTTGTGATCGGTCCCGCTTGTAGCACGCCGCTGCATCCCTCTATCTAGATGCTCCTAGGGAGCGCTGGGAGCTAGGAATCGGCGGCCCCACATGTTTCCTGTGGGCGCCGCCATTTTGGTAATGACGTCACTTCCTGTTTTCTTAGAAGGAAGTGTTTCCCTCCTTTATAATGTTTTTTTTCCCCGCTATTTGTGGCGAATTTAGCTACTATAGGCTCCCCCCTTGTTTGTTACCTCTTTTTTCTATCTTCTGATTTAAATCCTGCACCAGTGGTCATTCGGCCTCCTGGAGTGCAGGTGTAAGGTTTTCTTTACTCTGCTTATCTTGGATATTGGCTGAAGCGAATTTTCCCTTCTTCCAAGCGGTTGCTTTTATCAGCTAGTGCTGTCCTCTGCTAATTACCCTTGTGGTTTTGCTTGAAGCAGTTTCTTGTTTTTTCTGGGTAAAAGCCTATTTGCTTGGATTTCCTTTCCTCCTTCCAGACTTTTTCTTGCAGCCATGTCGTCTACAGGGGACGGTGATCGGGACACTGGAAAGGAAGAATACTGGCAAAAGAAGCCATCTTCAATGCCATGACTGTCAAATTGTCCTGGAGGACAATTATTTATTTTCTCGATGTCCGCCCTGTAGAGCTAAGCTTCTTCCCCAGCAAGAACCTACGGTCCATGATGTAGTTGACTGGGTGAAGAACTACATGGAGTCCAACATGAATCAGGTGAACTCCTCTATAGAGGAGCTGAAGCAGGCTCTTATATCTAAGCGCCAAAGACCTTCCTCTCCTCATCGGACCATGGAGGTATCAGGGGCTCAGGATGCTAGAGAGGGATATATCTCCTCTTCTTCCAAAGATGAGGATGGGTTTTCCTACTTCTTCCCTCCCGAGAAAGCCCAGTGGCTGCTGAGATCCATCCGGTCGGGGGAGCAGGATGTTGATCAGGGTGAAGCCTCAACATCGGCTTCTAAGGGGCCAAGGGCCTTTAAAGTGGACAATTCCCTCCTGTCATTAATGAAGACGGAGTGGAAGAAACCAGAAAAAGGTCCCATGCTGACCAAAAGATTAAAGTCTGTCTTCCCGTTGAGAGAAGATCAATTGTCCTCTTGGGGGCCAGTACCAAAGGTGGATATGGCCATTTCCAAACTTTCCAAGAGGACCATAGTACCATCGGACGACAGATCAAGTCTCCAGGACCCGATGGACCGCAAGGCTGATTGCGGCTTTAGGCGTATTTATTCCTCTGCATCAGCAATAGCGTGGCGAACTTAATCAAGACATGGTTCGCCCAAGTTCAGTCTGACCTGAACCAGGGGTTCTCTAGGGGTGACATCTTGGCCTCTTGTAAGACGGCCGGTCTGGCCATGGATTTTTTGTGTGACACTGCTCCACAACAACTAAAATTGGCTTCCAAGACCATGGCGCTCTTAGCCACAGGCAGGCGTCCGCTCTGTCTAAAACCCTGGAAGGCTGATACACCTTCCAAGCATAATCTCTACGCCATGGCATATGAACCAGGCAAACTTTTTGGGACAGAGCTTAACCATATAATGGAGGGACTGTCGGATAAGAAGGGCAAGTCCCTTCCCAAACAGTCCTTTCATGGTCGGGGCAAAAGGTATGGGTCCAGGTCTAGATATCAGCCCAAAGCCCAGAGAGATTAGAGCTCCCGTAGAAGGGAGAAATCTTCCAGGGTCTCTAAGCCCCCTAAGAAATCCTTGGCGCTCTGATTGCGGGCCTCCTCGAGGCTCTTGGTACCTTGCCTGTCTGACTAGATTCTCAGAACTCCCTGCTCCCTATATTCCCGTAGGCGGTCACCAACAACACTGTCTAGAATCTTGGCAGATCCACATCCAAGATCCTTGGGTGCTTTATATTATAGCTCATAGATACCTGCTAGACTTGGACAGTCCCCCATCGGACAAATTTGTTCTAACAAGACTGCTTCTATCCAGCAAACAGAAGATTCTAGAAGACTATATCCTGGAGTATCTTCGGAAAGGGGACTTAGCCAGTTTTCCTGGTACCCAAGGTGACCGGAGACTGGAGGATGAAATATATCTGAGATATTTCAATCAGTCCATCATGCGCAAGCATTTCCGGATGAAAACTAGCCAGTCAGTGACCAATCTTCTATTGCCAGGAGATTTCCTGGCAACCTTGGATCTCAAGGATGCTTACCTCCATATTCCCATCCATCCTAGGTCCAGAAGATTCTTAAGGATTGCGGTGCAAGTCAGGGAAGTATTAAAGCACTTTCAGTTTGTGGCCCTCCCGTTTGGAATTTCTTCGGCCCCACACACATTTACCAAAGTGGTAGTTTCCGTGGTGGCAGCTCTAAGACTTCAAGGTCTAAACATCATTCCATCATTCTGTTTAAGAGACAGCCCGCTCTCTCTTAGTACCTCAGAAAGTAACCATTCATACTTTGATGAGAATGTTGGGAATAATGTCATCAGCCGCAGAGGCGGTTCCTTGGGCATTATGGCATCTACGTCCGCTACAATCGGAGGTATTATCCAAGGGGAATCACAGTCCGGTGAGACTAAATTCCGTGCACTCCCTGTCTTACCGTGTCCGGTCCTCCCTAAGATGGTGGACCCATCTAGAGGACGGCAAGTCCAACCCTCTTGGATCATACTTACCACAGATGCATCCCTAGTAGGCTGGAGAGCACATCTTCTGGACAAGACAGTTCAGGGAACCTGGACATCTCAGGAGAAGTTATTGTCATCGAATCTCCTAGAAATCAGGGCGATCAAACTAGCCCTTCTTCATTTCGCTCCCTGCATTCATGGCAAAGTGGTGAAAGTACAGTCAGACATCATACCCGCTGTAATGTACATCTACAAGCAGGGAGGCACAAAGTCACAAGGTCTCCTGAGAGAGATAGGTGTGATATTGGATTGGGAAGAATTAAACCTCACCCATTTATTAGCCGTCCACATTCGTGGAGTCCACAATATGATTGCAGATTGCCTGAGCAGAGGTCTTCCAACCGGAGAATGGTCTCTCCATCCAGACATCTTCAAGGAGATAGCACTCAGGTGGGGCATGCCAGAGATCGATCTCATGGCAACGAGGTTCAACACCAAGGTGGAGAGGTACTGCTCCCTTTACAGGTAAGACAACCCGGTGGCAATAGATGCACTGTCAATCCCATCAAGGTTCAGGCTGGCCTATATCTTCCCTCCAATTTCCTTGATTCCGGGGGTATTGAGGAAAATCAGACAGGACCAAGCATCAGTCATCGCCATCATTCCATACTGGCCGAAAAGAGCTGGGTTTACCCAACTCACTCAAATGAGTCGGGGTCAATTTTGGAGGCTTTCCCCAGAGGGAGTACTGGTGTCGGGGGACACTCAGATCTCCTCAAATCTTCAAATGTTCAGCCTGACAGCCTGGAGGTTTTTCAGTCCCTTCCAAGAATAGAAGGGCTATCAGGGTCTGTCTTGAGAACCCTACAGCACTCCAGAGCTGAGGCTACTAACAGATCTTATTCAAGAATTTTGAAGATTTTTTCAAATTGGTGTTCCAGTCGTCAACTGTCATCCACAGACGCTTCCATGCTCACCATCCTACAGTTTCTGCAGGACGGTCTGGGCAAGGGGTTGTCACCGTCTACCCTCAGAGTGAAAACTTCTGCTATCTCAGCCTGTCTCAACTGGTCCATTTCTCAAGAACCCCTTATCAAGAGGTACCTGAAGGGAGCTTCAAGGTTAAAGCCTACAGTAATCGGACCTATTCCGGTATGGGATTTAACGTTCAATAAATTTGAACTCCATCTCCTTTAAAGGTGGAGTTCAAATTTATTGCCTGGAAAATTTTATTTTTTTATTGGGTATCACTTCTGCAAAGCGATTTGGGGAACTTTCTGCTTTTGAGCCGTACACCAAGTTCCTGCAAGACCGGGTGCTGCTCAAGTTCTTCACATAAACCAAGAAGAAAGTGGGTTACCTTTAAAACATAACTTTTAATAATACATAAAACGCCCATAAGTGAATAAGTGCAAATGAAATTTAAATGAGCAGGGTATAACTTACCCCAATTTTGGTGGGTTTGTTATAATCTAAGGAGGGGATAGGATAGGGGGAAAGGGGCTGCTGGGTCTCTGCCCCTACTATGCACCCTAAATATAGAATCCCTATCCTAGCCACAGCACAACTCCTATGCCGTCCCTATATGCTTCCCTGAACAGTGTAGTGACTACCCAGATTCGTCCTCAAGGGGAAGGGAAGAAGGGGGTAGGATACCCTAAGTCACAAACCCACCTGTGCCAGGTGTTGTGTACCCAGGTCCCTGGGACACAACCACTCTAGCACAACACTTGAAATAGAAAAAACTGTGCGTCCCGCATGTCCGAGAACTCAGACGTCAGAGACCATGTGAACACCCATATTCAGTTGTGTGAATAAATGCTGGAGTCTACACCTCAAATACACCATAAAACGACCTAACACGTTTCTCTGGTCTTGCCAGTTCATCAGGGGCCTTGACACATTGATGTTAACAGCAAAAGGAGACCATCCCTCCAGAGGAGGAGGTCAACACAAGCGTAGCAAAAAAGCACACAGAAACCAGTGACGATAACTGTCTTGGTATTAATATCAGTTCACAACCACCCAGTATATTGGCGATTTCAAGCAAAGAGAATACTTATCTTAGGAGAGGCAGTCAGTGGACATGTTCCCAAGATTGCAGGCCTGGCGATATGTTTCCCGCTGACCCGGCAGGTGGACACCGCTTATGGCAGCACCGCTCCAACAGCCGGCACGGCCACACTATTTAAAGCCGCCCGCGCTGTTCAGAGACCACACATATTTCCGATCACATGACCCATCGCGTGACCACAAAACGTCGTGGTCACGTGGGGTGTCATGTGATCGCAGGTCCTGCGACCACACTGTGTCGGAACAAGGTCTGTGGGGAGGCTGTCAAGTGAGGGGCGGGCAAGAGATATTCGACCCCCGCCCACCTCTCCCGCATACAAAAGGAGCCCAACAGAGGTATTAGATATTAACCACCGTAGAGATAGAGCGGTAACTTTTGTGCAGGGGTTAACCTAAAGGGCAATGCACCCCTGCACCTTAAATTAGGCTAAGATCTTAAATCCAAGCATGGGGGCAGCTGTTCAACACCTAATAGTGTCAGAATAGTTACCCAGAGTATTTAACGCCAGTGGAGGGTTCAAAGGTGATGAGCTGAAATCGTTCACATCGCCCCCCACCAAAAAACATGGGGACCTTACAGAAGCATTCACTAATCATGAAAATGTTCAAAAATATCTGCAGCAAGGTAGACAGAATAGTCTGAGCCTGCATCAGAGCTGCGGAGGGGGCTTGGGTTTGTTTTAGATGAAACAGACAAATGATAGCTGTTCATTTAGACCTCTCGGTTTGACACTTTTTAATTCAAAAATCCACCAGGTTTCTCTTTGGAGGATTTTTTGGTCCCAATCTCCCCCCCTAGACGGGGGTGGGACTACTTCAATACCTATAAACCGGACCTGTGAATAGTCCCCCCCATAGGCCGAGGTCACATGGCGCGCCAAGGGGGTATCTTTTTCTTGGCGTAGATCCCCCAGGTGTTCCCCTATCCTCCTGCGCAGCTCCTGTCTTGTCTTGCCCACATATTCCAGGCCACAACCACATTGTAGAACCAAACAAAAAAAAAAAGGCCTCACTTATAATACCATAGTTAAGGGCAAACAAGAAAAGCAACTATAAAAACCTAAAGTGTTGTCCAACAATAACAACAAATGGATGCCCAATGTATTAAAAATATATATTTTTTATTTCATAATAATAGACAATCTATGATTCTTGGAATATTAGGGATAACAAAAAAGAGGTTTTAAAGAGTCAGCAGAAAAGAAAACGGATGCCGCAGTCCCCCGGCCTGTGTCTCTGTAACCCACCAAAGATGGAGCACATGTCAGATGTGTATAGAATATGCAATATGGTGATTCACAGAAAAAAGAGGGTTATATCATACACAAACCCCTGAAAAATAATTCGAACTGTGATCATCACCTATGTGCATATCCACAAGATGAGACTCAAGCGCTGGGTCTTAATATACAAATAAGAGCATAGGCAAAATATAATGCCCCTATGGGATACAAGACAAGTAGGTAAATGAAACCCCATACACCAGACCCTCATGAGAGCTGTAAGCAGAAACTGATCCGTGGATATTTTGATGGAAAGTCACAACATACCATGAGACATGATGGAGGGCAGAGACAGCAGACACGAGACAGGCAGGTAATGTAAGTGTGGCCATAGACTCCTATTTATATCCCCCATGTGGCTTCAGGGCATAATATAATTAAATATAACAGCTGGTACTTACTATCGAGCGCTCCTGCTTGATGATGCACACCAAGTCAGCCATGGCGACGCCGCATTCATCAGGAGGAGGGGTGGAACGCAAGCCATGCGTTCCAGCCCGCCTCCCAAGGAAACGTAGCGGCGTCCCCACGTGACCCCGGCACACAATGAATCATAGCACAGCTCTGTATCAGCCAATCAGAGCAGGAGGTCGGAACTGAAACAATATCAGAGCCGCATCCAATATGCTAGACACTGTTATACACATAAAAAAGCCCAGTATGTGAAGTCCGCATAGGGGATATCATAAATAAGGAGCAATGGTAAAAAGCTGAATACATCTGGATACATATATATTTCATTAGCAGGAAGGTTTAGCAGCGAATATGGGGCTTGGACACATTAAGGCACATTCCAAATAAACACCATTTCAAGAGGACATATACATCATCCCCATACATCATATTGTCACATGGTGGGGCACAGAGCATACCGCACATCATACAATAGACCAAAGTCTGCAACATCACCACCACAGCACCATTACACATACTGCAGGTCAATAAGACACAAGTTCATAACACATAAAATATCATACATAGTCATGAAAATATCAATAATATGAAAGTCACATAATGGTGCATGTCACATATGCGTGCACCACCACATGACAACACAATCAGGATACACATCACAGATAGACATCATATATTACAGAAGGGGTACTCTATTATAGCACACCACAACATGGAAATATCTAGCAATAGGATCACCATGCATACAGGATAAATATCAAACATGATCACATAAATTATCCTACATACTTAATATCACATATGCTGAATACACAACATGATTACCAATACATTACAAGAAATCAACAGAGTGCACAGTTTATATTATATAATCCTATAGTCATCATGATCCCTAATAGTGTCCCACAAATATAAATAGACTTAAAGGGGTTGTCCAGGTTCAGAGCTGAACCTGGACATCCCTCCATTTTCACCCCGGCAGCCCCCCTGACATGAGCATCGGAGCAGTTCATGCTCCGATGCTCTCCTTTGCCCTGCGCTAAATTGCACAGGGCAAAGGCATTTTTCTGAGTTCCGGTGACATACCGGGCTCTCTATGGGGCTGACAGGCAGCCCGGTGACGTCACCGGCACTGATGGGCGGGATTTGGCTCTGCCCTAGCCAGTAAAACGGCTAGGGCAGAGCTAAAGCCCGCCCCTCAGAGCCGGTGACGTCACCGAACACACTGCTGGGCGGAAGTTACCGCCCGGCAGTGTGTTATTGAAAACACAAGAGCCTGTGCCCTGCGCGATCTAGCGCAGGGCACGGGAGCGCATCGGAGCATGAGATGCTCCGATGCCAGGTTTAGGAGGGCTGCCGGGGTGAAAATAAGGGTATGTCCGGGTTCAGCTCTGAACCCGGACAACCCCTTTAATAGTACTATCAAAATAACCATAAACCATAGTTAGATGGCAGCACGTATACCCACATTATCAAGAGTGACAATAGCCATAAACCATTATTAATGGCAGTAAGTGTACCTACATTATCAAGGGTGACACAACATATGTTTATGTCCACCCAACATAATCAGGAACACCACCGCTTTTAAAGTGCTCAATAAATACAAAAGAATACAAAAAATTAATTATAATCATTGACAAACTGTGATTAAATATTCAGCTAATATGACCAAGGTACCTGAAACATCCAATTCACCATCATAATATTACACCAAGAATACATAAGTGTCATTCAGCATATATGATACAAATCCCACATGCAGGGGTCCATCCCAGTATTAACGAAGTGGTCCATCTTCCATACTTGTGGTATGTCTCGTATCCAGCCCCTCATTCGCAGCTTGTATAGATACCATCCCTCTCCTTAGAGCACTTCAAATATCGCTTTACATGACCACACGGAAAACTGGATAGATAAAAAAGCTGTTGAAATCACTGAAGAAAATTCAGTACATGCGCTAACCTAAATAAAGGATTTGAAACTCAAAGCCTCATTCAATCCATAAGGAGTCACAGTATTGAGCAAAACCATCCATTTTGTTTCTTTTTGGAGGAGACACCGTTTGATGTTGCCCCCCCCCAATTCCCAATCGTACCCGGTCTATCCCTTTCAAAGAGATACCCCTAGGATAGCAGTTATGGGCTTCCCTAAAGTGTTTGGCCACTGGTTTTAGTTTTCTGAGTTTATCAGGTTCAACCATCTCGACAGCCGCCTTGATGTCCCGAATATGCTCTAAAACTCTCGTTTTGAGTGCCCTCGTAGTCATCCCGATGTAAATCAGGCCACAGGGGCATTCAGCATGATAGACCACTGCCTCTGTTTTGCAAGAGATATGATGTACAATTTTGTACTCCTTCTCCCTACCTGTATTGGTAAATGTATCTGTTCTTATCATGTATTTACATGCAGTGCAGTCCCCACATGGAAAAAATCCCCACTGTGGACCTTTGTCCCCAAATATTCCACCTTTATTGGGGGCAACATAGTGGCTCCTAGTCACAATATCTCTCATATTTTGCGTTCTCTTTTCCAAGTGACCAGTGGTCTCTCAGAGATCCCTGTCTGCTCGAAGAACTTGCCAATGCCTCTGGAGAATATCCTGTAATTGTCTCCATTGGGCATTGAAGTTCGTAATGAATCTAGGGAAGCCATAGTTACTCTCTTTCTTGCGGGGAGGAGGATTTAGTAGGTTAGCCCTAAGGGAATTTTTAGCCCTAATATAGCCTTTCTTGATCACTTTCCTACTATAACCCCTCTTCCGGAATCTCCTAGATAGATCTTCTGCCTCTCGTTCAAAGCTAGCTTCACTAGAGCATATCCGTCTGGCCCTACAGAATTGGCCAATGAGTATCGCCCTAGAGACCTGTGGGTCTGTGAGGACGAGGAGAATAGTAAGGAATTAGTGGCCGTGGGCTTCCTGTGCATATCAAAGCCCAAAAGGCCATCTTTCTCCACAGTGATAGCTAGGTCCAGAAACTCGACACGTTCCCTACTATAGGTCCATGTTAATTTGATGTTTTGATCATTCGAGTTTAGATCCTGCAGAAACTTCTCCAAGTGCGACGTTGAGCCCTGCCAGATGAACAACACGTCATCTATATAGCTCGACCACGGCGTCATGACCCTCCACATTCATAACAATCTCCCTTTCCCACAGCCCCAGGAACAGATTGGCATACGAGGGCGCACAAGTCGCCCCTATCGCCGTTCCCCGGAGCTGTAGGAAATAGCGGCTCTTGAATGTGAATGCATTGTGTTTCAATGCAAATTCTAGCAGTGTCATGACCAATTCGACCAAGTCACTATCCAGATTAATTGTATTCAAGAAGAATCGCGATGCCCGTAGCCCGTGGTCGTGACAGATGGACCTGTACAGGGACTCAACGTCGCACGTGACCAGAAGCATCTCACTGTCCAAATGCATCTCACCAAGACTCTTAAAGGGAGTCTGTCAGCAGATTTACCCCTTTTTAACAGTTGCCATTCCGCTGTAGCCGCAAAACAGATGATTAACACAGTACCTTTATATGCTTTGGTGGACTTTTAAATATGCCAAAAACGAACTTTGATGAGGGCTCGCAAGTGCCCAGGGCGGAGTCCACCGGGTTGGAGCCGACGCGATGACTTCCTTGGTCGGGGCATGCGCATAAGCTACTGCGATGCCGTGTCAGCAATGGGCATGGCAGTGCGCATGCCCCGGCCAAGGAAGTCATCGCGTCGACGCGGGATCTCGCTGAGGGGGAGAGACAACAGATAGGCGAGCAGAGGAGGAGGCTGGGCGGGGATAAGAGCCGAAGAGGCAGAGCTGCCTGGGCTCCAACCC
Organism: Bufo gargarizans; assembly: GCF_014858855.1. NCBI lineage: Eukaryota > Metazoa > Chordata > Amphibia > Anura > Bufonidae > Bufo > Bufo gargarizans. Next base: position 158,725,827 of record NC_058088.1, read on the forward strand.
GGTGGACTCCGCCCTGGGCACTTGCGAGCCCTCATCAAAGTTCGTTTTTGGCATATTTAAAAGTCCACCAAAGCATATAAAGGTACTGTGTTAATCATCTGTTTTGCGGCTACAGCGGTATGGCAACTGTTAAAAAGGGGTAAATCTGCTGACAGACTCCCTTTAAGGACATCGGTGGTGTCGCGTACAAAGGAGGGCAGGGTCTCTACACATTTTTGCAGATAAAAATCTGCAAAACGACAGATGGTCTCACACAGACCCCCAATCCCAGATACTATGGGTCTCCCTGGTGGTATTTTAGCATTTTTATGTATTTTGGGGAGTAAATAAAATGTGGGAAGTACCGGGAACTCAGTAACCAGGCCCTCCCTTACTACCAATAATACCGCTCTCATATGCATTCTTAAGGATCCCATCCAGTTCGCTTTTATATTGCATCATGGGATTGGAGTCCAGTTTCCAGTAAAAGGACACATCCCCCAGTTGGCGGAACGCCTCCTTCTCATACATGCGCACCGGCCAGATCACAACATTGCCCCCTTATCTGCAGGTTAGATAACGACATTCTTTTAGTGCAAGCCGTAGTTCTTTACTTAGATTGTCGTTGGATCTAGCGTCACATAATTTTTCCAGATCTTGTTTGACTAATTTTACAAAATAAAACAACTGCTGGACAAGATGTAGTGGGGGGCCAATGTTGTGACCGGCGGTGCAAATGTATGGGAAATCTGGACTCATCTGGTTTTTGTTCATCTAACAGTGATTGGAGGTCATTCAGGGTCTGTATCTCCAAAGGAGAGAGATCAGAATTATCTCCACCTCTGCTAAAATATTTTTTAAAACATAATTTTCTTGCGAAGAGTTCCAAGTCCTTCACCGACAGGAAAAAATCGAATTTGCCCGTCGGTGAAAAAGTCAGACCCCTCCGCAAGACTGATAATTGGGACTGTGTAAGAGTAATATCTGACAAGTTAATTACCTTTAATATTTCTTTACTCGTTTCCCCACAGAATAGTTCTGCCTTGTCTTTCGCTTTGTGGATGGGGTTCTTAGGCGGGAGGTCCAGTTTTCCTCACCGCCCCCCTCGCTGGATCCCCTGCGCTCGTCTAAAAAAGACTCTCCACATCCTTGGCTATTAGTGGAAGATGTAGACAGAGAAAGAGATGTATTGCGTGTACGGCTTCTTGTCATATGCCAACGATAGACCTTATTATTCTGAAAATCTACCAAGTCTCTCTGGAATTTTTTCACCTTAAGACCCTGAATTTCTTTTTCCCATCTCACAAGATCCTCCTCCAATTTACTGTCAAATGACTCACAGGCCTCAACTGGTACAGCCCATTGAATCTGTTCCCGTATGTTGTCAATTTCCTTCTCTACTGCTTCCAATAACTTTCGGTCTGCCCCAATCAGGAGCTCAATTAAAGTACGAGAGCACCGGGTGAAGGTGTCCTCCCACTTTCTTACAAACGAGGGATCATCCACCTCAAATGCAGGGAATAACTGCAATCTTAGACCGCGTGGGATAATTTCTTTCTGGAGGTATTGCTCAAGTAAGGCCTTATTCCACCAGATTTTGATGCGTTTTTTCAAGAGATCTTTTATCTTGAGTTTCAAATCCATTATGTTACTGGACCCGGCCCCAGCTGCAGCTGACTCTCCAAAAATTGACCCAGGTTGTGTCGCCCAGGTCTTATCACGTTTTCTGAAATCCATGTACTTAGAGGCACTATCTGCAAAAACAGACAATATATTAACAAAGAACCAAACAAAAAAAAAAGGCCTCACTTATAATACCATAGTTAAGGGCAAACAAGAAAAGCAAAATATAAAAACCTAAAGTGTTGTCCAACAAACAACAAATGGATGCCCAATGTATTAAAAATATATATTAGTTTTTTTCTGCTGACTCTTCGAAACCTTTTTTTTGTTATCCCTAATATTCCAAGAATCATATATTGTCTATTATTATGAAATAAAAAATATATATTTTTAATACATTGGGCATCCATTTGTTGTTTGTTGGACAACACTTTAGGTTTTCACAACCACATTGTGCCCGGTATATTACCCATCTTGTGTGGCAATTCACGAATTGTTTAATATCATATGTTTTGTGGGTCACATGGCTCCTAAAAGTATGGCCCTGCCTAATATACGGGCATGCAATACATCCACTACAATGGTACGAGCCACTAGGTGGTCTCAACCAGGTTGTTGGTGCTGTAGTTGTCCTGAAGTAGTGGCTATGTACCACATGATCCCGTATATTGTGTCCTCTGCGGTAAGAGACTTGAGGATTGGAGATCCCCACTTTAGCCATATCAGAATCCAGCAAAAGGGTTCCCCAATTTCTCATCAAAATTCTTTTGATCTCCTCCCCGTGTCATATGTGCCAATCAGGCGTATCACATTTTTTTCACTACGGGGTCCATTTGGATGCAATAAACCTGTGCGGTCAGAAGTGAGTGCTCTTTGGTACGCCTTTCTCAGCACATAGTCCGAGAAACCTTTTACAAGAAACCTCTGGCGGAGGTCCCCTGCCTGTTCCTTAAACTGACGGATGGTAGAACAGTTCCTCCTCATACGGAGGTATTGTCCCGTGGGGATCGGTCGTTTGAGTGGCTCCGGATGATAACTCCCCCAGTCAAGGAGGGAGTTAGTGGCCGTCGGTTTTCTAAACTTTTCCGTGCAAATTTCCCCCTCAGGTCCTCTGTCAATATGAATGTCCAGAAACGGCAGGAACTGTACAGATGTCTCATATGTGAACCGCAGAACCAAGTTGTTTGCATTGAGGGTCTCCACTAGTTGTGAGAAGGTGTATTTCAATCGTTGTGTTAGAGTGGTTGTGTCCCAGGGACCTGGGTAGACAACACCTGGCACAGGTGGGTTTGTGACTTAGGGTATCCTACCCCCCTCTTCTCTTCCCCTTCAGGACGAAGCTGGGCAGTCACTGCACTGTTCAGGGAAGCATATAGGGACGGCATAGGAGTTGTGCTGTGGCTAGGATAGGGATTCTTTATTTAGGGTGCATAGTAGGGGCAGAGACCCAGCAGCCCCTTTCCCCCTATCCTACCCCCTCCTTAGACTATAACAAACAAACAAATAAGTTATACCCTGCTAATTTAAATTGCATTTGCACTTATTCACTTATGGACGTTTTATGTATTATTAAAAGTTATTTTCCAGTTTTGGCTCCACTCCCCTCCTCAGAAGAAAGAGGGCTCCATACCCTCGATGTCTCGAGGTGTCTCAGGATTTACCTGGAGCGATCCAAGGTATTTAGGAAAAATGAAAATCTCCTTATCCTTTTTTTCGGTATTCACAAGGGTAGGAAAGCCTCTAAGCCCTCCATCAGTCGATGGATTAAAGAGGCAATTCGGGAGTCTTATGTGTCTCGGGGTTCTGAGCCACTGGAGTTTTTAAAGGCTCACTCTACTCGAGCGGTGGCTACTTTCTTTGCAGAAAGAAGCTTGATTCCACTTGATGTCATCTGTAAATCAGCTTCCTGGAGTTCTCTCTCCACTTTTATCTCGCACTATAGAGTAGATTCTAGGATAGATAGCTATTCCTCATTTGGCCGGACAGTGTTATCCTCCTCCAGGCATGAGGGCCCTCCCTTGGGGCTTTCTACTTGCTAATCCCCATCTGTGCCACTGGTTAGGACGTAAGGGAATCATTAATTTCTAACGATAATTTGTTTTCTCTTAATCCTAACAGTGGCACACAAATATCCCCCCCCTTAGTCATTGGTTGTTATATATTATTGTTGCTTATTTCTACTTGTAACTACACAAGGGGACTGGGGGTGATCCCCCTCTTTATTGGAGGTGGAAGGGTCTAGTAAATTATTGAAGTGTCAATAATATTTCCACCTGTCCTACCAGTCCACAGGGGGCGGAATACCCCATCTGTTCCACTGTTAGGACTGAGGGAAAACAAATTAGAGTTAGAAATTAACGATTACTGTTTCTACTCTATCCCCTTGGAACCTATTATTTATATAGGGGCAAGGGTCCTTAGTATATATGTTGGTGCGTCACCCTATGTTGTGCGCGGTATCTTAGGCTACTTTCACACTTGCGTTCGGAGCGGATCCGCTCCTATAATGCAAACGATTGGATCCATTCAGAACGGATCCGTCTGCATTATCGTTCAGAAAAGATTCTAAGTGTGAAAGTTAGTCAGACGGATCCGTCCAGACTTTGCATTGAAAGTCAATGGGGGATGGATCTGTTTGAAATTGCACCATATTGTGTCAACTTCAAACGGATCCGTCCCCTTTGACTTACATTGTAAGTCTGGACGGATCCGTTTAGCTCCGCACGGCCAGGCGGACACCCGAACGCTGCAAGCTGCGTTCGGGTGTCCGCCTGCTGAGCGGAACGGAGAATGCATTGGGGCCGTATGGATCCGTTCGGGGACGCTTGTGAGAGCCTTCAAACGGAACTCACAAGCGGAACCCCGAACGCAAGTGGGAAAGTAGCCTAATGCTGTTGCTTACATGTTCCCAGTACAAATTGCATGACGATGTGTCATTAACATCATGTGTTCAGTACGGCCTATTCCGATTTGATTGATTACTAACACAGGGCCATGATTGCTTTTGAATTAACAGCCCGTTCAGATGTTTTTAATGGTCTTCATTAATGTAGCAATAAAAGAGGAGGTACTACTGACTTCATGCATCCCCGGAAAAAGCCTGTTAGGCGAAACAGAGTTGGGTGGAGGAGGCTGCAGGGTCAATGTGCCACACACAGTAGTACATTGAATTTTCTGTTTCTTATCTTTTGCTCCTGCCCTTCCAGCGATTAACTTTCAAAGGTCTTTTTTATCATGATATGCTCGCTGTGGCAGGTGCATGCTGTGTTATTTCCCTTATTTTGTTTCTTGCTGCTGCCTGTGTGGCCCGCTGGCTCTGTGTCTTCCTCTTAGTCCTCTCTTTTGGGGGGGGGGTTCTATTTGCTGCTAATTTTACTGACCATCATTCTATGTATTTTTGTCATATTGAATAAAGACATTTTATTATCTATATACGGAGGTTTGTGTTTACTTGGTATCGGTTATGGTGATTTAGCAATTAATACCTCTGTTCATTAGTTATTGTTATCAGAATTTTTGTTATTTGGTGCTTTGAACATTTTAAGTGGTAGAAAGAGTACTTTTCAGCAAAAAAGGTGTCCTACAGAAAGCAGAAACACTTGCTAAAAGATTTCAAAGCACACATTTCTGAAAATAAAAAATTACTAGTGCACCCCAATTTTTCACTTTCACAAGGGGTTAAAGGAGAAAATGCACCCCAGTATGTGTTACCCATTTTCTCCCCATTCAGGAAACACCCCATATGTGCTTGTAGCCTGCTGTATAGGCACACAGCAGGCAAACAGCAAAATATGGATTCTGCTAACAGGCCTGAATTGGCAGACATGGATTTTAGGTGCCATGTCGCATTAAAAAAATTCCTGACCTCCCCAGAAATTTAAAACCCTAACAAGTGACCCCATTTTGGAAAGACCACACCCGTACGAACATTTTAAGTGGTGGAAAGGGTACTTTTCAGCAAACATGTGTCTCACAGAAAGCAGAAACTTTTGCTAAAGGATTTCAAAGCACACATTTTTGAAAATAAAAAATTACTAGCACACCCCAATTTTTTACTTTCACAAGGGGTTAAAGGAGAAAATGCACCCCAGTATATGTTCTCCATTTTCTCCCCATTCAGGAAACACAACATATGTGCTTGTAGCCTGCTGTATGGGCGCACAGCAGGGCTCTAGAGGCAAAGTGCAAAATATGCTTTTTGCAGGCTTGAATAAACAGACATGGATTTTTGATGCTATGTCGCATTTAAAAAAATTCCTGAGGTCCCCAGAAATTAAAAACCCCAATAAGTGACCCCCATTTTGGAAAGAGCACACCGGTACGGACATTTTAAATGGTAGAACAGGTACTTTTCAGCAAACAGGTTTCTCATAGAAGGCAGAAACATTTGCTAAAGGATTTGAAAGCACACATTTGTAAAAATTAAAAATTACTAGCAGACCCCAATTTTTCTCTTTCACAAGGGGTTAACGGAGAAAATGCACCCCAGTATATGTTCCCCGTTTAGGAAAAAAACATGTGCTTGTAGCCTGCTGTATGGGCGCACAGCAGGCAAACAGCAAAATATGGATTTTGTTGACAGGCCTGAATTGGCAGACATGGATTTTAGGTGCCATGTTGCAATAAAAAATTTCCTGACATCCCCATAAATTAAAAACCCGAAGAAGTGACTCCATTTTGGAAAGACCACCCCCGTGCAAACATTTTAAGTGGTAGAAAGGGTACTTTTCAGCAAATAGATGTCTCACATAAGGCAGAAACACTTGTTAAAGGATTTTAAAGCACACATTTCTGAAAATGACAAATTACTAGCAGACCCCAACTTTTCACTTTTACAAGGGGTTAAAGGAGAAAATGCACCCCAGTATGTGTTCCCCATTTTCTCCCCATTCAGGAAATACCCCATATGTGCTCGTAGCCTGCAGTATGTGTGCACAGCAGGCAAACAGCTAAATGTGAATTTGGCTGCCCTAAATTGGCAGACATGTATTGTATGTGTTGTGTCGCATTCTAAAAAAATCCTGAGGTCCTGATAAATTAAAAATCCCCAAAAAGTGACAGATTTTGGAAACAGTACCCCCCAACAAACATTTTAAATGGTAGAAAGGGTACGTTTCAGCAAACAGATGTCTCACATAAGGCAGAAACACATGTTAAAGGATTTTAAAGCAGACATTTCTGAAAATGAAAAATTACTAGCAGACCCCAATTTTTCACTTTCACAAGGGGTTAAAAGAGAAAATGCACCCCAGTATGTGTTCCCCATTTTCTCCCCATTTAGGAAACATTCCATATGTGCATGTACCCTGCTGGTAATGGCGCACAGCAGGCAAACAGCAAAATATGGATTTTGTTGACAGGCCTGAATTGGTAATATGGATATTCGGTGCCGTGTCACATTAAAACATTTCCTGAGGTCCCCAGAAATTAAAAACCCCAAAAAGTTACCCAATTTTGGAAGAAGCACCCCTGTGCGAACATTTTAAGTGGTGGAAAGAGTACTTTTCAGCAAACAGGTATCTCACAAAAGGCAGAAACACTTGTTAAAGGATTTCGAAGCACACATTTCTGCTAGTAATTAAAGGAGAAAATGCACCCCAGTATGTTTTCCCTATTTTCTCCCCATTCAGGAAACACCCCATATGTGCTTGTAGCCTGCTGTATGGGCGCACAGCAGGGCTCTAGAGCCAAAGTGTAAAATATGTTTTTTGTAGACTTGATTAAGCAGACAGGGATTTTAGGTGCCATGTCGCATTAAAAAAATTCTTGAGGTCCCCCAAATTTTTTTTTTTTTTAAAAGTGACCCCATTTTGGAAAGAGCACACCCGTACGAACATTTTAAATGGTAGAAAAGGTACTTTTCAGAAAACAGGTTTCTCATAGAAGGCAGAAACATTTGCTAAAGGATTTAAAAGCACACATTTGTGAAAATTAAAAATTACTAGCAGACCCCAATTTTCTCTTTCACAAGGGGTTAAAGGAGAAAGTGCATCCCCTTTAAGTGTTATCTATTTTCTCAGCATTCAGGAAAAAAACAATATGTGCTTGTAGACTGCTATATGGGTGCGCAGCAGGGCTCTAGAGGCAAAGTGCAAAATATGTTTTTTATAGGCTTGAATAAATAGGCATGGATTTTAGGTGCCATGACGCATTTCAAAAATTCCTGAGGTCCCCAGAAATTAAAAACCCCAAGAAGTGACCATATTTTGGAAAGAGCATATCCGTGCGAACATTTTAGGCTACTTTTACACTAGCGTTCAGAGCGGATCCGTTCTGAACGGATCCGCTCATATAATGCAGACGGTGGCTCCGTTCAGAACGGATCCGTCTGCATTATATTGTCAAAAAATGTCTAAGTGTGAAATTAGCCTGAACGGATCCGTCCAGACTTTACATTGAAAGTCAATAGGGGACGGATCCGTTTGAAGATTGAGCCATATAGTGTCATCTTCAAACGGATCCGTCCCCATTGACTTACATTGTAAGTCTGGACGGATCCGCTTGCCTCCGCACGGCCAGGCGGACACCCGAACGCTGCAAGCAGCGTTCAGGTGTCCGCCTGCTGAGCGGAGGCTGAACGCTGCCAGACTGATGCATTCTGAGCAGATCCGCGTCCACTCAGAATGCATTAGGGCTGGACGGAAGCGTTCGGGTCCGCTCGTGAGCCCCTTCAAACAGAGCTCACGAGCGGACAGCCGAACGCTAGTGTGAAAGTAGCCTTTAATGGTAGAAAGGGTACTTTTCAGCAAACAAGTGTCTCACAGAAAGCGGAAACACTTACTAAAGGATTTCAAAGCACACATTTCTGAAAATGAAAAATTACTAGCAGACCCCAATTTTTCTCTTTCACAAGGGGTTAAAGGAGAAAATGCACTCCAGTTTTTTGTAGCTGAACTTTTGTTTTTTGTGTGGAACTGTAGGGCTTCAGAACTTGATCTGAAAGATCCACCCCTCTCATGTACCTGTTGTAATCAAGGATGCAAACTGGTTTGGGAGTAGTGGTTGTGGTACCTCTTACAGGAGCAGGGGATCTGGCATTAGTGTGAATGGTGGTCAGTACAAGGACATCCCTCTTGTCCTTAACCTAACCGCCAGCATGTTCTCATGAAGGAGAGCGCTACTTTCACCCATTCTCAGTGGTTACCCTACCAGGGATCTAGGGCACTGTGCCGCAAGACACAGTACCTTTGGCAGTTAGGCTAAATAGGGGTATGCTGGTATAATAGTTATCCACATAGAGGTAATAACCCTTATCCAGCAGTGGGTGCAGTAAGTCCCACACAATTTTCCCACTAACTACTAGAATGGGGGGGGGGGGGCATTCTGGGGGTTCTATCCGGGAAACTTTCCCTTCGTAAATGCGGAACTAGTGGGTGTACCCGGAGTTACTCTCACAAAGTTTGTATATCTTTATGCCATATCTTGCCCGAGTGCTGGGCAGGTACTGGCAGAATCTAATCCTCCCCTTTGAAAAGTAATAGGGACTCATTTACACAGACATTTTTTTTTTGGGTTGTACACATCAGCAAACTTGGTGTTAAAGTGGTCAATGACAGGCCTAACCTTAAACAGATGGTCAAATGTTGGGTCATTTTAGGGTGGGCACTGTGCATTGTCGTTGTAGTGTAGGTATTTCCTAATTTACTCAAATCGTTTCCGGGTCATGGTGTTACTGTAAATTGGAGTCTGGTAGAAAATGTCCGAACTCCAATATTGTCTAACATTTGTTTGTTTTTACAACGCCCATATGCAGCACGAGTCCCCAAAACTTCATCATCTCTGCTACACTTACTGGGGTCCAACCTATGGGTCTAGCGTATGCCGATGTAGGGTTCTGATAAATAAATTGTTGGGCGTATAAATTGGTTTGGGCCACGATTAAATTTTGAAAAAATCTAGTTCAGTGAAGCCTGCACTATCTGTATTCTGGACCTGCCCTCAAAATCTGGAATTTGGGGCTTTATAATCGTCAGGGGGTGGGTTCCATAAGGGTTCACTTTGAGGGGCTTCCTCCGCAGCTACCCTGGGGAGCCTTTTAGAGGGTCCCTCATCAGTGGATGATGATGGGGTAGAGTAGTAGAGGAAAGTGGCATCCTCTTCTCCCTCACTGGCATGCCTCTTCAGCTAAGTATACTTGTTGGGATAGACGGGCCATTTTAATTTTATTGTTGTGTCAAATGTGTAGGGACGGAAGGTGGTTTAGGGATCTGGAACAGCTGCAAATGAAAAAAAAAAAATCGGTCCAGCTATTCAAGATGTTCTTTCAGCAGGAAAGTGTTAAAGCGAAGTGGTGGTGCACCACACGTCCCAGTAAGCCAAAAGCAGCACAGAACCTCTTTGCATGCAGTCCCCAGCTAGAATGGCTGCATTGGCTGGAGCGTTGTTCCAGCCAATCACAGCACTGCCAGGGGACGCCAAACACTAGTGTCCCCTGCCTCCCCTCGGAGGAGACAGGTGCTGACTAATTCAGCACAAGTCACCTCCCCATGACCCCCCGATACAGCTTCCAGCGCTGCGATGTGGCGGTCTTCATTCACCAGCCAATTGCAGCGCTTGGAGCTGCAGGGGGGCGGTACTGCACCATGCTGCCCTTAAAGGGAACCTGTCACCGGTATTTTGGGTATAGAGCTGAGGACATGGGTTGCTAGATGGCCACTAGCACATCCGCAATATCCAGTCCCCATAGCTCTGTGTGCTTTTATTGTGTAAAAAAACGATTTGATACATATGCAAATTAACCTGAGATGAGTCCTGTCCCTGACTCATCTCACACACAGGACTCATCTTAGGGTAATTTGCATTTGTATCAAATTGTTTTTTTTTACACAATAAAAGCACACAGAGCGATGGGGACTGAGTATTGAGGATGTGCAAGCGGCCATCTAGCAACCCATGTCCTCAGCTCTATACACAAAATCCCAGTGACAGGTTCCCTTTAACCGGCTTTGACCGGCAGGCAGCCATGGTGCCCCGATTCCCCCTAGATCCTACCCCAACACCCAGCGGACCTTGTGCCGTATTTGTACAGCGCTGGTCCTTAAGTCACATCCAGCTGCAGGGTCCTTAAGGGGTTAAATTTATTTTTACACCATTTAGACATAAAAAAAACCTATACATATGAGGTATTGTGCAGACCGAGAGAGTGAAGGGCACAGGTCAGTTTTGCCACAAAGGGAACACCGAGGGAACAAAACCAGTAAATCGGTGGAGGAATTGCGCTTTGTTCCAATTACACCCCATTTTTTTTTATCTTATTTTTTCCCGCTTTCCACTACATTATATGACATATTAAATGGTGGCATTAGAAAGTACAACTTGTCCCTCAACAAATAAGCCCTCATACAGCTATGTGAACAAAAATATAAAAAAGTTATGGCTCAAGGAAGAAAAATAAAAACACAAAAATGAAAAAACCTCCGGTATTCTAAAGGCAGGGGTGCACTTGGCCTTTCTGCTGCCACTACCTGGTGCTACGTGAGTCAATCGCCCCACCTGGTGCTACGTGAGGCAATCGCCTCACCTGGTGCTACGTTAGGCAATCACCCCACCTGGTGCTACGTTAGGCAATCGCCCCACCTGGTGCTACGTGAGGCCATCGCCCCACCTGGTGCTACGTTGGGCAATTGCCCCACCTGGGGCTACGTGAGGCAATCGCCCCATTGGTGGTGCACCCCTGCCTAAGGGTTAATGTGAGGACGAAGTTACAGGTTATACCCCCTCCCCCAGTCTCTTAAATGTTTTCACTTTGTTTTCTTCTTTCTTGCTGAAGTTTAGAGATGATATCTTATGTTCGATTATGATTATTCCCCTCACGATCCATTTCTACATTTTAAGCACCCGCAGTGTGCAGCACGCTCCGCCAGGGTTTACACCGGTTTTCTGGCGCACACGGGGTGATTAATCCCCCCCAGCCACACTGTATGCTCCTATATTCTACTTATATTTTAGCCTTATATTGGGGTCTAACTGCCTCACACACCCCGTCTGCGCACACAATACTACAGTTGTACAGCCCGCCATTTTAGTGTGACGCGACGGCTGGTCACGTGATCCGGTGACGTCACGTCCGGGTAGAGGCACATCGCCGCGCCGTGTGTAGGATGTGAGCGCTGCTGACGTGCTGCACGTGACGCGGAGCTACCCCCGGCGGGCAGAGGCAGGTACGGCTGTCCTGTATGGGGGCGCTGTGTCAGTAAATATATGTATGTGCATTATCACCGAATCTGTGGGTATACGTCCGTGCTGCTGACACTACCTCATTCACATCAATGGAATGCATTTTCAGTTGGAGAAATATCTGTAAGGAATCTGCTCGCCTGCACTAAGGGAATTTTTTTTAAATCCTGATAGTCCCATTAACCCCTAGGATACCGGAGTTTTTTTTTCTTTTTTTGCATTTCATTTTTCTTTCAGGAGCCGTTTCTTTTGTTATATTTCCGTTCACACATCCTGAACAAGGGCTTGTTTTTTTGCAGTTATACTTTCTAACACCACCATTTAATAATGGCATACGATATAATGGGAAGTGGGGGGAAAAAATTCAAAATGGCCGGAATTGGGGATTAAAAAATGCAAATCCTCCACAGTTTTATAGGTTTTGTCTCTACGGCGTGCCCTTTGTTCAATGGGTCAGTACTAGTGATGAGCGGACCTGTGTTTCAAGTTCGGCGTACAATGTTCGGGTTATCTAAGAATTCTGTTATGGATTCTGCTACCACGAACCGTAAGTTATGGACCGTGGTGGTGGAATCTATAACGGAATTCTCAGATGTCCCGAACCTTGTACGCCGAACTTGAAACACAAGTTCGCTGCCCGCTATTCAGTACGATTACAATGATACCTCATGTATAGGATTTATATGTCTAAATACTGTAAAAATAAATAAAAACTTAAAAACAACTTTTTTTAAAAATTCAATCACTGTTATCTGACCCCCATAACTTTTTTTTTTTTATTTTTTTATATATATATAGTTATATCTACTGAGCTGTGTGGGGGCTAATTTTTTGAGGGACAATTTGTAGTTTTTATTGATATCATTTTGGAGTGTGTGTGACTTTTTTTTATCACATTTTATAAAAATTTGGGGTAAGAGAACCAATTAAAAAAAAAAATCGTGAATCTACTATTTTGATACTTTTTTCAGTTACACCATTTGCCATTTTTTCTTTTTCTTTTTTTTTTTTTTTTATACAATTTTTCAGCTCTTCACCACTTTTTCTGCATGTGAGCTGTGACTGCCGAGTGCTGATCAGCACCTGGGGATTATTTTTGTGCTTTTTTTTTTTTTTTTTTTTTTTTTTGCCAATTTTTCATTTTTTTTGTTCAAAAAGAAGAAATTATAGTTGGGGTATTATATTTTTATATATATAATGTAAATTTTTTGCCAGTGTCCACTATTTAACACTGTAGTGTTTTTTTTTAAATTTTTTTTATACTACAGTTTTTGCACGCATGATCTGTGTGCTCATTAACCACTACAGGACCGCCGTACGCAGGATTGCGTCCTAGCGGCGGCCCTGTTATTCCTCCTGGACGCGCCATCTCGCGAGACGTGAGATTTCCACAGGCGCGCGCGTTCACAGGAACCGGAGGTAAACTAGGTGATCTACAGCCTGCCAGCGGCGATCATTCACTGGCAGGCCGTAGATGTGATTTTTTTATTTTTTTTATTTTTATTTTTTTTTAACCCCTAACAGGTATATTAGACGCTGTTTTGATAACAGCGTCTAATATACCTGCTACCTGGTACTCTGGTGGTCCCTTTTGCTGGGATTGACCACCAGAGGACACAGGCAGCTCTGTTATAAGTAGCACCACACTACACTACCCCCCCCCCCTGTCATTGATCACCCCCCCCCCCTGTCATTGATCACCCCCCCCCCCCTGTCATTGATCACCCCCCCCCCTGTCATTGATCACCCCCCCCCCCTGTCATTGATCACCCCCCCCTGTCATTGATCACCCCCCCCCCTGTCATTGATCACCCCCCCCCCCTGTCATTGATCACCCCCCCCCTGTCATTGATCACCCCCCCCTGTCATTGATCACCCCCCCCCCTGTCATTGATCACCCACCCCCACCCCCTGTCATTGATCACCCCCCTGTAATTCAGACGTCCGTATGTGTTTTACGGATCCAGGATGCATGGATCGGATCCGCCAAACACATACGGACGTCTTAATGGAGCCTTACAGGGGGGTGATCACCCCATATAGACTCCCTGATCACCCCCCTGTAAGGCTGGCTCAATTCAGACGTCCGTTTGTGTTTTACAGATCCATGGATCGGATCCGCAAAACATATACGGACGTCTGAATGAAGCCTTACAGGGGCCCCAGAGTCAAGCAGCCAGCATAGCAGGTGCCTGGCCGCCAATGATAATTAACCTTTAATACAGATACAGGAGGCGGGTGCCGGCGGCAGAATCACATAGCCGGCACCTGAGGGGTTAACTGCTGCTGATCACATAGAGGCCAGCACCCGCCTCCTGTGTTAAAGGTTAATTATCATTGGTGGCACAGTGCACCCCCAACCCCCCCCCCCCAGTATTAAAATCATTGGTGGCAGTGGCCACTGGGTCCCCTCCTCCTCATTAGTGGTGCAGCGGCAGTTGTGATCGGAGCCCCAGCAGTGTAATCCTGGGACTCCGATCGGTTACCATGGCAGCCAGGATGCTACTGAAGCCTTGGCTGCCATGGTAATCTATTAGGGTGAATAGGACCTTACACTGTCCCTGCTGCCCTATGCATAGTACACACAGCAGCAGGGAGAGTGTAAAGTCCTATTCACCCTAATAGAGCTCTTTGAGGTGAATGGGACAAGGGATTAAAATATCCCAGGTACTAGCCCCTAAGTGGGGAAACTGTTATTAATTATAATAATAATATACTTAAGTATAAATCGTCCCCTTTCCCACTTTAATATATATAATATATAAACAACAAATAAACATATTACATATCGCCACGTCTGAAAAGTCCAAACTATTAAAATATTTTAAAAAATCTATGCGGTTAATGCCGTAACAGAAAAAAAAATAAAAAAAACGTGCGATTCACAATTTTTTTTTATTTATTTTTTGTCACCTTGTCCCCCCCCAAAAAAATAGGACTGTTCGATTATGGGCTCGACGTTTCATAAAATGCAGAATGCACGTGCCTTTTTTGGTGTTTTATTTTTTCGCGTGGTATCGAGTATCACAATACTTTTTTATGGTATCAGAACCAAATCAAAATTTTGGTATTGCAACAACCCTAGTAGTAAGTGATTAAAGTGTTTGGTCAGATTCCCATATTGATCCCCAGTATAGGCCATTAATATCCGATTGGTTGGAGGCTGACTCCCAGCACCCCCGCTATCAGTGATTTAGGCTACTTTCACACTTGCGTTCGTCGGTCCGCTCGTGAGCTCCGTTTGAAGGAGCTCACGAGCGGACCCGAATGCCTCCGTCCAGCCCTGATGCAGTCTGAATGGAGCGGATCCGCTCAGACTGCATCAGTCTGGCGGCGTTCAGCCTCCGCTCCGCTCGCCTCTGCACGGCCAGGCGGACAGCTGAACGCTGCTTGCAGCGTTCGGGTGTCCGCCTGGCCGTGCGGAGGCGTGCGGATCTGTCCAGACTTACAATGTAAGTCAATGGGAACGGATCCGCTTGAAGATGACACCATATGGCTCAATCTTCAAGCGGATCCGTCCCCCATTGACTTTACATTGAAAGTCTGAACGGATCCGCGCAGGCTACTTGCGCACTTAGAAATTTTTCTAAGTTATTAATGCAGACGGATCCGTACTGAACGGAGCCTCCGTCTGCATTAATATGATTGGATCCGTTCAGAACGGATCCGATCAAGCGCAAGTGTGAAAGTAGCCTTAAACAGTACATAGTGCTGGTACGAGCACTCGTCACCGCAGCGACGAGCAGGTTTAATTACAGCTCCCTTGTCCCATTCACTTCAATAGGAAGGAGCAGTTACACTTGGTCTGCTCTGTCCCATTGAAGTGAATGGAGACGGAGGAGCTGCAATTACACCTGCCTGCTGCTGCGATGTCAACGGCGAGCATGGAAACAGTGAAGAGAAGGCAGTGGTCGTACAGTGGGGGTGTTGTAAGTCGGACCCCCGCCAATGTGATATTTATGACCGATCCTGAGGATGGGTCATCGATATAGAGAACTGGCCAACCTCTTTAATAAGAACTGTGCTATAAAGCCAAGCTGATTATCTAGAAATAGTGAGGCCAGAACTTGCGTGGCGTTGACATTTTCTTTGTGATGTGCAGACTTTTGGGAGATTGCAGGCCATTTGGAGAATTTACATTTTTCTTGCATGTTATAAGATGGCCATAAGCAGGCATACAGGCACAATAAGGCCCCTTTCACACGGGCGAGTTTTCCGTGCGGCGAACGTATGGCACCCGCACTAAATCCTGACCCATTCATTTCTATGGGGCTGTGCACATGAGCATTGTTTTTAACGCATCACTTGTGCGTTTAGTTGAAATCGCAGCATGCTCTATATAGTCCGATTTTTGACGTGACGCAGGCCCCATAGAAGTGAATGGGGTGTGTGAAAATCGGATGGCATCCGCAAGCAAGTACGGATGCCGTGCGATTTGCACGCACGGTTGCTAGGAGACCATCGGGATGGAGACCCGATCATTATTATTTTCCCTTATAACATGGTTATAAGGGAAAATAATAGCATTCTGAATACAGAATGCATAGTAAACCAGCGCTAGAGGGGTTAAAAAAAAAAATAATAATAATAATTTAACTCTCCTTAGTCCACTTGATCGCGAAGCTGGCATCTCCTTGTGTCTCCTCTGCGCTGAACAGGACCTGGGGTGAGCTGCTGCATTAAATACAGGTTAAGGACCTTCGATGACGTCACTCCGGTCATCACATGGTCTTTTACCATGGTGAATCACCATGGTAAAAGATCATGTGACGTACCATGTGATGACCGGAGTGACGTCATCGAAGGTCCTTAACCTGTATTTAATGGAGCAGCTCACCCCAGGTCCTGTTCAGCGCAGAGGAGACACAAGGAGATGCCGGCTTCGCGAGCAAGTGGACTAAGGTGAGTTAAATTATTTTTTATTTTTTTTAACCCCTCTAGCGCTGGTTTACTATGCATTCTGTATTCAGAATGCTATTACTTTCCCTTATAACCATGTTATAAGGGAAAATAATACAATCTTCAGAACATCGATCCCGAACTTGAAGTTCGGGTTTGGGTACCAAACATGCGCGATTTTTCTCACGCGAGTGCAACGGGCAAAAAAACTGACGCCCGTGTGAAAGAGGCCTAAGCCTTCCTCTGACGTGTATCCTTATGTTTTCCAGTTGAAAGTCATGAAAGTTTATAAAAACTTGTGCCAGTAGAAGCTAAAAATGTCTGGGTTCAGTCCGGAGCTCATTGACTACCTGGAAGGTAAAATATCTTTTGAGGAATTTGAGAAACGTCGCGAAGAGAGACAAGCAAGTGAGAAAAAGGTATGGTGTAAAAGAAGGCAGTCATTACATATGTAAGTACGGTCATGTCGGCTCAGGCCAGAATATATGGGCGGCACTACCGTATTGTGCTATTGTTTCCTCCACCTGGATTCCTCTAGAATAAAATATTGGGAGCTCAGGATCAGTGATGAGCAGCAGGGGCAATATTTTGTGAATATTTGAGCAAATATTCATCATATATTCGAGAATTCGTGATCTCCAGTCATTATTTTCTTGATTGCGAAAATTTGCGATACGAAAATTCGCAATCAACACTACTCCTCCTAAAGTCAAAGATATTGCAGCCTTCTCATTGGTCCACAAGCAAGAAGCAGTGAGAGATCATGGATACTGATAAAAAAAAAACTAGAATATTCATGATTACGGAGATAAAAACTTTTATAAAAGCATCTCCTCTTTGGAGGACCTGTCCTCTCCTGCATTACACAGACAGTCAGGCCCCTTGCACACAACTGTAGTTTTGGCCAGGCGTCTGATGCAGACCCATTTATTTCTATGGGACCACAAAAAATGCGGACATCATTGTGCTGTCCGCATCCATGTGTCTGTCCTGCAAATTAACGAACATGTCCTATTTTTGCGTACAAGAATTGCCATTTCTTCTTTTGGGACCCAGAAAAATGCGGCTTGTGCACAGCCGGTATCTGTATATTGCGGATTAGTGGTTCGGGGACTGCAAAACGCATACAGTCCTGTGCATGAGGCCGTAAAGGGGTTGTTTCATGACAGACAATGGGGGAATATCGATGGGATATGCCCCTATTGTCTTATAGGTAAGGGTCCCACTGCTGGGACCGGCACCTACAGGTGATACTCGAAAAATTTAATTTATTTCAGTAATGCAACTTAAAATTTGAATATTGTGAAAAGGTTCAATTTTCTAGGCTCAAAGTATCAGACAATAGTCAGCTAATTAATCCATATCCCCTGAGCAAAGGGGACCTGAGATTGTGACTTTGGGGTTTCATAAGCTGTAAGCCATAATCATCCAAATTGTAACAAATAAAGGCTTGAAATATCTCGCTTTGCATGTAATGAGTATCTCATATGGGATGCCGGTTTGGTGGCGGCCAGACCGGAGTCCTCCAGCCACCACCTTGGGGGGGGGGGGGCTCCATTCTCGATATAGGTGCGGGTCCCAGCGGTGGGACCCACACCTATAAGACAATGGGAGCATATCCTAGCTATATGCCCCATTGTCTATGATGAGACAACCCCTTTAAGCCTCTTTCACACATCAGTGTTTTGGTCAGTGATTTCCATCAGTGATTGTGAGCAAAAACCAAGGACTGGCGCCTCCACAGACAGAAGGTATAAGGGAAAGATCTGAACCTGTTCTGTGTTTAGAGCCGCACCTGGTTTTGGCTCAGAATCATTGGTGGAAATTACTGACGTGTGAATGAGGCATTAAGCTGAGTTCACACTTCAGTTATTTGATCAGTTGTTTCCATCAGTTATTGTGAGCCAACACCAGGTTTGGGTCAAAAACACAGAACAGGAGGAAATCTTTCCATTATACCTATCTGTGTAGGCTTCACTACTGGTTTTGGCTCACAATAACTGACCAAATAACTGAAGTGTAAACTTGTCCTTATTCTTAATTTCCCCTGTGGTGGCATTGCTGGGACATTGACTAGATTTCCACACAGATTACAATAGATCATTGGTGTAGGAGACACTTTATTATCATCTTATTGTCAAAGGATCCTACTAAAAAAAGTAGACCGCTTTGGTTCCACCAGTCTTCTGGGGTGTCAAGCTGGTTGGGGGAGTTCATGCATAACTGTTTATTTTCAGACTGCCTGGAAGGAGAATTTTGCCTAACATGCATATCTTGTATGGAGCCATAGTGCCACACCCTACATGGATATTGGGCCCCACTATTGTTCTACATGCCTCTGATTTAATATTGAGATTTTTTTTCAATGAGATTCATGAGCAAAAAAAGATTGTGACATGTTCCATCATCTGCTGTATTATATAGTAGAAGCATAGAAACAATCCTTCTAGTAATAAGGCGAAGTACAGAGCACTATACAACCGCACATGGAGTGCAGTCTCCATAAACCTTTTCTGTTGATAAATCATCTCTTGTGTTGTATCATCCATAATCATTTCTGCTGTAAGTATTAGTTTATTTTTAGAAGTTTGAGTTTGTTATTATGCATTTTTTAGGATTCTTCAGCTCTAGGATTACTAGAAACCACAGCGTGTGACCCAGATGATCCTAATGTCCCATCTACCTCTGGAAAATGTCTCTCCAAGTCTACCATCTACAATGAGGATAACGGTATTTGTGATTACATATCATCTATTAGCATCATGTGCGACTCTATTCTTAAAGAGGACCTTTCACCGATTATGACACTGTGAACTAAGAATACAGACATGGAGAGCGGCGCCCGGGGATCTCACTACACTTACTATTATCCCTGGGCGCTGCTCCGTTCTCCCGCTATGCCCTCCGGTATCTCTGGCCACTAAGTTATAGTAGGCGGAGATTTCGGTCACTAAGTTATGGTAGGCGGAGTCTGCCCTTGTTCTGCTCTAGCGCTGGCCAATCGCAGTGCAGAGCTCACAGCCTGGGAGGTTATTTTCTCCCAGGCTGTGAGCTCTGCAATGCGATTGGCCAGCGCTACAGAAGAACAAGGGCAGACTCCGCCTACCATAACTTAGTGACCGGAGATACCGGAGGGCATAGCGGGAGAACAGAGCTGCGCCCAGGGATAATGGTTAGTGCAGTGAGATCCCCGGGCGCCGCTCTCCATGTCTGTATACTTAGTTCACAGTGTCATTATCGGTGAAAGGTCCTCTTTAAAGGGCTTCTGTCACCCCCCATTTAGCAATTTTCAGTATCTGACATTAGCTATTTGTGAACTAAGAATACAGACATGGAGAGCGGCGCCCGGGGATCTCACTGCACTTAGGTCTATGAGCGGCGCCCAGGGATAATAGTAAGTGCAGTGAGATCCCCGGGCGCCGCTCTCCATGTCTGTATTCTTAGTTCACAAATAGCTAATGTCAGATACTGAAAATTGCTAAATGGGGGGTGACAGAAGCCCTTTAAAGAGGACCTTTCACCGATTATGACAATGTGAACTAAGTATACAGACATGGAGAGCGGCGCCCGGGGATCTCACTGCACTTACTATTATCCCTGGGCGCCGCTCATAGACCTATCTGCTAAAGGCAGAAGTATGATCAGACTAAGTAAAGTGAAAATACAGTACAGTACACTATATAGTGTACTGTATTATGCAGACATCAGACCCACTGGATCTTCAAGAACCAAGTGGGTCTGGGTCAAAAAAAAAGTGAAAAATAAGTAAAAATAAAAAACACATTTATCACTAATTAAAAATTAAAAAAATAATTCCCTACGAATTCCCTGTTTTGATATCACCGCAAGTCTTAACCTTATTACAGTGAAATGGTACATTATGGTGTAATGTCAGTTCAGTTTGGATTTTCACAAATGTTTTTTCCGGTTGCATTTAGAAGGTGAAACATCAGATGGTGTCAGCAAGTCGGTTCAAAGAGTATTTGCATCAATGATTGGAGAAGATGAAAAAGATGATGGAGAGGATGAAGATGAGGAAGATGAAGGAGAAGAAATCTCAGAGCAGCCTTCTGCTGGTGATGTCTTTGCCCTGGAAATGGAAATTAACAGAGAAAACAGAAAGATAATGAAGGTATTTTACAGATCAGTCTAAGGGCGCCTGTACACGCTTGCAGGGCTTCCCAGCATTTAGCAGTGCTCCCTCAGCCGGACCGCGCTGTGTACAGGTGCCTTAATGCCAGATCTGGAAAGAACAGCTATATGTTTTTACATCAGTATTATTTATTTCTTCTGTTCTGCTCCATTATAGGATGAATGAAAATAACAAAGGTGCCGTATTCGGCACATAACTGTCATGAAGGAAGCAAAACAGATCCCATTGACTATAATGGGATTGGTTCTGTTTTCGTCTGGGAGAATGTTTTTTAGCAGAGGAAAAAAGTCCTGCACGCAGGACTTTTTTCTCTGCTGTTTTTGACAAAATCTATAACGGAGGCAGTGAAAGGGGCCTCCAACATCGATGTGAACTTGTCCTAATCTAAATGAAAATCGCCTGCAAGTGTGCGCATAGACCTATTTAAATGTGAAATGTGACACGTGAAATAAACATATTCATTTTTTTTTTGTCTATAAAGACGATTTACAGAAATGTTTTGTCATCCGTATTGTACATGATGTTTATATTTGAGTATCCTACATGAAAGGAAGCCTGCGGGCGCAAAATGTGCACTTATTTGTAAGCCTTATTTTTCTCAGTTCTTTGTGGTTTTTAGTTTCTTTAATCATAAATGCATTTCATCATGGTTCATAATTAGAGATGAGCGAATTTCATATTTAGAAATTCATGCACACTTTGGTGGTATAAGGTGAATTGCGTTATGGATTCCGTTACCAGGGACCATAACACAATTCTATGACGGAATGCATAACTGAATTCCGTTATTCATGCCGTCATAATAGAAGTCTATGGGCTGCAAAATGGATCCGTCCCGTTTCCATTATGCAGGGGAGTCCTCTCCTGCATAATGGAAACGGAACATATCCGTTATGCAGGCCATAGACTTCTATTCTGTTATGCATTCCATCATAGAATTGCGTTATGGTCCGTGGTAAGGAAATCCGTAACGCAATTCACCTTTTACCACTAAGGCGCTTTTCACACGGGCGAGTTTTCCGCGCGGGTGCAATGCGTGAGGTGAACACACTGCATCTGCACTGAATCCGGACTCATTCATTCCTATGGGGCTGTGCACATGAGCGGTGATTTACACGTATCACTTGTTCATTGCGTGAAAATCGCAGCATGCTCTATATTGTGTGTTTTTCACAATATTTAAGTGAATGGGGCTGTGTGAAAATCACAAGCATCCTGCAAGCAAGTGCGGATGCTGTGCGATTTTTCATGCATGCTTCCTAGGTGACTATCGGAATGGGGACCCCATCTTTTTTTTCCCCTTATAACATGGTTATAAGGGAAAATAATAGCATTCTTAAAGGGAGTCTGTCATCAACATTTCACCTTTTGTAACCCTTCCCATAGCTTTCTAGCATCCTTAGTTAATAAAATTGTTACCTTTATGATCAATCCTGGACTTATAAAACCGTCAAAAAACATCTTTGTAGCATATGCAAATGAGGGCTCACAAGTGCCCAGGGGCGGCGTTACCCTCGTAGGTGCCCTGCTAGCTCAGCCTTTTCTTCGCTTCCCCCCGCCTCTTCCTTCCCTCCGCCCGCCCATCCTTTCCCTCTGACCGCCTATCTACTAACCTCTTCTTTCGCCGAGATCCCGTGCACTCAGTCCGTCGGTCAGAGGGAAAGGATGGGCGGGCGGAGGGAAGAAAAGGCTGAGCTAGCAGGGCACCTACGAGGGTAACGCCGCCCCTGGGCACTTGCGAGCCCTCATTTGCATATGCTACCAAGATGTTTTTTGCCGGTTTTATAAGTCCAGGATTGATCATAAAGGTAACGTTTTTATTAATTGTAAGGCTGCTAGAAAGCTATGGGAAGGGTTACAAGGGTGAAATGTTGATGACAGACTCCCTTTAATACAGAATGCTAAGTAAATTAGGTATGAAGGGGTTAAAAAAAATAATACTTTTAACTCCCCTCATCCACTTGTTCGCGCAGCACGGCTTGTCGTCTTTCTTCTTCTTTGAGGACCTGGGAGAAAATACATTGGTGACGTCACTGCGCTTATCACATGGTCCTTCACATGGTCCTTCACCATGGTGATGGATCATGTGACAGACCATGTGATGAGCCCAGTGACGTCATCAAAGGTCCTTTTCTCCTAGGTCCTCGAAGAAGAAAGAAGACAAGCTGGGCTACGCGAACAAGTGGATGAGGCTTTTTTTTTTTAACCCCTCCAGCCTTATTTTACTTAGCATTCTGTATTAAGAATGCTATTATTTTCCCTTATAACCATGTTATAAGGGAAAATAATAAAATTTACTCAACACCGATCCCAAACCTGAACTTCTGTGAAGAAGTTCGGGTCTGGGTACCAAACATGATGATTTTTCTCACTCGCACGCAAAAGTGCATTTTCCCGCGACGCACCCGCATCCTATCCGGCCCTTGCACGCAACGCCCGTGTGAAAGAGGCCTAAACGAAGTTCCTAAGCGGAAATTCGCTCATCTCTATTCGTAATCTTCATGTTTTTCGTGGAAACATAAGGACTCTAAAGTGTCAATGATCCTTTTTAATAGGCAAAAAGACCTCGCAGTAAGCTCCCCAAAGCTCTCCGAGGCCTCATGGGAGAAGCCAACATCCGTTTTGCCCGAGGGGAGGCAGAAGATGCCATATTGATGTGTATGGAAATCATTAGGCAAGGTATGCAGTCATATAAATGTGAAGGTCTAATTACTTCATTGTTTCCAGGGCAGAAATTGCACTTACTTGGTAGCAGTGGGACTGTGGAAGTAGCTGACAAATATCTATAATGCCCATGGGATGTCTACACATAATTGTGAGATCATTAGAGCTCCATCTGCAGCTAGACCAAAGAAATAAGTCTCATTCTTTCCTTGAAGACATACCCATGTATACTTCTTTCCCATCTGTTGAAGATAATTGGAGTTATAAAATTTCATAAGTGAGAGTACCGATGGGTCCTATTCATCTCTGTAAAGAATGACCTGAGAGCTGAGATCAGTTTAAGGGCAATTAGGTGATTTTTACCAGTTAATCAAATGTAAGCAAAAGTTATATTTATATTGGGTGATAAAGGGGTAACAAATACATACAGAGGTGTATTCTCAACTTTTTCTTTCATTGGTAGTGCCATATTTTTGCATCTGCTTTGCAATTTTCTAAAAAATACTGTATTTTAAAGCTGACATATTGTCCTGATGAAGGGGGCAGTCCGCCCTTGAAACGCGTAGGCTAATACAAATAAAGACTCACTTTATTTTATCTACCTGAGTCCTGTTTTCTGCAGCAGCGCCGCTTTATACAAGGTTCACTTTTTTTAAACCTATCGATTATTGTATTTTAAAGCTGCTCAAACAGGCACTCTACTGATTTGGCTCTTCTGTTTAAAGGAGTTGTCTCACCACAGATGTGGGTGGGTGGGTAAAGATTTTATACTGGGGTATCGGGTGAATTTTTTCCCGGTGCCTCCACAACGGCACACACAGGAGGGTGTCCCCGCCCCCATGACAGGAAAAACGCAGAAGCACATGATTTAAAAAGGCCTCCTGGCGGGAAGTTTAAAAGGAGTGAGGAACAGTCTGTTCTATCCCTCTATCACCGCCAGCAGCATGCTTGCCCCGGTGGATGCGGACTCGGCAAGGAAGCCTGGAGATCCCGCTACCTCAGCCCGGTAAGCCTCCTCCCCAGTGGGGGTTTTGCTTTTTTCTCCCTGCTTTTATATTTCTCTTCTATATGCCTAATGATTATGCGCTACGGTTGGCTTCTTCATTTCATGGTCGCAGTGGTGTTTTCCCAGTATTTCACCCCTGGTGTTAGGTCATGGTCCTTTAAATTCCTGGCCCTACAGTCCCTTTTTATTTTTTCTTAGGGCCCAGAGACCATGGCACCTAAACCAGCTGGGGAAGATTCGGGATGCAAGAAGTGCACCATCTGCAGGAAGACTTATTTCCCTCTAACAAAAAAGTATTTATGTCCAAAATGCACTGAGAAGGTGGTCACAGAAGAGTCACCATCCTTACTTGATTCCATGAGAGCTATAATTAATGAAGAAGTAAATGCGGCGGTGGAATCGAAGATGACACCTCAATTCCCACACCCATTCACGTCTCAAAGATCCTTTACTTCGGACTTGGGGCTTAAGCTGCATGAAGGAGAGCTTGTATCTGATCCAGACTCTGCTTCCTCAGATGACGGCTCGGGAAAACCCTTGTTTCTGCCTGAAGAGACTGACTGTCTTCTTAAAACCTTAACAGCCACTATGGACATTGAGGAGGTGAAAGAAACTCACTCCAAACAGGATCAAATGTTCCAGGGGCTGGGGGAAAGAAGAAAAAGGGTCTTCCCCATCCATAACATCTTAAAATCCCTGATATCCAAAGCATGGAGAGATCCTGAAAGAAGAACAACTGTGACAAATTCCTTTAAAAGAAAATATCCCTTTGCGGACACCGAATCTAATCTGTGGGACAAAACGCCAAAGATCGATGCCCCGGTTGCCCGCATTTCAAAAAAGACCTCTTTGCAGTTTGAGCACGTGGGTCTCTTGCGAGATCCCATGGACAAGAAGTCTGAAAGTTTATTGAAGTTGGCCCGGGAAACAAATACTGCTATGTGGCGTCCCAGTATTGCTTCTACCTGCACAGCCAGATCTCTATCCATCTGGCTCATTCAGCTAGAAGGGCACTTATGTAGCAGCTGGTACCCCCGAGGGAGGAAATCTTATCTTTCCTGCCTGTATTAAAAAAAAGCGTCAAATTTTTTAGCAGATGCGTCTGCAGACCTAGTTAGATTTTCCGCCAGGTCAGCTGCTCTATCCAATGCGGCTCGTAGAGCAATCTGGCTTCATACATGGTCTGGTGACGCCAGGTAAAAAAACTGCCTTTGCTCGATCCACTGTGAAGGTGATAGAATATTTAGCTCGGGATTAGATATTCTTGAAATGGCCTTAAGATAAGATAAAAGGATTTCCCCTTGAAAACCATTACTTTCATCAAAGACTGTCCTTTCAGAACCAAAAAAAATCGAGGCTGGATCAGAAGATGAAAGAAGGGTCAAGGAAGTGGCAGCCTTCTAGGGGCAGAGGAAAAGGATTCCTATTTAATCCTGAGAACTCCTTCCATCCCACACAATGACACCCATATGCCATGTCGGGGGAATATTAAACTTTCTACACCTCGGCCTGGGAAAAAATAGGAGCCTTCCCGTGGGTAGTATCTACCCTAAAAGAGGGTTTAAAACTAGAGTTTTCCTCCACTTCCCCAGATTGATTTTATCATTAGGGCTGCAACGATTAATCGATGTAATCGATTATATTCGATAACTGGATTCGTTGTCGACGAATCCAGTTATCGAATAATCGCCGATTCGTTGCTATTCGGGCGGGCGGTCGCTGCATCTTTATTTTACCTTTTTACAATGACGCTCCCGCTCCTGTAACAGCCAGGCAGAGCGGACGGCGGCGTAACGTCACTCACTCACGTGACACGCCTGCTCCGCCTCCTTCATTCATGAAGTGGGCGGAGCGGGCGCGTCACGTGATTGAGTGACGTTACGCCGCCGTCCGCTCTGCCTGGCTGTTACAGGAGCGGGAGCGTCATTGTAAAAAGGTAAAATAAAGATGCAAGCATCGGGGCCGGGGCTGTTAGGGGGTAGGGGGAAGGGGGGATCTGTCTATGGCACTGCTATGGGAAGGGGGGTCTGTGTATAGCACTGCTATGGGGAGGAGGGGGGGTCTGTGTATGGCACTGCTATGGGAAGGGGGATCTGTGCACTGTTATGCCCATAACAGTGCACATATCCCCCTCTCCATAACTACGCCGTCCACATATCCCCCTCTCCATAACTACGCCGTCCACAGATCCCCCTCTCCATAACTACGCCGTCCACAGATCCCCCTCTCCATAACTACGCCATCCACAGATCCCCCTCTCCATAACTACGCCGTCCACAGATCCCCCTCTCCATAACTACGCCGTCCACAGATCCCCCTCTCCATAACTACGCCGTCCACAGATCCCCCTCTCCATAACTACGCCGTCCACAGATCCCCCTCTCCATAACTACGCCGTCCACAGATCCCCCTCTCCATAACTACGCCGTCCACAGATCCCCCATAATAGTGTCGTCCACAGATCCCCCATAATAGTGTCGTCCACAGATCCCCCATAATAGTGTCGTCCACAGATCCCCCATAATAGTGTCGTCCACAATTTGTTTTAATATGGCCTTTGAACATAATTTTTCAAGTAAGATCATATAAACCTCTCTGTTTTGTAATTTTGTCGTTTTTCCCGATTAATCGATTAATCGTAGAAATTAATCGGCAACTAATCGATTATTCAAATAATCGTTAGCTGCAGCCCTATTTATCATAAACAAGAAGCTGCCTCAAAAAGAAAATCAGTCTTGTCTAAAATTAGAAATCTCCTTTTGTAAACAAGAAGGTAATCTTTCCGGTTCCGGTAGATCAGTACGGCAAAGATTTCTATTCTCCAATATTTCTGGTACAAAAGCCAAACGGAACCTTCCGTTTAATAATAAACTTAAAATCCCTCAACAGATCCATCATATACCAAAAATTCAAGATGGAAACTATAAGATCCACAATCAATTTACTTCCTCAGGACTGTTTCATGGCGACCATGGACCTCCAGGACGCTTACGATCACGTCCCAATATGTCAGACTCGTCAAAAGTATTTAAGAATCGCTGTCTTCATGGGGGACCAACTATGCCATTTTCATTTCGGAGCCCTCCCATTCGGACTCTCCTCTGCTCCAAGGATTTTTCGAAGAACATGTCAGAAGTAATGAAGTACCTACATCTAAAGCAGATTCTGATTGTACCATATCTGGACGACTTCCTGATTGCTTCACACTTAGAGGAAGTTCTACTTACCCATCTCTTTCAAGTGAATAAGTGCTTTACCACCCTGGTGTGGATTATAAACTTCAAAAAAATCAGACCTGTCTCCAGACCGAAAGAAGGTCTTTTTGGGAGTACTCTTAGATTCTCATCTTCTAATGTCCCCTAGAAAAAAGGAACAATCTACTTCAGAAAGTCTCTGTTCAGCAGCCAAGGGACTTCCTCCATCAGGAACATCATGACCATCCTAGGCCTTCTGACGGCTACAATCCCGTCAGTCAGATGGGCTTAAAGTCATACGAGGATTCTTCAGGCCTTCCTCTTATCCCCCTGGGACGGAACAAATTCGGCCCTAGAAAAACGCCTTCTTATCCCAAATTCCGCAAAAAGATCCTTGATGTGGTGGAGAGTGGAAAAGAACTTGCAGACAGGTTTCTATTGGCGGCAGGGAAAAATGATGGTCGTAACCACAGACGCAAGCAGTTTGGGATGGGGCGGCCATTCAGAAGGGAGAATAGTTAAGGGCTGTTGGGGAAAAGATATGTTACAGTCTTTCTCCAATCTAAGACAGCTCACAGCCATCTACATAGTCAGTCTCTCTTCACACTCCCTTGTCTCCAAAACACAAAAAGGTGTTATCAGACAACACCACAGCAGTTGCCTACCTGAACAAGCAGGGAGGAACCAGAAGCCATTCCCTAGGTGCAGTGTCTCTTGACATTTTTTTTTCTGGGCAGAAAGAAATCTCTTTTCTTTAACTACTGTTCATGTGAAAGGAGAGAACAATATAATAGCAGACAATATAATAGCTTCGCTATGAAGGAGGGAGAATGGTCCCTGAATTCTCAAATATTCTAACAAATCTGCAAAAAATGGGGAGTCCCAGATCTAGATCTATTTGCCACAAGGGGCAACAGGCAGATCAAAAGATGTTGCTCTCTCCCAACAGGACCAACTGTTATGGGTAGACACACTATCCCAACCATGGCCGAAAGCTCTTCTTTAAGCTTTCCCTCCCTTCAGTTTGATTTCAAGAACTCTAATGAAGGTAGATGAGGAAGGAGCACAGGTAACATTTATTGCTCCATTGTGGGCAAGGAGGTCTTTGTTCCCCCTGCTGCTCAGGCTGTCTGCGGGAGTATTCTGGACCCTTCCACCTCCCCCTGACTAGGTTTGTTGCAGGTGCGGCACCTGAGGGGTTAACTGCCGCTGATTTGCTGCCAGTACCCGCCTCATGTATTAAAGGTTAAATATCATTGGTAGCGCAGTGGCCACAGGGTGCCCTCACCTCCTATTCATTGGTGGCAGTTCTGATCAGAGCCCCAGCAGTGTAATCCTGGGGCTCCGATCGGTTACCATGGCAGCCAGGACGCTCTGTGTGCACAGAGCAGCAGGGAGAGTGAAGTCCTATTCACCCTGCTAGAGATCTATCGGGGTGAATAGGACAAGGGATGAAAAAAATCCCAGGTTCTAGCCCCTAAGGGGGGAAATGGTTATTAAATAATATTTAGGTGTTTTTTGTTTTGTTTTTTAAGTATAAATTACATATAAAATATATAAACAATAAATAAACTTATCACATATCGCCACGTCCAAAAAGTTAAAATAGAAAAAAATCTATGCGGTGAACGCCAGAACAGGAAAATAAAAAACTGCGCGATTCGCCATTAAAAAAAAAAATACTAAATGCACGTGGTTTCTTTTTTTCTGCGTGGTATCGAATGGTATGTAGTATCGCAATACTTTTTTATGGTATCGAAATGGAATAAAAAATTTGGTATCGCAACAACTCTACCCCGGACCTTCTTCACCAAGGACCAGTATTTAATCCTAGGATAAATCACCTCAACCTGGCGGCAATGCCTCACCTTGAAGGAAAAAAAGGGTTGACTGATGCGGTAATCTTTACAATGATGTTGAGCCGAAAGCCCTTAACATCAAAAATGTATAAAAGAACCCGGAAAGCTTTTTTGTCCTTCTCAAATAATCACCTTTCTCCAGACATTCCTCAAATTCTTAGTTTCTTGCAGGCTGGATTAGATAAGTCTCCGGCCTGCAACACTCAAGGTGCAGTTTTCAGCTTTAAGTGCCTTTCTGGATAAAAGACTGGCAGACTCCCCACTCATCAAGCGTTTCTTAAAGGGGACGACCAGAAGTTTACCTACCTGCCGTTCCATCATTCCCCCCTGGGACCTGAGCTTGGTCCTCTCATTCCTAACTGAACCTCCGTTTGAACCAGTTGAACGTATTTCTTTAAGGATGCTTACCTACAAAACGTTTTTTCTTGTAGCAATAACAACTGCTAGGAGAATTGGAGAAATTCAGGCGTTCTCTCACAAGCCTCCGTATCTTACGATCCTGGACGACCGCATAATTCTCAGACATTGCCCTGCTTTTCTTCCCAAGGTGGTTTCCAGGTTTCAGTGTGAACAGGAAGTTTTGTTACCTTCCTTCTGTCCATCTCCAACTACGGAAAGAGATAGGAAATTCCACAACCTGGATGTGAGAAGGAGCGTGTTATCCTACCTGCATACCACCAGTAACTTCAAGCAGTCAGACCATCTCTTCCTCCAATACCAGGGTCTAAATAAGGGACAGGCGGACAGCAAATCATCTATTGCAAGATGGATCAGAGATGTTATCGCCTTTTCTTATGTCCAAAAGAATCTTCATCCCTCCTTCCGGGATAAAAGCCGATTCTACCAAAGCAGTGTCCTCTTCTTGGGCGGAGTCTACTTCAGTCCCATTAGAACAGATCTGCAGGGCAGCCGCGTGGGCAAGTCTTATGACTTTTTTTTTTTTTTCTATCATTATAAATTAGACAGACATTCTTAAGAACAAGATGATGTAATTTGTTAATGGCTAATACATATTCTGTTTTTTGCATCACTTCCGTGTCCTCTCTTATTGACTGAATGGGTAAGGGGAGGAGGCCTTTTTAAGTCATGTGCTCCTGCATTGTTTCCTGTCCTGGGGGCGGGGACATTCTCCTGTGAGTGCCATTGTGGAGACTATTGGACAACCAATTACCGGTAAGAGTAATTAACCCTTTTCTTAATGAGATTCATTTTAATTAATTGCCCAGTGCTTATAGTGCCAGTACGAAAGCATGTACTGAAGAAAATGAAGGGAACCTGTTAGCAGATTTATGCTGTCCTAACCATGGCTGCATGAACTACCTTTGCGCTGCCTCATTACAAAGAACTAAGGTGTCATTTATTATACTGAAATATGTCTAAATTAGGCGTATTTCAGACAGATTGCGCCACAATCTGCGACTTCGCCCCGCTCACACCAAGTCTAAAAAATTAGAACTGGCGCTGGATGCGCCGAAGTTATGGAGATTCCAGCTCCTATTTATAACTTCGCAGGAACCACCACCAGCTTAGGGGTTTATTAAGACCAGTGTCTAAAACTCCAGTCTTAATAAACATGCTCCTAAGTTGCTATTTGCGCATAGGCAGGAATCTGTCAGTCGTGCATGTGTTCTCTCTGATACCCTGCAGCATTCTTTATAATGAAGAAGCGTGTCAGTATTTCGTGCCGTCTGTGTTTAGGTGGCATGAATATGTTGACAGGTTTCCTTTAAAGAGGACCTGTCACCACCCCTGACATGGCTGTTCTAGTAAGTAATTGTATCCCACATTAAAGAACCATTCTGGAACATCTGTTCTTAGGACAGGGCTTGACAAATTTCCTTGGAATCTAGGAGCCAGCTAAAAAAGTTAGGAGCCAGGCGGAGCCGCGTCATAAAGCCCCCAGTAGATTCCCCCATAGTGCTCCCCCCCCCCCCACTTCTCCATAGAGCCCCCCCAATAATACTGTATACCATGTTACATATGCAGTGTACATGTGCTGTATAGTATGGTATATGCAGTATACAGGACCATGATATATGTACAGTATATGACTGACATTCAGTGTACGTGCTGTATACTATGTTACATACGCAGTATACAGGACCATGATATATGTACAGTATATGACTGACATTCAGTGTACGTGCTGTATACTATGTTACATACGCAGTATACAGGACCATGATATATGTACAGTATATAGGACTATGGCATACAGTGTACATGTGCTGACACCTCAAGCTCCTGCCTCACTTGGATGAGAGTAGTAGTAATTTGCACTGGAGGCGTGTAAGTTACCTGCAGGTGAACCTGAGAGCCACGAGGAGGGCGCAGGTCAGCGCTATGGCCCCCGCACAGCAGGTCAGGCCTCCGGCCCATCAGACACAGCAGCTGCTTAACGTGCTGCCAGGCCAGACTCTGCATTCCGCTTATAGAGCACATGGGTGGCCCGAGCCCGCTGGGGGCAGGGCGGCGCTTCTCCTCATCACGTCTGTCACAGTGGACTTCCGCGGCGTACGCTCAGCCATGGGCAGGGAGCGTGTCCAAAGAGCAGCCGGGTATAGGGAACCTAAGGCACCGTCACACAGCTCTCCGCTCATTTCCACTCCTGTGCTGCCTCCGGACAGAACAGCGCTCCGCACCCATCGCCCAGGCACCTTTGAAAACGGGCTGACAAATACCCAAGCGCCAGGACTAAATTCCTGGTCGCCATGGCGACCTGGCGCCTGGGATTTGTCGAGCCCTGTCTTAGGATTATGTTGTGCCATTTCTCTATTTTATCTACTTGAATTTTATGAATGAATTGCCAACTGGGTGTTACCAGCTGGGGTGTGTCCCTGCATAGGCTGCCACTGTCCAATCCGTATTCACAACATCAGACCGTGCAGGGACAGACACCCAACTTTTAACACCCAGTTGCCAACTTATTCATAAACTTCTAGTAGGAATAACAAGAATGGCATAACATGGTTTATATGAAAGTAAGCTCCAGAATTTCTATCGCCCGGGGGGAAGAAAGTGGTCATTAAAACAGCCATGTCAAGAGAGGTGACAGGTCATAAATATCTTTATTTCTAGGTTCTAATTCCATAACTTGATTGTACAGGATCAGTTAATAAATAAGGCGCCATTCTACTCACCCTATGAATTATGATAGAACTGATCCAGTTTTCTTTCCAGCTCCTCTGGCTTATGAGCCATTCTCAACGCTTGCAATGATATACGAGGACCAAGGGGACATGGAGAAGTCTCTGCAGTTTGAGCTGATTGCTGCTCATTTGAACCCCAGTGACACAGAGGAATGGGTCAGACTGGCAGAGATGTCTTTGGAGCAAGACAACATCAAACAAGCTATATTCTGCTACTCTAAAGGTTTGTTGATGGCCTTGGAAAATGAATCCAGTTTATCAGTTTATTACTTAGATGTATTGGCATATCTATAGGATATTCCATCAATATCAGATAGATGCGGGTCTCACCTCTGGGACCTGCTCCTACCTTGAATGGCCTTCCCTTTGTTTGCCGCTATGGGAGTTCCAAAAATAGCCAAGCACCGTGACCGCGCATCTGTGGCTGCCTCTCCATTCACCGCTATGGGGCTGCCTGAAAATTGCTGAGACACTCTCTGTACCCCAGGCAATGAATGGAGAGTGCGGTGTGTGCTCTCCTTTACTTTGGGATCCCTGTTCTGGACCTAGGAGCAGGTGCCATTAGTTTATGAGATGGGCCAACACTTTTAATAATCCAAAACCCAGTTACATGGCTAGGCTGTTTCAGGAAGTACAGGACCCTCAACAAAGGCCCACTACAAAGGGATGGGGTACATGTTGCTCACGACCTTTGGTATGTATTGTGTAATATAAAGAGATAACATGTTTGCTTCTGTTCTGTCCATAGCAGTTTTTTGTTTTTTTAAATATGCTGTAATCCAGTGAGCACCATAGATAGTAAATAGTTAAAGGCTAGATACACCTTTGGGGGAATTTTTTTTATTATTGCATTGTACTTATTTTGAGCTAAAAATCATGTTTTCAATTGATCTTTATTAAAACTATGGAAACCTTTTTGTGTACAGAGCAGAGATGCTCCACTAGCTGTCTGTGGATTTTCTGTCTTTTCCATCATCTACTATGGAGCAGACTGACTCCTTATCTCTACCCTTATAAGCACTCATTACAGCTCAGTTCTTACTTCTCAGAATGTGGCTTAAGTAAGTGTTTATGACCTCTACGTTATTAGATGACCAACACAAAGTGAAAGTACCAGTCACACAAGTTAGAAAAAAAGTTAACCCTTTGTGACAGAATGGCTTAATAAAGGTCAATTGAAAATATGATTTTTAGACAAAAATTACTAAAATGCATTCATAAACAAAAATTGCTCCCCAGCGCTTTACAATTCAGAGGGAACATGTACAGACAAAGTGGACATTACAGATTAAAAAGTCAACCATTTAGACAATGATCCGTTTTGATCCGTGTGACAGGGAGATTTAGTGGCGGCCATGTTGTGCCGGGGAGTGGGGTAAGTATAACCAGTATGAGTGGCCGGAGCATTTTGGGGGGTGTTATAGAGGTTGAATAATCCTTTAAGTACCTGCTTACACCATTGAGGAGCATTTTGTGCTGTTTTCCAGCTCTGAAGTATAATCCTACTAATGTCCGTTATTTATGGGAGAGATCCAGCCTATATGAACAGGTTGGGGAACATAAACTGGCCATGGATGGATACCGGCGCATCCTGAATCTGTTGTCTCCTACTGATGGCGAACGTTTCGTGCAGCTGGCGAGAGATATGGCTAAGTAATTTTATCTTCTCACTTCATCCTTTTGCACAAGTCTACAAATGCATCATCATAGACCTCTTCAGAATTATGCAATAATCTCCTTATCTTCTGAAATGGGGCAGTAAGAAATGAGACGTGATTCTGGATGATTTCAGGCATTCAGTATTCGTATGACCATTTGAGTACCAGTCTCTTTAGAGTGTATCTGACAGATTGGTGGTGGGGGTCTGTATGTTGTGTTCCCACAGATTGCTAGAATGAAGGAGATGCAGAACTATTCTTGTGCCTGACCGACCTCTATCTACTTCACTGGAGAGAGATAACTAAAAGCACGCATTAGCCTAGGCTACACAAAGTATTTTTCCAGCACAACTGATTGATTAAAAGGGGTATTGCTATCTTGGCCATTCATCGCTGAGATCGTAGCACCCTCTCTATGTGGCCATCTGGGTTAAGGAAGCAACCAAGCTGGCTGTTTATGCTCTGGTTCCCCATAGAAGTAAATGCTGCTTCCATTACTCCCATTTACTTCTATGAGAGTTATGGAAATGAAATGGCTCAATTCCCTAAGCTGTTTCTGTAACCCTGGCCACCTCAGGTATTCCAAATACAACAGGGAGTACCCCTTTAACTCTCAAGTCCATAGGATAGGCTGAGTTCCTGAAGTGAATGGAGCAGTGATCATGTGTACGCACCACACTTAATTATCATGGCTCAATGTGGGAATTCTATTGTTGTGATTGGGGGGATCGGACATTTATCCCTGTCACCAGTTTTATGGTGTCCTAACTGACAGCATTAGCTAGTGACTAGGGTTTTCATGATACCCAAATTTTGATGCAATTTCGCTACCTTATATACATATATTCTTCGCTACCTTTATACATATTCGATATCACGTTATAGAAAAATAAAAAAAGCCTTGTGCAATCCACATTTTTCAGACCGTCCAGCACATGACTGTCCTATCCTATTTTTTTTTGGGGGGGGGGGGGGGATCAGGTAAATGTCGAATTGCATTTTTTTCACTTTTTTCTGCTATGGCGTTCACCGCATAGGAGATATTTTTCCCATTTCACCACCATGACGGCAGATAGGAGATTAACCCCTGACCTCTGTGGGGACAGGAAAACAGAGAAAGATTAAATTGCCCTGCCCCTATAGTGGCCAGGATTTTATTTTCACAGGAGGGCTCATCGGGGGCTGGGCCTCCCTTGGATCAGGAAATCCGTGTGATGGCTCCCCTGCTCAGCTTTAGCCAAATGCCGCCGGCAAGCAGGGGAGCCATCATCGGACCTCGCATCTGTTCATCAGATGCCTGCGTCCAGCGGTGTTTCGGGTGCGCGCGCCTTCCTTTTCTTTCACCTGGTGGGATAAGCAGGCGCGAGTCCCCATGTGGTTAGCGGCGGCGTCTGACGTCACTTCCGGTGGCGCGATGACGCAGTGGGCGTCCCGTAAATGAGAATCACCGGAGTCAAATATAAAAATGCAGGAAGCCATGGTGGATCCTGATCTGAGGTATGAGGATCACATCCACAATGATGTCGGCCCCTGAACATCCTAGAGAGCTTGACACTCCTGCATCAGTGACAGTAAGGCCCCTTTCACACGGACGAGTTTTCAGCACGGGTGCAATGTGTGAGGTGAATGCATTGCACCCGCACTGAATCCGGCCCTATTCATTTCTATAGGGCTGTGCACATGAGCGGTGATTTTCACGCATCACTTGTGCGTTGCGTGAAAATCGCAGCATGCTCCTCTTTGTGCGTTTTTCACGTAACGCAGGTTGCGTGAAAATCGCAAGCAAGTGCGGATGCGGTGCGATTTTTCACGCACGGTTGCTAGGTGACGATCGGGATGGAGACCCAATCATTATTATTTTCCCTTTATAACATGGTTATAATGGAAAATAATAGCATTCTGAATACAGAATGCTAAGTAAAATAGGGCTGGAGGGGTTAAAAATAAATAAATTATTTAACTCGCCTTAATCCACTTTTTCGCGCAGCTGGCATCTCTTCTGTCTTAATCTGTGAGCAATAGGACCTTTGATGACTTCATTGCGTTCATCACATGGTCCGTCACATGATCCATCACCATAGTGATGGATCATGTGACGGACCTATGGTGATGGATCATGTGACGGACCATGTGATGAGCGTAGTGACGTCATCAAAGGTCCTATTCCTCACATAACAAGTCAGAAGAGATGCCGGCTGCGCAAACAAGTGGATTAAGGCGAGTTTAATTATTTTAACTCAATGTGTCCCCTCCTCATTTTATGGATGGCCGAGCGGGCCAGTGAACCACCGCGCCTGACGCCCCCCTCCCCCACTTCCCTCATTTTCAGGATGGCCAGAGAGGTTTCGCAGAGTGTCAGCACACAGCTGACACATTGCTTCAAACGGCCGACACCGATGTCAGCCGTTTAACCCCTTCCATGCCACGATCCATCGGGCGCTGCTGTGCCGTGGCAGCCATACGATACTTGACGGGATCACAGAGGAAGGGGGCTCCCTCCCTGTCTCATCAGCCGCTGCTCTGTTGTGGCAGCCTCGGATGTTTACCATGGCACAGGCTTCCGGCTTGCCATGGTATAGCTAAGCCGTATCACAATACGCTACAGCACACTATATATTGTACTGTAGTGTATTATAGAGGCATCAGACACACTGGATCTTCAAGAACAAAGTGGGTCTGGGTAAAAAAATATGTGAAAAAATAAAATAAATGAATTTCTTCTTATAGCCCTTGTCCTGTTCACCCTAATAGAGATCTCTTAGGGAATATGATTTGTCCTTGCTGCCCTGTGCTTTGTGCCATGGAAGGCTTCAGTGACATCCAGGCTGCCATGGTAACCGATTGGAGACCCCCGATTTCACTGCTGGAGATATGATTGGAAGCTGCCACAGAGCCACCAATGAAAATACTGTGGGGGTGGGGGACCTGTAGCCTCTGGCCACTGCGCCACCAGTGAAAATAATTACCCCCTAAATGCAAATGTACGGAGGGGCTGCTGTGGTGAGCCTTTTCCATACGTGGTGGGTGTCGGCTGTATCTTACAGTCAGCACCCGTCCGCAATGACTGGGAACGGCAATCCACCCGAACCCAGTCATTTAACAGGTGCTGCAATCAACATTGTGCTACACAGTCTAGTATCAAGAGAAAGCAAATCCTGATATCGTATATTGATCGGGGAGGAAAGCATTGATTGGGTATCGAAAGTTTGACATCCGGTGTAACTACTAATGACAGATCCCCTTAGCAAAACGCTGAAATGCTGGATCACTTTCTTGCTAAAGTATTGAATTGAACAGCTCCAGTGCATGCCGATGAGTCCCCATATTCATGAGCTCCTGTTAGTGGCAGAGGCAGTCAGGAATAGCCAGAAACTCATTAATTTGGGGGCGCTGTTAGGGCAGTATAAAACTGGTGACAGATCCCCTTTTAAAAACAATCACTTGCGCTTCAAAATGTCTTCTTGTAGACTGATTGGCTTTTTTTTTTTTTTTTGACGCTTTGAATAACCACTCCATTCTAGGAGGGATCTGTGTGCTTGTCCTACCACTGATGGGAACTGACATATCATATGTTATATCAGTAACCCCCCACCCTCCCCGCCACACCAATCTTTTGTAAGAAGTGACACTTTTAGATATGATTTTGAGCCACACTGTGACTAAGAAGAAAAGAATCCTACCAAATGAATGGCCTAGTAATATGGATTTTCCCCTGTTAACTGCTAGTGATATCATGTTGGTTGACTCTAGTACCGGGTTGTAGTATTGTTATGACATCCCTGGTGCCACCAGTTTGTAAAGCTGCCAGTAGCTGGACAGCCTCGTGCAGCCTTCTGATGGGGAATAATCCTCTCTCACCTTTTTGTTATGCCATACCTGCATGATTCATGGTCAGCCTGAGAATTACAGGAGAACTACACATAAAGCCACCAGCATTTTGACTATACATCTGTGACGCGGTGTTGCTCATTTTTCTTTTAGGATTTATTATGAAACCAATGATGTTGCCTCTGCCATTGTGATTATTGAAGAAGCTTTTTCCAAGCATCAGAACCTTGTGGCAATAGAAGATGTTAATATCGCTGCTGAGCTGTACATCTCCAACAACCAATATGAAAAAGCACTTGAGGTATTACTATATGCTTACTCCTGGTTTTCCAAAGAAATTCTTATGAACTCATTCACGTGACCATGTGACAGCGGTGTCTGTTTTGTGGACCACAACCCACAGATCTGCAAAACACGAGTACTGGCTGTGTGCACCCTGCATTATGGTGCAGACCCACTGACTTCAATGCACAGACCCAGAAGCACATGGGAGCCCTTCCGTGTACTTCTAGGTCTGTACAGCCACGCCGCAAAAGATAGGATATTTCCTATATTTGGCCACATCTTGCGGATC
This sequence comes from Bufo gargarizans, assembly GCF_014858855.1. NCBI lineage: Eukaryota > Metazoa > Chordata > Amphibia > Anura > Bufonidae > Bufo > Bufo gargarizans. The sequence continues at coordinate 158,764,589 of NC_058088.1, forward strand.
ACGGAACCATTGAATTCAATGGGTCCGCAATGCAGGGTGCACATGGCCAGTGCCCGTAGTTTGCGGGCACAGCCGTCACACGGTCATGTGAATGGGGCCTAATGTCTATTTTATGCAAGGAAGAAGCGAACAAAAGGCAATCTGTAGCTCCACCCTCCATTCATTTCTTTGGGAGTTCAAAAAATAGTAAAACGAAGAATACTGGAAATGAATAGAAAAAGCACTGTGCATGCGCAGCCACCACTCCATTTACCTTTATGGGACTGCCGGAAATAGCCAAGCGAGTGCTCTATTTTCGGAACTCCAATAGAAATAAATGGAGGGTGGCCGCACATACACAGCTTTTCTCTATTCACTCCGGAGTCCTGTTCTGGAGATAGGTGGGGGGGGGGTCCCAGAGGTGAGACCTGTGAATGTCTGGTGGTGGATTATACTAGCGATATGCCTTCAGTGTCTTATGTGAGACAACCCCTTTCATTATCCAGGTTATACATTTAGTAATGGCCCTGGTACAGGTAGGTAGCCGTTTCTGCCATGTTTTGACACCATGGAGGCTCATAATTCAATCAGTCGCGTAAGAAAGTAGGATTTGGTGCAATGGTTATTCTAACGACAGAATAATGTAATAGAGCTAGAAGAAGCAACCTATGTACCCTCCATGATAACAGTGCTGTACAAGTTTGCTGATGGATGCTAGGTACTGGCACTGAGTTCAAATTTGTCGGTGCTTTTCCCCCCCCCCCCCCCCCCCCCCCTGCAAAACTAGGGTTGTCGATTCTTTTATACCAGTATCACAGTTTGACACGTCCGAAAAGTCCAAACTATTAAAATATTTAAAAAAAAATCTCCTATGCGGTGAACGTCGTAACAGAAAAAAAAACTGCGCTATTTGCAATTTTTTTTTATTTTTTCACCTTGTCCCCCCAAAAAATAGGATAGAACTGTTAGATTGTGGGCAGCTTTTTTGGGCGTTTTTTTTTTTTTTTTTCGAGTGGTATCGGTATCGCAATACTTTTTTATGGTATCGAAACTGAATCAAAATTTTGGTATCGAAACAACTACTGCAAACAAGCGTGTAGTGCATAGAGAAGGCTCATGCTGCAGCCCTCCTGATAACAAACTTTGTAATGTATCTCATTACAGAAAAATGCCTTTTTCGGTTATAAAGTTTTCAGACTATTAGATGTACTTTTCGCGCTGGAATCTTGCACTGCAGTCTTCTGGTGCGTCTTTTAGACTGAATGCAGGCATTAGAAGCAGGATACAAGATACTCTAAGCTCCATTGCTGAAAGGTTCTGGCAGTGCAGTTGTGTGACCACAGCATGTACTGTGCCATGTGCAAATGCAGGAAAGTGCTGAGAAGGACTGGGAATGCTTCCGGAACATCTTGCATTAGTCTGCATTTAAGGCCTCATGCACACAACCGTTGTGTGTTTTGCAAAACATTGATGGCGTCCGTGTGCACTCCGCAATTTGCGGAACGGCACGGACAGCCTTTAATAAAACTGCCTATTCTTGTCCGCAAAGCGCGTACAAGAATAGGACAGGTTATATTTTTTTTTTGCGGACCACGGAACGGAGCAGCGGATGCGGACAGCACACAGAGTGCTGTCCGCATCTTTTGCGGCCCCATTAAAGTGAATGGGTCCGCATCCAAGCCGCCAAAACAACGGTTGTGTGCATGAGGCCTAAGGCTCTCTGACCCGCATGCAGGAAACAGCGGGCACTTATTCTATTTTCGATGGTCCTATTGAAGCCCCATACGGTCTTACATCTATGACCAAATGAGCTTCTATATCACCACCACTTACATGTTTGTTTGTCTGTAGGGGGCTTTTTACCCTTATATTTATTAAAAGTGAAGTTTTATTCAGTAACTGCCCCCTTCTAGAACTTAAACTCCGTAAGATGCAGGACTCCTGGCTGAGTGCCAAAGCAGATGAAATTCAAAAGTTTGCTGATAGAAACTATGCCAAACGATTCTACGAACCCATCAGATCCCTGTATGGACCTCAGTCTTCAGGAAGCTCTTCTCTACTGGATTTGAATGGTACAACTCTTATCACTGAGAAAACTCTGATTCTACAGCGTTGGGCTGAACTGCCTATCTACCATCAATAATGATGCAATTGACAGAAAACCCCAGGTGGATATCAACTATAGCCTGGATGTCACACCATCAGAGGCTGAAACCTTACAAGCCATCAGTCAACTGTCCAGCGGTAAGGCGCCAGGATCTGATGGAATTCCGGCGGAAGTCTATAAGGCTGGTGGTGAAGTGCTTGTTAAAAAACTCACCAAGTGTTCCAGTCTTTCTGGAATGAAGGTTCCATACCTCAGGAACTGAAAAACGCGTCCATCATATACCTTTATAAGAGGAAAGGAAATAGACAAATCTGCGATAATTATAGAGGAATATCACTTTTATCAATTGCAGGCAAGATCTTGGCACGCATGTTGCTAAATCGTCTGATCATCTGGAACGGGGTCTGCTACCTGAGACAGTGTGGTTTTTGCAAAGAGCGTGGCACAATGGACATGATATTTCCAGCTCGACCACTTAAGGAGAAATGTCAGGAGCAAAATCATGAACTATACACGACCTTTATAGAACCTAACAAGGCTTTTGACAGAGTTAGTTGCGAAGGCTTATGGCGCATTATTTCGACGTTTGGATGCCCAGACAGATTCATCCTGATGGTACGGCAATTCCATGATGGTATGGCGGCTTGGGTTCTGAGCAATGGTGAATCTTCCCTGTCACAAATGGTGTGAGACAAGGGTGCGTGCTCGCACCAACCCTGTTCAGCATAATGTTTTCAGCCATGCTGTCAAATGCCTTTCAGAACAGTTCACTGGGAATCAATCTGAGGTATAGAACCAATGGGAAACTGTTCAACTTGTGAAGACTCCAGGCTGTCACCAAGGTAAAAGAGACTGTGCTTCGTGAGTTTCTTTTTGCTGACGATTGTGCCCTTAATGTGGAATCGGAGCAGGAAATGCAAGCCAGTATGGACAAATTCGCAGCAGCAGCATGTGACCACTTTGGCCTCATGATTAACGCGAAGAAAACCGAAAAGTGATATACCAGCCAGCTCCGAAAGCCCAATATCAAGAACCTACTATCACGGTGAAAGGACAGAAGCTGTATGCAGCGAACCAATATACGTATCTTGGCAGTACCCTCTCCCGTGCAGTGAAAATTGACATTGAGGTCAACTGCAGAATTGCAAAGGCAAGTTCTGCATTCGGCAAACTGAGGACCATTGCGTGGGACCGCTCTGGAATAAGCCTTGCTACAAAGCTTAAAGTCTACCAGGCTGTAGTGTCAACCACCCTGATGTATGCTAGTGAGACCTGGACCGTATACAGAAGGCATGCTAGACAGCTGAACCACTTTCACATGACTTTCCTCTGTAGAATCATGAGGATCTAGTGGCAGGATAAGTTGCCAGATACAAAAGTCCTCTCCAGAGCAGGCTTACCATCAGTTTACACCTTATTGATGAAAGCCCAGCTACGTGGTGAGGGCGATTATGTGATCAAAGGTCCTTTTGGCAGGTCTGAAAGAAGATGATGCTTGCTGTGCGAACAACAGGATGAGGTGAGTTAGAAAAAAAATTAAAAAATATTTTACCCCTAAAGCCACATTTTTGTAAGCATTCTGTATTAAGAATGCTATTCTTTTCGCTTATAATTATGTTATAAGGGAAAATAATAAAATATACAAAACACCTAACCCAAACCCGAACTTCAGTGAAGTTGTTCGGGTCTGGGTGCCACAGTCACCCGCGTGATAAAAACTGAACATCCGAAAGCATTCGCAGTCAAAACTGACTGCAATTGCAATACCTACTCACACGATTTTCCCTGATCGCAGACGCAACACATTCAGACCTAATCCGGACACGCTCGTCTGCAAGGGGCCTAACAGTAACTTTCACAGCATACCACCCCCTTGACAGTGACCTCTACAGGGGCCAGCCCCCTTAACAGTGGCCTTTACTGGATCAGGGGTGTGTCCTTTTGAACAGCTCACTCTAAGACAGCAGCACTGTACTGTCTTGAGTGTGAGCTGCAGAAAGAAATTAAAGAAAGTCACTCCGTGTCTGGGCTCCTTCCTGCAAGAGTGACGCCCCTTTGGGCACCTTAGTGGCTCATTTGCATACCAAATAAACTGGATTTTCAAAGGATAAAAACATCTATTGCTGGAACAAAGGCACATCTTTAAATAAGGTACTAAGTGCTATTAGGCCATGGCTTTACTTCAATAGCAATTATCCTTGTGACAGATTTCCTTTAAAGCTCTCCTACAGCAGTGAAGATAAATGGCTGGTTTGTTATGGAAACCTGGAGTAAATGTGTATGTGGAGACTGGGGTACCTGTGAGCTTCTATTGGCTGATAAGGGTTATGTGATCAAGCTTCTATTGGCTAATGCATTTTTGGGAATATTTCAGGAACGGTACGTCCTAGAGAGCTGAGACCTGGTTTAAACCTTCCCTGACACCTGATGTACCTGTGTGCCAAATTTCGTGACTGTAAATGCGACGGTGCGGATTCCTTTAGCGGTCATACATACACACATACAGCTTTATATATTAGATCAGGGGTGCACAACCTGCGGCCCTTGATACCATTCTGTGCGAACCCCAACCATCTGGTCACAGACATGTTTGTCTATGTCTTGTGGCTGCTCACATGTATCTTTCATGCATTCTACCATTAGATGAGAGTACTAGAACTGCAACTAGACATTTATGATATATATACTGTATGTTCAAATTGCCATAAATCTAGTATTTCTCGTACATTCCATTGGGGGACACAGACCATGGGTATAGCTTAGAGGTATTACTAGGAGGGACACTATGCAAAAACGAAGCTCCTCCTCCTCGGGCTATACCCCCAGACACCTCCAGGAGGACTTCAGTCGTTGCTTAGTGTCCGTTCAAGGAGGTTGACGCTTATTCTTCTCCTGTTTATTTTTTTCTGTTTTCAGATGGGGACGCAGGTCAGCATGGCGCTTTCCTGGCCCCCGTGGAGTGTCTGCCACTGTCTTCTAACGTTTTCCTGGCTACCTCCCATTCCCCCACAGAAGAAAAGTGGATCCAGGCTCAACCTGTCAGCTCTGGCATCCCACCAGCTGCTGGGACACCTGCTGCCTACCCTCCACCAGAGCACTGTTCTCCTAGGTTGGAGTCAGAAGTCTGAAGAGGTGCATCCCTGCTGGTCTGGACATCGAGGGAGCATGCTGAGCAGATAAGTATTGCCCAGTCCCTCCCCTCCCTCTGTGTCAATTTGTCTGTGGCGTTTCTTGAGGCAGCCTGGGTGAGCTTGAGAAGGATTCCTGCTGGGGGCATTTTCCTTTTGGGGGCCATCTTGGGCTATGGGGGGGCTGAAGACGTTCGCTACAGGCATGTCCTCTTAGTTCGCTGCGGAGCGGGAACTAGGCGCCCATAGCGCTTCTCATATTACTTCAGGCCATGGCCGCTGCGCTCTCCGCAGCACCCGCCGGCAGACCGCTCCTCCCTGACTCCTCCCTGACTTCTATTAACCCCTGCTGCGCCGCGAAGGGGTGTCTTTCAAATCGCGCGCACTTATTTCGCGCCGCGATGACGCGTTCGGGGGGGCGGAGCCTCGGCGTCCCGCTCTGACTCTCCCTACATCGGAGACTCTGCTAGCTTGCGGCCGTGCAGCTCCTCACTTCTCTACACCGGAGACTTCTGCTGTTGCCTGGGTGGTAGGATTTCAGCTGTCCTTGCAGCAACTGGTAGGAGATCTTTTACTCTTTGGATTCCATCATGCCAAAACCTGGGGCCCCTAAGTCTGCCAAGGCTTCCTCTCAGGCTCCTTTGGGGTCATGTAAGGTGTGCCTTCTGCCCTTTTCTGTCACTGGTGCCTGTGACTCGTGCCCTGCTCCTGGACAAGATCAGCCTCCTTCTCTTGCTTAACCCAGTCCCCCCTCTGCCCCTGCGGTACCTTGCCAAGGCAGCCATGTCCTTTATGGAGCGTATGGCAGCTACTACTCCAGTAGCATCCACCACTCAATCTCCTCTGTGATTCTCACAGGGGGCATCTGACATCTAAGAGGCAGCATGAGCGGCAGCATTCCTCCTCGGATGACTCCACTTCACCCCCCCCCCGCCTTGAGGCATGCCCGGTTGACTCTCTCTTAGGGAGCGCAAATCCGAAGGGGAATTGTCCGGATCGGACAAAGTCACGGAGCGGGAACCCCTGCCTAAGCTTTCCACCATGGTATCCGAATTGGTGGAGACTGTCCGTGACACTTTTAATATCTAAGGGGATTCTCCTCCCTCCTCTAGTCGGGAGTTCTCCCTTTTTCCGCCTAAAAAACCGGAGTCCGCTGTGTTCCCCGTTCATGAGGAATTCACCGCGGTCATATTAAAGACTTGGGACCGCCCTAATCAGAAATTTTCGGCCACCAAGCGCATGGATACGCTTTACCCTTTTCCCTCTGACACAGTGGAAAAGTGGACTTCTTCCCCTAAGGTAGATCCTCCGGTGGCCAGGTTAGCCAAGAACACGGCCCTTCCCGTACTAGACGGTTCCTCCCTGCAGGATGCGGTGGACAGACGTCTGGATTCACTTTCCAAGTCCATCTTCTCCCTGGCAGGCGCTTCCCTGCGACCGGCCTTTGCGTCGGCTTGGGTCGCCAGAGCCCTTACGGCCTGGTTGCGGCGCCACCACCAGGATCTGACGGAGCAGGATGTCCCTGCAGACACTCTGGATTTTATCCTCCAAATGTCTCAGGCTTCTAAATATCTCTGTGAAGCTTCGATGGATATCGGCTCCCTCTTTGCTCGTATTTCGGCCCTCTCGGTCATTCAGCGCAGGGAGGTTTGGTTGAAGGTGTGGGATGCTGATGCTTCTTCCAAGCGTTCCCTCGCTAACCTTCTCTTTGAAGGGTACAGGCTCTTTGGGGCCCAGTTGGACGAGTTAATTTCTGCAGCAAAGGGGGGCAAGAGTACTCATCTGCCTCAACCCAGGACCAAACGCCCTTTTCGATCTCAGGCTTCAGGTTTCCGGGTCCAGTCCTTTCGTCGCTTCTCCACTGCCAGGACGTCGTCGTCCTCGTCAGCTGGGGGATCCCAGGACTCCCGCAAAAAGCCTTTCTTCAAACCCCAGCCCTCTTGGCGACCACGGGCGCAGTCAGCCCGTCCTCCTGCTCCCAAGCAGCCCTCCGCATGAAGGGGTGCCCCCACCCCTCGTGGTGGGGGGCTGTCTGCTCTCCTTTCAACAGGTCTGGAGGGCTCACGTTCATGGCTCTTCTTCGCACCAGGGGCATCTCTTTGTTGCCCTACCTGGACGACATCTTGATAAAAGCCCCGTCTCTTTCACAGGCCGAGGACAGCGTCCGAATCACCGTTCAATCACTAGAACGGTTCGGTTGGCTGATCAATCTACCGAAATCCTCTCTGCGCCTTACCCAGAGACTCTCCTTCCTGGGGATGGTCTTGGAAACCTCGAATTCTCTGTGTTTCTTCCGGATTCCAAGTCCTCCCAGATTCGACTGGCGGTGTCGCTCCTTCTACGATCTCCGCGTCCCACCATTCGGGAGTGCATACGGGTTCTGGGCCTTATGGTCGCCTCCTTCGAGGCGATTTCCGTATGCCCAATTCCACACTCAACCGTTACAACAGATGATTCTTGCCCTCTGGGACAAGACCTCTCGGGGTCTGGACGCTCCCGTCCGCCTGTCCCGGCAAGTTCGGGCGTCTCTCCCTTGGTGGCAGTCCTCCCTGAACCTATCGTCAGGAAGGTCCTTCCTTCCGTTCTCCTGGACGATAGTCACCACCGATGCCAGCCTCATCGGTTGGGGAGGCGTTCTCCGGAACCTCACAGCTCAACAACAAGGTGCCGGTGTTTCTAGCCCGCGCTCGAGACCCGAGGGCGTGCGGAGTGGACGCACTGGTGTCTCCATGGCAGCGATTCAGCCTCCTCTATGTCTTCCCTCCACTTCCTCTGTTGCCGAAGGTGCTGCGCAAGATCGAGGCGGAGGGGATACCGGCCATTCTCACCGCTCCGGATTGGCCTCGCCGCGCCTGGTTCTCTAAAGTCGCCCGAATGCTGGCGGACGTTCCGTGGCCTCTTCCCGACAGAGAGGATCTCCTGTCTCAGACCGCTCTTCCACCAGAATTCACGTCAGCTGCGTTTAACGGCGTGGCTATTGAGACCTCCATCCTGAGGAAGAGGGGCTTCTCTGATGCGGTGGTGAGAACCATGATCAGGGCTCGGAAACCGGCTTCTTCACGGATCTATTATCGCACCTGGAGGGCCTATCTGACCTTTTGTGAGAAATCGGGTTTTCCGCCCCTTCGTTTCTCTGTCCCAGTGGTGCTGTCTTTTCTCCAGTCCGGCCTTGAGGTGGGGCTGTCGCTCAGTTCTTTGAAGGGTCAGGTTTCGGCCTTGGCTGTCTTTTTTCAAAGGTCCATTGCCTTTTTGGGACCTGTGAGAACCTTCCTGCAGGGGGTGGCGCATTCGGTTCCTCCCTTGCCCCCCTGGGATCTCAACTTGGTCCTGCACGCCTTTTGAGCCTCTGAGGGAGGTCTCACTGGTCTTACTCACCTGGAAGGTAGATTTTATGGTGGCCATTACCTCCATCAGGCGGGTTTTGGAGCTGGCCGCACTTTCCTGCCAGGAGCCTTTTCTGGTCTTTCACCAGGATAAGGTGGTGCTCTGGCCAGTTCCTTCTTTTTTGCCCAAGGTGGTTTCTCCATTCCACCTTAACGAGGTTCTTGTCCTGCCCTCTTTTTGTCCTTCTCCGGCGAACCCCAAGGAACGTTCTCTCCACTCCCTGGACGTCGTCAGGGCCCTGAAGCTGTATCTGGGGGCTACCGCCTCCTTCCGTCGTTCGGACTCCCTCTTTGTGATTCCCGAGGGGCCTCGTAAGGGTCTGGCGGCTTCCAAGGTTACTGTGGCGCGGTGGATCCGTTCCGCTATTGCTGCGGCTTATCGCGCTCGTGGCCAGGTTCCCCCGTCGCGGATTACCACTCACTCCACAAGGGCAGTGGGAGCTTCCTGGGCTAGACGCAATCGCGCCTCCGCCTCCCAGTTGTGTAAGGCTGCCACTTGGTCGTCTTTGCATACGTTCACGAAGTTCTATCAGTTGCACTCGCTGGCCTCGGCTGATGCTGTCCTTGGGCGCAGGGTATTGCAGGCTGTGGTTCCTGTTTGACTGCTGGACGTTTCTTCTCCTGGCGGTGTTGGATTTTTTATTTTTTCCCACCCCATGGACTGCTTTTGGACGTCCCAGGGTCTGTGTCCCCCAATGGAATGTACAAGAAAAGGAGATTTTTTGTGAAACTCACCTGTAAAATCTTTTTCTCGTCTTTTCCATTGGGGGACACAGCTCCCGCCCACTTTTTTCATTTACGCTTCATGGTGTGCTGATGTGATGGTTTCCATTGTGCTTTTTTCCATTCTCCTTCTCCTACTGCTTTTGCAACTACTGAAGTCCTCCTGGAGGTGTTTGGGGGTATAGCCCAAGGAGGAGCAGCTTCGCTTTTGCATAGTGTCCCTCCTAGTAATACCTCTAAGCTATACCCATGGTCTGTGTCCCCCAATGGAAAAGACGAGAAAAAGATTTTACAGGTGAGTTTCACAGAAAATCTCCTTTTCAGTTGGTAATACCCCTTTAAGTTTTATTTTCGGCCCTCAGAATTGGTTTATGCTGACAATGTGGCCCCCAACCAGAAAAGGTTGTGCACCCCTGTATTAGATTATGGAAAAATCCCAACAAATATGAGTGTATTTGGAAACCTAGATTTTTACATATAGATCACATTGAGTCGTCATCTTGGGAACACCATTTTATGTATAGACAATATGCAGTCAGATCCTAAGATCCCCCTTGTGTTGGTTGCAGGAAGACAGAATATATGGTAATCACTCTGTTGACAATGCGTTGGTAGCTTTGTAAAAGGAAAATTCTATGAAATTCCCTGTCAATCTGTACTTGTTACAGGTTTAGAGCTCATGCACACGACCTTTGGCTGTTTTGTGGGCTGCCAACTGCGGATCCGCAAAATACGGATACCGGCCGTGTGCATTCTGCAGAACGAAATTGCAGACCCTGAATAGGATATGTTCTATAATGTGTCAGACTGCACAGTGCGGACGCGGGCAGCACATGGAGTGCCCTCCACATCTTTTGCGGCCTCATTGCAGTTAATGGGTCCGCATCTGGCCAGGTCAGATGCAGACGAAAAATAGAAAAATACGTTGGTATGCATGAGCCTTTGAAGGGTTTCTGTCACCTGAAAAATGGGTATTAAGCTGGCTATGTCAGCTGAACATAACTATATTAGTGCCATCTCACTGCCTGCTGCCGATATAGAGAAAAACAAACTTTTATAACATTTTAATTGGCCTCTAGGAGCAGGGGGGTTGTTGCACCTGCTCCTCGAGGCTCTGTTTGCCCACCTCTTTTCACGCCCTTCTTCACTTGATTGACAGGTCAAGGGCAGCGCTGCTCTCCTCCCGCCGATCGTGTAAATCTCGCGCCGTTCAGTAGGAAGGACGCTCGGCGGCTGCCGGCTTCCTCACTGCGCCTGCGCCTGTCCCCTGTCAATTAAGAGAAGAAGGGTGTGAAAAAGAGGTGGGCAAACGGAGCCTCTAGGATCAGGTGCAACGCTCGCACCCCGTCCCCCGCTCCTAGAAGCTAATTAGCATTTTATAAAGGCTTTAGGCAGTGAGATGGCGCTAATATAGTTATGTTCAGCTGACATTTGCACATCGCTAATGTCAGCCAGCTTAATACAAATTTTTCAGGTGACAGAAACCCTTTAAATGTAAGTTATGTATTTGTGTGGGGGATGAAAACCCTGCAGTACAATTGTGAATGAGATGTACGTGTGAGATATATTTATAGCTAGCTTCCCACTCAGGACAGCAGTATTTTTTCCACTATTTTGTAAAGCTGGGTGGCGTGGGATAAAAAGAAACTACTGCAATTAAGTTGATGAGAAAAGAAATGATTGTGTATTTATATAGACATAAGTGTGACATGTCCTCGTTGTCCTGCAGTGTGGTTTTACCTAAACTTCCAATTTATTTTATTTTTTTAAAGGTCATTACTCAGTATTCTGGGATTACGCTGAATAGAAAAGAAAACAGCACTCCAGAAGACAGTTCAGGTAATTTAAACTTCAGTGAGAGCGCTTGTGTGTGTTTTTTTTTTTTTTTTTTAATACTACACATTCAAGTTGTACTGTTTTGTGATCCTATTGTATGAGCATAATAGACCAGCTGTCAGAGATATGATCAGCTGCCTTCTGGATTATTTAGGTCTTTATAAAGCTCAGTCAGAAAGACCAATGTTATTTAACCAGGCATAATGCTGATAAGTAAAATCATACTTTCTTTATATAGTTATGTGGAGCCGTTACTGAGATCCCCATTTTATTTGTATGCAAATCAGCATCTTGGTGCACCAAAATGTGAGCTGAGGCCCTCTGACCACCAGACTTTCACCTCCCTGCACCTCACACCACTCCCTATTCCATTTGATTAAAGGGCTAGTCATCTAATCAGGCCCTGTAATCTTGTGTCTGTATCAGCGCATGTTTCACCAGCACTACAGATGCTTACTACGTACGCACTGATGACATCATCGTGCACCTGAAAGTGTTGAGTTCTGAGTTTTTTTTCACACTTCCCGATCAGCTATTTCAATATCGACAGCGAGCAGGTGTAATTGCAGCTCCCCTGTCCCAGACAGAGTGAGCACTTAGTTCTCGTCAAACAGCGGGACTGCTGGGATTCCTAAGTATAGGTCATCAGTATAGGAAACCGGCCAACCCCTTTAAATCCTGGCATCAAACAGCAAAATAATAAAAGTAGGGTTAAAAAAAAAAAAAAGAGCAAATAAAATTAACCCACATGGAAATACGTAAAGACTATAGAGACCTTTGACACAGAAATTTTTTTTTTTTTTTTTTTTTTTTTTTTTACATATATTGGTTACCTAAAGAAAAAAAAGCTGAGCATTCCTTCATCTTCAGGCTTATGCGAGTATGTATCCCAGTAATACATGCTGGATCTGTGTGTCCAGGATGCTGCTGGCTTCCCCATGCACAAAGTCTTGTGTGTGTGCTTTGCTGTCTACTTACAGCCTGTGTAAGCTTCCCTCCTTGTATAATCTCCCCTACACACACACATAGTTATCTCTAACACCGAGAAAAGCGATGGGGAGAACAGTCAGAAACGAGAGCTGTTGTGAAGGACTCTGTGCACACATTCTGTCTGCAGAAACAAAATTGGTAGTACATCACTGTCAAGGTGTCCAAAGCCTTTACAAATAAACTTGTACAAACTGGTGATAATCTTGCTTTCACATTTAACCATTGCTGATTTTGTCCCCTCTGTAGAAGTTACATGTCATGTGCCTGAAGGAGTTCCAATAGATATTACAGTGAAAATGATGCTTTGTTTGATCCATCTGAATATTCTGGAACCTGTCAGTGTAAGGGAAGATTAATTAAATTATTTTACGTTCCTTATCAAGTATTTCCACCTATTTATTATTTTTATACTGCTTTATTTTAAAGGGTTTGTCTCACATCAGCAAAACAAAAACCTTTATTACATAGAGAACGTTAATAAAAGCCACTTTATAATATATTGTTATTATCCTTATTGCTTCCTTTGCTGTCTAGATTAATTTTTCCATCACATTATACACAACCATCCTGCACTCCATGAGCGGCGGTCGTGCTTGCACACTATAGGAGAAAAAAACAACGCCCTCTGGTGGCCGGGACTGTGGGTGCGCACATTGGCTAGTGCTTTTTCCTATAGTGTGCAAGCACAGCCACTGCTGCTTGATTGCAGGGTTGTCGTAACCATAGAAACAAGCAGTTTATAATGTGATGGAAAAATTTATCAAGCCAAGAAAGGAAGCAATATGGACAATCCCAATAAAATCATTAATGCCATTTGTTGGGACAACACTTTTAAGAAACTTTTAATGGTGAAGGCTTCTTTATGTTCTGATTGGTAGTGGAAAGAGAAATCGCACTTGACTTGAATGATAATTTTCCCTAATATTTTACCAGTCTCATTTTCGCCAACTAGCCACATCCAAGGCATGAACTAGGCAACATACATGGTCCAACTGGCACATATAGCACCCACAGTAACTATGCAAAAACAGCTATCCTCACTATGTAACTGGAATCAAAACTAAACAAACGCAGTCATGTTCACTGCACCCCCCTTCCCCAAACCCTGCCTAGAGGACTCCTGATAAATCCATCTGTGCCTATTCTCTAGGAGAAAAACGTATCACAGATAATAGCTTTGGGGTAAGAATACGAAAATGCTGCTTAGTGGGATGGTGGAAACATTGCTGGTGTGCAAATACTTAAATACAGATTAGTTGACTAGCAAATTACATTTTACATTTGTACACAGGATAACCTTAGGGCTCTGTTTTGTGTCTTCAGCCCATGCTGACATCTTTAATGGAGCAGAACCCAGAAGAAATGGGAGACTTGTATCTAGATGTTGCAGAAGCTTTCATGGACATTGGAGAATATAATTCAGCTTTGCCTCTGCTGAGTGCCTTAGTGTGCTCTGAAAAGTACAATCTGGCTGTTGTCTGGCTACGACATGCAGGTAAATTGATGTATTAACTACTGTTATGATCAGAAACCGAGTCGAGATAATGGAGCAATAAGTCAGATGGGGAAAACCGTAGCCATGAAGACTGGATGATACAAGGCCAGAGTTTAGCTTGTGGAACAGAAACTCTCAATGAAACTCATAAATTATTTGACAAATATAAATTTCTTGCCCATATTCATTGGGGGACACAGGAACCATGGGTATAGCTATGTCCTCTAGGACAGTGTTCATCAACTCCAGTCCTCAGGGCCCACCTACCAGTCATGATTTGAGAATATCCCACAGAATAAATCTGTGGTATGTCCTGATGCACTGACACTAATTATTTCACCTGCTGAATGCTAAGGAAATCCTGAAAACATGACTGGCAGGTGGGCCCTGAGGACTGGAGTTGAGGAACCCTGCTCTAGGAGGCGTTGAAACTAGTAAAAGCTGTTAGCTCCTCCCCTGGCAGCTATACCCCCTCCAGCCTGGAGAGAGAGCTCCAGTTTTTTCTAGTGTCAATGGGAGGCAAGACCTCCCTGCTCTGCGGGGAAGCTCCTGAAGATTTTTTATTTTAGTTTATTTTTTTATTTTTTTCAGATGGGAAAACAGTGGACGCCTCACCTCCCGGGGTCGAGTTGCGCCAGTGCCGGTCACCCGCACTGCTGCCTCCCCCACAGAAGACAAGGTGGACCAGGGCAGTCTCGCTCCCCTGCATCCCGCCAGCCAAGGGGTCACCCATCCAAGCCTCCCTTTCCAGCGTCCTGCCACTACGGTGCCAGTAGCTGAAGGGGTGACCCTGCTGGACCAGAGAAGGGGTGAAGATGGCGGCAAGACTGAAAGGATAACTGTCACATTTAGACCTTAATTTCAATTTTCATATATGTAGTTACTAATAACATGATATTCCAGAATCAGTTACTATTAGACTGACTTACCCCATATTTAATAAGACTCAGACCTTAGCAACCAGTCTGCATAAAACTGCAATTTTACTATTCAGTTAAGATGGCCACCACTGCCCTAACCCTGAGGCTAATCCCGCCTGCCCTCACTACCCACAATGCATTGAGCTCCTCACATGCACTAGCCAGTAACAATAGCCCCCCAAAAGTGTCAGTAACCAGAGCCCCCCTAAAGGGTTAATCTCCTGCAGCACAAAGGGGTCCTCTTACCACATGTTGCTTTCATTTATACACTGAGCAGACGGCAGATCTCCCTTCCCTGCTCTGCGCTGCTCCAACTCTGCATTCTCCAGCTCTGCTGAGTGAGGGAGAGTCTGCCAAGCGCAGAGACAGGGAGAAGTGCACACAGCCCAGGCACTGTTATCCGCTGCTGGGGAGGACCTGGCTTTAATCATTTACTTACAGTCCCTGGCTGTCAGTAATGTGAGCCTGCACGCTGCCTGCTTCTGCGTCCTCCATCCTTCAACAGATAGACGGACCATGCCTAGCAACCCTATTTTAAGCACAGGTAAAAAATAGGCAGTACAGGGAACAAAAATGTGGAATAAAGGGGTAATTGAGTGAAAAGTTGAAATAGGGCCACCAAGGTGATATTAATAACCACAATCCTGAGGGGAGCAATCTCCATGGTGTATCAGGCCCTATTAGAGGATTTCCTTAAGGGATATCCGTTAACGAGTAGACGTCAGTGGGAAAGAGATCTAGGTGAACTCACGGATGAGCAGTGGACAGAAGTGGTGGAACTTACCCCTACTCTATCCCTTAGTGAGGCGGCGCGTTTATCACATCTGTATTTAATACATAGGGTGTACAAGACCCCAGTATTTTTGCATAAAATAGGCTATAGAGATAGCCCGGCCTGTCCGAAGTGTGGAAGTATGGAGGCTGATCTATTGCACATGCTGTGGACATGCTCATCACTGACATCTTATTGGAAAGCAGTACTACACCTGGTGAACAAGGTGTACAGTGCTAATCTTAAGTTAGATCCCAAACTGTGTGTATTAGGCTTGGTACCGGATGATAATTTGCAATCTGTTGTAACTACTGGTATAGGAAGAATGCTATATCCAGCTAGGAAAACATTGGCAGCAAAGTGGATCCAATCCATACCTCCTGACATATCAGAATATATTGCTAGATTGAATATAGTGATTCGCTTAGAAAGAGGAGTATATCAGAAAAGGAAATGTCTGTCCAAATTTGAAGCAATCTGGGGCAACTGGATCGATAATTCTGGGTGTTGCAGCTCCTGGTTGGCGCTTACAAGGAGTTTTTCTATATAAGGTGAATGCAGCGAGGATGGAGGATACATAGGATATTGGGTGGTAGCAGGTGTGTGGTGCATATACAGATGCTTGTTGGTGAATGGGTTACCTGACATTGAAGTGAGGCTGTATGGGAAGATGGCTGCTGGATTGTGATGTCTTATGGAATATCGGGGGTTGGAACTTGATGGTGGAAGATGGTTTACTGAGGGGTATTGTGGTGCCGACACCCCGGGAATGTTGGAATAAAAAGAGGTGACTATATATGTGCCCTGCCTTATTGGGAATGGGAGGGGGGTGGGTTATGGGTTTTTTTTGTTCATGGAAAATATTAGTATTCGCGCTAGATATGTTTTGATACCTGTGTTTCTTTGACGATTTATGTCATGTCTTTCGTGGATATGCGTAATATAATGTATATGGTATATATTATATGCGATAGATACTGTGTAGGTCTGCGACCTGAAAGAACTGTCATGTTGATGTGATAGAACATGTCTAAAAAATGTTAATAAAGAAACATCTGATTTAAAAAAAAAATAACCACAATCCAATACTACTTTAAATTTTTTTTTAAATACAACAGTTATCCTTGAAGATGAGGTGAGTACACGGGACTAGGTAAGTATGTCCATTCTGAGATGGATTAACCCTCCTGGGTCGTCTGATCTTCTCCCTCCTACCCTCCCTCTTGGTGGCAATAGATTTACAGGCACAGGGTTTTGGCAAGCCCAGCGGGACAAAGGCACATAAGGGGTTAATATGGGCATCGCGCTTCGGCTCTCCAAATTGCGGGAGTCCGACCGCACGGCTGTCCCTCTCCCTAGGTCAGCACATGCTGACAGGGAAGCGCAGAAGGCTCCCAATCTCTTCCCGGGGCCGTCATTTTCCGCCATTATGCACCCCATTCAGTGCGGACGCCGGGCACGCCGCTCCAGAGGGGATTAACTGCCATTCGATTCGGCCGGCACCCCGACGGTGCCGGCCACAATGTTGTTTGCCCGCCCCACGCTGTGTCCGTCGGCCCGCGGGGTGGAGCCCCTGTCCGTTGCCGGGCAGGCGCATTCATGCGCTGCTTCCACCTCTGCATAGTCTCTGTGGTCCGGCTGATGCAGGGGCTAGCAAAGCCCTAATCGGTTGTGCCCAGGGCTTTGAATCGCCGCTTGCGGCCTGCAGGTCCGCAAACTTCGTCTTCACGAAAGGGGGCGGGGGGCACTCCTGCGCAAATTCTTCCCGCCCTGATCCCCCTCCCAGAAAAGCATGCTGAGCCCGCCCCCGGTCCTCAAAATGGCCTTAACCCTTTCATACCCAGCCACCTCTTTAGGCCAGCATATCTGGGGATCTACTCCTGGTGCAAAGCTGGTAATGCAGAGGATTTTAACCCTTTCCTGCCTCTTGTGCGCTTGAGGCCGGCATCATAGTTAAAAAAAATAAAATAAAAAATGTGCGCCATACGGGTCCACCTCCTCAGCCCTCACTACTGCGGGATCTCTGATAGGGAGGACCTCTCATATTCCCAATTCGCCCTCCGGGGCCGTTTGGTTGATGATTCTTCACCTGCGCAATCCAGGGAAGGACCTCTGCAGGATTCCCAATCCGTCCTCCGGGGCCGTTTGGTTGATAATTCTCCACCTGCTCAATACAGCGGAGAACCTCTGGAATTCCCAATCCACCCTCCGGGGTCGTTTGGTTGATAATTCTCCACCTTCGTAAATCTCGTGGAGGACAGCTGAAGTATTCCCAATCCACCCTCCGGGTCGTTTGGTTGATAATTCTCCACCTGTGCAATTCAGTGAAGGATCTCTGCAGGATTCCCAATCCCTCCTCCGGGGCCGTTTGGTTGATAATTCTCCACCTGCGCCATACAGTGGAGAACTTCTGGAATTCCCAATCCACCCTCTGGGATCGTTTGGTTGATAATTCTCCACCAGCGTATTCAATGAGGGACCTCTGATATTCCCAGTCCACCCTCCTGGGTCGTTTGGTTGATAATTCTCCACAATTTTATACAGGACCTCTGTTCCCATTCCACCCCCTGGGTAGTTTGGTTGATAAGCCCCCACCTGCACAGTCCGCAACTGCAAGGGCCGACATTCTGAGGGGTAGACCTGTGCGCTAGCCGACCACAGCAGATCATCTTCTCCTCGAATATCTCCACACCCCCTCCCTTCCTCCCCGGGTCACGCTCAGGCGCACCCTCTCTCACAGGAGTGGGTCCGTCCGAGGGAGGGGGGGAGGAGAATCACTGATTCAGACCCTGACAGAAATCCGAAGCAATCTCCTAAGATTATGTCTACGGTGGCCAGCAGTACTTGACGTAGGCTTTACCCCCTTCCTTAGGCTGCGTAATCGCACTACTTTTTGATACAGTACTGACCTTATACATTGTCCCCTGCCATAGGTGGACTAAGTACAATAACACTGGTTTCAGTGCTGGATGTATACATTCTCCCTTCTGTAGGTGGCGGAATTGCATCTCCACTGGGTTCAGTACCTGCCGTATTTATTAGCTCCTTCCATAGGTGGCGTGATGACATTCTAACTGGTTACAAGGTGTGCTGTATGCATTACCCCCTTACTCAGGTGCTAATTGCACTCCCATAGGGTACAGGACTCGCCTTGGGCATTAAACCCCCTTCTTAGGTGGGGTATTTTACCTACTACTGGCTTAAGTACTCCGTACGCATTCCACCATCCATAGGTAGGGTAATTGCACCACCATTGGATACGGTCCCACTGTCGCGCTATCCTTCCATAGGCGGAGTGTTGCACATCACTGTGCTTCCTGACTGCCTTACCCCCTTCGCAAGTGATTCACTAGCGAGGAAATAACTGAACATCTTCAGATACAGCAATTCAACTTCGCCACGGCTCTAGGTGCCTTCGCGTGGCAACAGTCGGTACTCGACGGTGCCCGGTACTCTTACTCTAGTGCTATATGAGTGCCGCCAGTGGATACGGTGGCTATTCCTTATTGTGTTCTTTTGGTGCTGGTTTTGGGCATGATTATAACTCCTCTGTCTTCTCAGGGGGTTTACTAGCATAACTTGTGTCCTAGAGACTCCCATCTCCATGGGCCTCCATTGTTCCAGTCGGTCATGATATTGTCCGCATCAGTAGTAGTTTGTACACCAGTGCACATATATGGTGAGTACGTTCCAGCAAGTGCTTCACTGACTGTATTTTCTATTCACCACTCCTTTTCTCTGGGAAAGTGGTTATGCTGGCACTCTGGTAGCAGCTACAGCTTGTTCTCCTCCACAGGTGCAGCCTTTTGCTAATGCTAGAGTTCGTGGTCGCTGCAGTGGGACATCCTCTCAGGTAGGGGCCCTACCCTGGCGCTAGCTTGGCAGTTGCTCCTGTTAAGCGCCGTTCCAGGTAGAGTTTTTAAGGTTGCTCTACTTAAACTGGGGCAGTATGGTACGTGGGTTCTATGGATAGTCTCAGCCCTCCCCCTCAGTTTTGCGCTGACGGGGCAAGTGCTGGCTACTACTGTGGGAGAGGTATTGCGTTACCACTACATACTTGGGTTCTGTCTGTTCAGCTCTTTCGTCAGCTGATGGACTCTAGGACTTCTATCACTGTGTTCGGTGGCCTTTGCGGGTGGGCCCCCTCCTCTGCTGGGGATGGGGCTAGCAATACAGTGTGACTCCCCTTGCCTGGCTTCCTCCTCAGGCAGATTTAGCGCAGCCACTTAATCCTTGGCTACTTCTGTATAGCGCCAGTCTCAGACGGGAAATGGGCTTGGACCTAGCCTATTCTTCCCCTGTCCTTTGCCTCCTCTGGATCATGGTTCATAGACACCCCGCATGCCTTGGTAGTTCCTATGTTACTACCTTCCCTCATCTGCATTTGCACGGGGTGTTCTTTTGGTGGCCTTCCATTCCAGACACACTCCGGTCCCGACTGTGGGCTGTGGTGGCCTCCACATCCCTCCTTCTATGGGGACTCCTTCCATTGGTCTGAGTGTGCTAACTGTATCTACACGAAAGCTCCCCACCTTCTCTCCCGAGCAGAAGTTCTGGAAGCATACGACATAGACGCCCTGACATTTCCTTGTCGGAAGTTCTCCCTCCTTACGTGTCTTTTCTCTCCTACCCAGGGTTCTACGGAGGATCAGATGGAGGGCATTCCGACAAATCCTAGTCGCTCCGGATTGGCCCCCTATTGAAACAGTCATCCTGATGTGGAAAAGGTTTTTCGGCGGACGTCATCCGCACTATGATTCAGGCCGGAAAGCCTGCACTGCCCAGGATCTATTATGGTACCTGGCGGTCCTCCTGGGCTTCTGTGAAAGCCAGGACATTCCCTCACTCCGCTTTTTCTCTCTCCACGGTCCTATCCTTTGTACAATCAGGGTTGGACCTTCGTTTAGCCCTTAGTTTTCTTGATGATTCAGGTGTTGGAGCTTCTATCCTGGGGCAGCTTCCAGCATCCTCTGGTTCCCCTGGTGCCCATGGAAACTTTCCTTCAGGGAGTTGCACATACGGTTCCTCCATACCGTCCTTTACCGCCTTGGGATCTGAATATAGTTCTCTCAGCGTCCCAGTCTTCTCCTTTTGAGCCCTTGGAGAGATCTCTCTCCAGCTCCTGTCCTAGAAGGTAGTTTTTTCTTGTGGCTATCACATCCATCAGACAGGTATCAGAGTTGGGGGTGCTCTCTAGCAGAGAACCCTTCCTGGGTCTTCACAAGGATAAGGCGGTTCTCCGGCCCATTCCTTTTTTTCTCCCGAAGGTGGTCTCTGTCTTCCACATCAATGCAGAAATTGTCCTTCCTTCAATGTCCCTCTCCTTCACTCCCTAGGGAAGGGAGTTAAGTCATTGACGTCAGGGCTCTGATCATTATTGGCAGCCTCCAGTCCCTTCCGGCATACGGAACCCCTTTTTTGTCATCCGAAGGTTCCACCCAAGGGATTGGCGGCCTCCAAGGTGGCAATTGCACGATGGATTCGGTCTGCAAATGCTGTACCATTCCGCACCCGGTGCGAGGTTCCGCCCTTAGGTGTCACGGCTCGCTCCACTGAGTGGTGGGCGCTTCTTGGGCTCTGAGGCATCGCGCTTCTGCTGCACAGTTGTGTAACGCAGCTACTGGTCCTTCTTACACACATTCACTAAACTTTACCAGATGCATTCTTATGCTTCGGCAGATGCTGATTAGCCCACATGGTCTTGCAGGCTGCAGTTTCTTAGATACCAGCAGGGACGCTTGCTTCCATGGGTCTGTGGTTTTTCCCTCTCCGTGAACTGCTCCTGAGCGTCCCACGGTTCCTGTGTCCCCCAATGAATATGGGCGAGAAAAGGAGATTTTTGTATAACTTACCAGTAAAATCTCTCCCTCGCTCTTCATTGGGGGACACAGCACCCACCCAGTATTGTTGTTCAGCCACAGTTGTGGCAGTTGCTGGTTAGAACCCTGTTGGGTTGGTTGGTGTTCCATGTTTTTTCCTGGTTGGCTTGCTTCTCCTACTGCATGTTCACAAACTGAAGCTCTCTCTCCCCAGGCTGGAGGGGGTATAGCTGCCAGGGGAGGGAGGAGCTAACAGCTTTTACTAGTGTCAACTCCTCCTAGAGGACATAGCTATACCCATGGTTCCTGTGTCCCCCAATGAAGAGCGAGAAAGAGATTTTACTGGTAAGTTATACAAAGATCTCCCTTTTATCTCTAGGATCTGTAGTTTATGACTGAGGTTTCTCTGGGTATATTACTGTAGGTGTATCTTCATTTGGAGAATAAGTAGCACCCTACCTGACTTTAATATGCTTCTCCTTATAGATTGTTTAAAAGGTCTGGGTCACATGGCACAAGCTGCAGAGAGTTACTGTAAGGTGGTGGACTTGGCGCCTTTACACTTGGATGCAAGGATCTCCCTGTCTACACTTGAGCAACAACTTGGTCACCCAGAGAAAGCATTGGAGGCATTAGAACCAATGTATGATCCAGATACCTTGGCACAGGATGCAAATGCTGCCCAGCAGGTATAATTTGTCCTCTTTAGAAAGAACGTCCTTTATCCCCTCTTTTTACCATCCGTTTTCCCCCAGACAATCTTTGATTTTAGAAGAGAACAATCTGCGTTGTCTGCCAATCTTGATTGTTAGAATCTCCATCTGCAGACAGTAGTTCTGAGATCTACATTTCATGTATTCATTCAACCTGCCGTTTTTGGTGGGACCAGCCTTCTGACTCCGACATCGGATGATGTCATCAGGGAGGGAAAAGGATCGGCCACTTTGCAACTAATCTTTTTTGTTTTCCAAGGAGATAAGCCTCCATTGGAGATGTCTGTCATGCATATATGCTTGGCTGACCAGAGAAGGTAAGATATTTTAATATTAGTAATGAAAGTACAAAAACACACCCATGAATCAGATACACTCCAATAAAGTAAGGTAAAATAGAAAAGAATAACCCCCCTGTAATATGCAGGAATTAGCTGTGTAACATTTAACACTGTAATCACCTGAAGAGTTTGAACTATTTAAAACTATATAAAAGTATAAAACAAAGAGCACAATCTTGTGCTGTTTAGCTGCCAATGTAGATCCAATATTAGTCCACATCTGCCTGCAATGGGTTCTGTCCTGTATATTCACCATGTAGTGTTTATAATGTTGTTATAAGTTCAATATATAACGCTGCAAGATGAGTTCTTATTATTTGTAGAGCAAATATAATTTTCTTATGAATGCCATTGGGGGACACAGCACCATGGGTTTATGCCCAGCTGACACTAGAAGGAAAAAATGTTGGCTCCTCCCATGTGGGCTGTACCCTCTGCACATGCAGGAGCTCACCATTTTTTTTTTTCTAGTGTCCATAGGAGGCAGACATGACCTGCTTTTTTTCTGCAGGCCTTTCTGCTATTTTGTTGTTTTATTTTTCATCTTGATGTTTTTTCTTCCTTCTGCAGGTTTTTCACCTGCTGCAGGTGGGTGCTCCATCATGTGCTGCCACTTTTGTTGCACCACCTGCATGCAAACTACTTCGGTACCTCGCCAATCACCCAGTCCCCAGTGGCTTGCCAGCATTCCCACAGGTCCCGTGTTGAGTCTGCAGATGGGGAGACCCTGTGGCGCCTGAAGACGACAGAAGGTAAGTACTGTAACACCCCTCCCGGCTGGGTCCCTTTAGGCCAGGGCGTCTATTCCGTCCCTGGAGGACAATCAGCAGCGGAGACAGTTCTTGCGACAGTACGGGTGGCCACAAATACTTTAGTCCCCGGCTTTTGCCGGAAATAGACCTCCAGCCTGCCGGTCGGACTTTCCAGGACCCCGGTTCTGTTCCCTGGGACGTCACGTCTCCCTTGCTGGGATAAGCAACTTTTTTCCTGTTGGGGGGCACGGGCGTTCCCTTCCGTCCACCTGCGACGGGAGGAGCTCCAGCCCGTCCTTTTTTCTCTAATTTAGTCCCCGGCTTTTCGGCCTGCTGGACCGCCTCTTGTCCCACCCCTCTTCCTTCCCGGGCTTTTGCCCAGCTCCTCCTCCTCACATAGGGAGGGGTCTTATGAGGCAGGCAAAGCTCCTATCCTGGTGTGCTTTTCTGAAGGGCGGTATCTTCTGCTGTTTCTGAAGAGGAAGATACTCCATCTTGCTCCAGCCAGTGACCTTTCTTAGCTGCTGCAGCAGATCTTGGGACAGCACCTGGGGCCTAGTAGGATAGCCTCCCCTGGCTAACCCTTTTTTTTTTCTCCTCAAAGTTTTTATTCTCCTGCCAGTATGTCCTCGGCCAGAGAAGAACCACAAACCCGGGTGCCTATTCGGGTAGCTGTTCATTATATGTGCTCCCGATGCAATAAGGCCTTGCCTTCCCCGCAATCTAACTCTCTCTGTGCGCAGTACCTTGACCCCATGCCCTCTTCTGATGCCCTGGCCTCTCCCGTTCCATGGTGCAGTAGCTTGTTCACTTGCCTGCTTAAATTGCGGCAGTTTCAGCCCCACGCAGGGACCATGTTGCTGAAGAGGCACGCCCCCGCTCTGACACCAGGTCCCTTAAAAGACCTTGAGTAGTCTTGGCCCGCGTCCCGCTCATCCTCGGGTCACTGATTAAGAGCAGAGTTCAACATTATCTGCGGCCATGCAGGACCTCGTTAAGACGGTTAGAGACGCTCTCCGAGTGCAGGACTGTCTCCTCTCCTCTACTCGGGAATCTGTGGCCTTCCGCCGTTCCAAACGCTCTGCGTTGGTTTTTCCTAACCACCTGGATCTTGACGCACTCCTGGCCAAGGAGTGGCGTATACCTGATAGGCGTCTGCAGACCTCTAAGGGTTCGGACACTCTTTTTCCTTTCAGTGAGGAGTCCGTTAACCTCTGGTCAGTCCCATCCCAGGTAGACCCTCAGGTGGCCTGCTTAGCTAAGGCCACCACCCTTCCTTTGGCTGACGCGGCTTCCTTGTCGGATCCCGCTGATAAGCAGATTGATTCTTTGGCAAAGTCCATTTTTGTGGCAGCAAGCTCTGCTGTTCAGCCTGCTTTTGCCGCCTCCTGGGTCGCTAAAGCCTCTGTGGTCTGGGCCAAACAACTCATCCGTTCCCTGCCAGATTCTGCTCAAGGGGAGGTTTCCGTTCTTGCCTCTCAGCTTCTCCAGGCATCCCGGTACCAATGTGATACCTCCCTGGAATCTGCTCGCCGATCTAGCAGGGCGGCTGTTAATTCTGTTGGCATCCGCCGTACGGTCTGGCTCCGTACATGGGCGGCAGATGCGGCCTCCAAAAAGGCGGGCATCTCTCTCCTCTTTCAGGGCGAAATTTTTTTGGGGAAGCGCTTGGGGGGACTTATTTCTGAAGCCACTGGAGGAAAAATCTCCCTCCTCCCCCAAAGCTGCCGACGCCTTCCCTTGGCGGCTTCGCGGTCCAAAATTTTTTGTTCCTTTCGGTACTCCTCCTCCCGCTTGGAAAAAAGGTCGGTGGTGCCTTCCTTCAAAGCCAGGCCCGCCTGGCAGTCTCTCCCCAAGCCTTCCAAACCCCAGTCTGCAAAAACCTCTTCTGCATGACTGCTCTTTGCCATGGGTGGGGGGCCGCTTGCTCGCCTTTCAGGAGATTTGGCACGCAAGCATGGACGACGCATGGGTTATGAAGGTCGTTTCCTCCGGCTTCAAGATAGTTTTTCATGTCTTCTCCCGCAAAGGCGGCAGTTTTTTCCAGGCCATTCATTCTCTTCAATCCCCCGGAGTAATCGTTCCAGTACCTGATTTGGAACGCTTCCAGGGATTTTACTCAAATCTCTTCACGGTTCCCAAGAAGGACTGATCCCTCCGCCCTATCCTGGATCTGAAGGTGCTCAACACCGACACTTCCGCATGGTCGCTCAGGTCAGTGATTGCCTCCCTGGAGGAGGGCGAGTTTCTGTCGTCCATCGACATACAGGCTGCATACCTTCACGTCCCCGTAGCCTATCAGCGGTTCCTTCGTTTCGCGGTAGGTTCTCTGCATTTCCAGTTTGTGGCTCTACCCTTCGGTTTAGCGTCCACCCCAAAGGCCTTCACGAAGGTCCTGGCTCCCCTTTATCGCTTTCCTCTGTACTCGTGGAGTGGCGGTGATTCCCTACCTGGACGACCTGCTGGTCAAGGCTCCGTCCCTGGAGGACAACCTCGCCAGCCTCCATAGCTCCCTGTCTGTCCTGTCCCAGTTCAGGTGGTTGGTAAACTATCCCAAGTCCTCTCTGGTTTCCCGCCAGAGAATGGATTTCCTGGGCATGATCTTCGACACTCGCCTCGTTCGAGTGTTCCTTCCCCAGGACAAGGTAATGTTTCTCCGGGCTGGAGTGGCTTGCCTTTGCAAGCCGTCCCCCCTACCTCTCTGGACGTGCATGCTGGTTTTCTGCCGGATGGTTGCCTCTTTTCGAGGCGATTCCCTTTGCGCAATTCCACTCCTGGCCTCTTCAACTGGCGATCCGCAGAGTCTCTGAACTGGCTGCGCTCTCTTGCAGGTCCCCGTTCCTGGTGTTCCATCAGGACATGGTCATTCTGCGTCCAGTCCCTTCCCTTCTCCCTAAGGTGGTATCCCCATTCCACATTAATAAGGCGATTGTTCTTCCATCCTTCTGCCCTAACCCCTCTCATCCTAGAGAGCGTTTTCTCCACCGCTTGGACGCTGTTAGAGCTCTTCGCCTGTACCTTCAGTTGACAGAGTCCTTCCGCCAGTCGGACTCCCTCTTTGTAGTCCCTGAGGGGCCCTCGTAAGGGCCTGCAAGTTTCCAAGGCTACCATATTTCGTTGGATTCAGTCGGCTGTCAAGGAGGCCTATGTGGCAAAGGGTAGTGTTCCTCCCTTTCGTTTGACCGCTCACTCCACTAGGGCGGTCTGGGCTTCTTGGGTGGTTCGACATCAGGCCTGCAAGGCCGCCACCTGGGTTTCTGTCCATACGTTTTCGAATTTCTACCACATCCACTCCTTGGCCTCTGCTGATGCCAGTCTAGGTCGCAGGGTTTTGCAAGCAGCTGTGAGTTAGATTCTTTGCATGGCTGTTTATGCCCTCCCTCGTGGACTGCTTTGGGACATCCCATGGTGTTGTGTCCCCCAATGCCATTCACGAGAAAACTGGATTTTTGTACTCACTGTAAAATCCTTTTCTCATAAGATGCATTGGGGGACACAGATCCTACCCTCGTGGATCGTTTTGAGTTATGGTCCTCTGGTTTAGGACTTGTTGGCTTCTAATCTCTTTCAGTTGTGCTCCTACTGCTTTTTTACCTACTGGTTTGCTCCAGCATGTGCAGAGGGTATAGCCCAGATGGGTGGAGCCAATACTTTTTTCTTTCTAGTGTTAGCCTCCTAGTGGCAGCTGGGCATGTACGCATGGTGCTATGTCCCCCAATGTATCCTATGAGAAAGGGATTTTACGGTGAGTACAAAAATCCAGTTATTACCACAGGGTGGCAGCAAAGACCAGAACAGGACACGTATTGGGTACTGTATCCCAACTAGTTCCAGATATGTTCAGAAGGTATACACGTATAGCAGCAAGATTATAACTGTACGTTCCATCAATTATCTTCATATAGTTTTCTCTGTGTGCTCCAATATGCTTAATCTTGGTCAATAGTAAAATGCTGCTGCTTTGGTTAATGCAGTTATCAGATACTGCTACTTTCTTGCCCATATTCATTGGAGGACACAGGAACCGTGGGTATAGCTATGTCCTCTAGGAGGCTTTGACACTAGTAAAAGCTGTTAGCTCCTCTCCTGGAGGGAGAGCTTCAGTTTTTTCTAGTGTCAATAGGAGGCAAGACCTCCTATTGGAAGATGTTTTTTTTTTTTTTTTTTTTTTTTAGTTTATTTTCCTTCTTTTCAGGTGGGAAACAGTGGTCGTCGCCTCGCCTCCCTGTTCTCCCGGGGAAGCACGCCAGCGTTGGTTCGCCATGCTGCCTCCTCCCCCACAAGAAGACAAGATGGACCAGGGCCGCCTCCCTCCCTGCATCCCGCCAGCAGAAGGGTCACCTAGGTCTGCTAAAGAGAAGACCCTCCCGCCGCCAGACTCCTGCCACTCCGGTGCCAGCTACTGAGGAGGTGACCCTGCTGGAAAAGGTGACCTTGCGGGTCCACTTAGGGAGGGTAAAGAGAAGAGGATGAAGATGAGGTGAGTAAACGGGATTAGCTAAGTATCCCTCCCTCCTTCCCTCCCTCTTTGGCAGTTGTTCCTAGGAATTGGGCACCGGAAAACAGGCACCTGCTTTTATTAGGTAGAACCAGACTCCCTCTTGCTTCCCTTTGGGCCGACGGCTCGCGGGCACTAGGGGGTCAATGGCATCCGGGCAGTCGCTGCCTCCCACTCCGGGAAGCCATGAGCAGGGCTTATTTCTGGTGAGCACGCTGCCCTCGGCACCCAGCCGGTCCGACCCATGGCTACCACCCTTTCTGGTGCTGGCACCAGAAGTGCCGCTCCGGAGTGGTTTAACGCCCGAGCGATGCCAGCCGCCGCAGCATTCCGGCCCGCGCTGTTCCGTGGGATCAGTGGAGCAAAAGGGACGGGACTAAGTAGGAACAGAGTGTACTGCACAGTAAGAGAGCTCCCCGGCATGCGCTCTTGCTCGGAGTCCCTCTGCCCCCCCCGGCCGGCCGTGCGCAACAAGTTTGGACCCGACCACCCCCGCTGCGAACCGGGAGCATGCACCGGCGGACAAACAGGGAAGGGAGCCGGAGGAGGCTCCCCCCCTATATATTATCGTTGGTGTCAGGGCACTAGGGGGTTAATAACAGTCCTGGCAGGGGTGGGGGTACGCTCTGGCACGAATTCTTCTCACCACCACCACCCCCCCTTCCCCTCCGCCTACGCACTCCACTGGACGGACCTCTAGTTCCCACTCCACCCTCTGGGTAGTTTGGTTGATGTATTCTCACTGGCGTGGCCTACAACTGCCATGGGCAAGCTTCTAAAAGGAATAACTGCGGGCTAGAGCAGCACCTCTGCACCCCCATCTTCCTCCCTAGGGTCTGGCTCAGAGACATCCTCCATCCCTGGAGAGATTCAGTCCGAGGGGGGAGGGAATCAGTAATTCGGGCTCTCACTCGAATCTGTTGCAATCTTCAAGATTGCGTCTACAGTAGCCAACAGTCCTTGTCGTCTGCATTACCGCCTCCCTCAGGCGGCGTATTTGCACTACTGCTGCATAGAATGCTTACCTTAGGCATTATAGGAGAACTAGCTGCTAGAGCGCTGTTTCAGTGACGCCAGTAGGCGTTTCCTCTTCCTTAGGGGACGGAATTGCATTCCACTGGGTACAGTATGTATTGTATGCATTAAGTGGCGTTATGGCATTATCACCGGTTACAGCGTTTACAGTAGGCGTTACCCCTTCCTTGGTGGAGTAATTGCACTCACAGGGTACTGGATTCGCCATACGCATTGCCCTTCCATAAACGGCGTAATCTCTCTACTGTTGCATTCTGTTCCTGCCGTAAGCATGACCACTTCCGCTGGCAGCACTTGTTGTATGCATCACCCCTTCCATAGGTGGAGTAATAGCACTACTGCGGATACAGTACTTGCCTTATATTCTGCCCCCTGCGGTAGGTGGACTAAGTACAGTTACACTGGTTTTAGTGCCGGACGGATGCATCCCCCCTTCAGTAGGTGGCGGCATTGCATCTCCACTGGGGTCTGTACCTGCCGTATGCATTAGCCTTCTACCATCTCCGTGCTTCCTGTTGCATTTCCCCTTCCACGAGTGATCCGCCTACAGGGGAATACCTAAGCATCTTGGATCGCTGCAGTTCAACCACGCCGCGGTTCCTCCGTACCATCCTACTTTACCACTTGGGATCTGAGTCTAGTCCTCTCAGCGCTCCAGACTTTCCCTGGAGCCCTTGTGGAAGATTTTTTTCTTCGACTCCTGTCCTGGAAGGTAGTTTTTCTAGTCGCATGTAGTTTTTCTGAAACATGTATGCTGAAATACAACCCCGGACTGTCCCTGCTAATCAACAAAAGTAGCAGTATCTGATTACTGCATTAACCAAAGCAGCAGCATTTTACTATTGTCCAAGATTAAGCATATTGAGCACACAGAGATAACTATATGAAGATAATTGATGGAACTTACCTTTATAACCTTGCTGCTATAAGTGTATACCTTCTGAACATATTGGGAGCAAGTTGGGATACAGTACCCACTACGTGTCCTGTTCTGGTCTTTGCTGCCACCCTGTGGTAATAATTATATTTGCTCTACAAATAATAACTCCTCTTGCAGTGTTATACGGTATATTGAACTTATGGCAACATTATAAACACAACATGGACACTACATATACAGGACAGAACCCATTGCAGACAGATGTGGACTAATATTGGATCTACATTGGCAGCTAAACAGCACAAGATTGTGCTCTTTGTTTTATACTTTTATATCGTTTTAAATAGTTCAAACTCTTTAGGTGATTACAGTGTTAAATGTTACACAGCTAATTCCTGCATATTACAGGGGGGTTATTCTTTTCTATTTTACCTTACTTTATTGGAGTGTATCTGATTCATGGGTGTGTTTTTGTACTTTTATTACTGATATTAAAATATATATATATATATATATATATAATGCCAGAAATAGGACAGTACTCCAAGACTTGAAAAAACTGTGTCTTTATTCACCTATGTGAAGCATGTGAAACATGTTTTTGATCTGTATGTTCATTGGTCACCTGATTATTTGAGTGCTATTTAAGGTAGGCACAAGCTTGTATTTCTTTGCTTGAGAAAGGCTCAGTTGTGAGCTGAAACGTCGCTACTGCTTCACATAGGTGAATAAAGACACCGTTTTTTCAAGTCTTGGAGTGCTGTTCTATTTCTGGCATGATATATATATATATATATATATATATATATATATATATATATATATCTATATATATATCCCTTTGCGTGACCCCCAGATTCAGAGTGGCGGTCTCCATATCAATACTTTTTGTACATTTCTTCTGATTGGGTGGATCAGATACGACTTAGAGCACCTATTTCCAGTCACTGAACAGGTGAGCCACTATACAATTTTTGCAGCTGTATAAACTTGTATTTATAGGACATTCTTCCATCAAGCACTGTTTTTCAGCCTTACATGTCATATTCTTACTTTATTTTTGACATATTTAAGTTTAGATTTATTTAGGAATCTGGTCTATGGGGAGGTTAGTTAGTTAAAGATAGAAATACTGCAAAAGAATAATTTAAAAAAAGTCCTCTGAATTGCCTCCCAGCAGTGTTATAGCAGTAGTGTTACTTTTCATTTTCTTTGTGTTAAATAGCTAGCAACTTCATGTCCATGTTTGTGCAGATGTTTATCACATGGTTGGTATATCAAAGTAGATATATACATATTGAAAAGGTTTTCTCTTGATTATTGGCTTCTAGGAACTGAAACTATTGCTTCACCGGTCAACCCTACTTTACTCTCAAGGAAAAATGTTCGACTATGTGGACACTTTACTTACAATGCTCGCCATGTTACTAAAAGTAAGTACTAGTTGTAAGTTGTCTTAAAGAGGACCCAAAACTTAGAGCTTTTGTCACCATGATGAACCCTATTAAACCAGGCATTCAGACTGGTGGGGTTGATCATGGTGACTAAAATGAGCCTCTTTTCTCTGCAATCAGTATTGCAGAGAAAACTTTTAGTTTTATCGAAGTGAGGTGCTCGGAGCACCAAGGGTCTGGTCTAGCTCCTTGGAGAACTGCTTCACCTCCAACCCTCCCTGTTGCACTTCCTTTCCATGTGGGATTGACATGTCCAGGCTTCCTCCATGCTACAATGTCTGGCCCTGAAATCTTGCACATTTACTGTTGCAGCAAAGATCTGAGCAGTCACCCGGCTCCACTCAGGTTTTTACTGCACATGGCGCTGATACTGGGCGGTGTATTGGCAACATTTTAAAACCAGGCATTGGAGCAGTGAGGATGTATGGCTCTGTAAAGCAATGCTCCGAGGGTTTAGGCCAACTAAAAGTAAGACTCTCTGCATCAGTAATACTGATTGCAAAGAAAAGGGGCTCACTTTAGTCGTCATGATCAACCCTACCAGGCAGTATGCCTGGTTTAGGTTTAATGCAGTTGATCATGGTAACAGATGCTCTGTAAAAATGACCATTTATTACAAGAATTTGTCAGATTATCAGTTAGGGCAGCAAACATCGCTAGATAATTAAGAGAACACTAAACACAGAAAATGGGCAAAAATCAATGTTCTACTGGAAAATGAAGAACAAAGAGACCTGGAAATTAATTACAGCTGAGATTAACAAAGTAAAAACTGCTATTGGTGCTTGGTCAATGGTCACACAATCAAGATGGTGCACCCTTTATTTTGGGTTCTGCAGCAGAGGTATACAGTCAGGTCCATAAATATTGGGACATCGACACAATTCTAAAATTTTTGGCTCTATACACCACCACAATGGATTTGAAATGAAACGAACAAGATGTGCTTTAACTGCAGACTGTCAGCTTTAATTTGACGATATTTACATCCAAATCTGGTGAATGGTGTACTGGTAGTGTCATGGCGTGGGCATGTATGGCTGCCAATCCATTGTGGTAGTGTATAGAGCCAGAAATTTTAGAATTCTGGATGGAGGAGAGATTTTGCGATCAAGCTAGCCATGGGAACTATTGGACAACTTGAAAAGGATGGTGTGTAGTGCGGGCAGTGTGTGGACGGGATTTCTCTTGTTGGAACATCACGTCTCCTCTGGACATACCAAGGCTGGTCAACATACCTTCACAAATACCATGACACCTGGTGTTGGTCTTTGTGTGTCTTTCCACAATGCATGAAGGCAGTAGTCACCAGGTGTCATGGTGTGGGGTGCCATTAGCTACCACAGCCATTCCCATCTGGAATTAATGGAGGGAACGTTGACCCTCTCCCTTGATTTTAAAATAAAAAAACTGAAAAAAAACCACACACACATATTAGGTATTGCCGCATATGTAACAGTCAGCTCTATAAAGATATCACATGACCTAACCCCTCAGATG
This sequence comes from Bufo gargarizans, assembly GCF_014858855.1. NCBI lineage: Eukaryota > Metazoa > Chordata > Amphibia > Anura > Bufonidae > Bufo > Bufo gargarizans. The sequence continues at coordinate 158,796,914 of NC_058088.1, forward strand.
AACACTATAAAAAATAAAAAATGTGCTAAAAAAGCAATTTTTTTGTCACCTTACATCAGAAAAAGTTAATACCAAGTGATCAAAAAGTCATATGCACCCAAAAATAGTACCAATCAAACCATCACCTCATCCCACAAAAAATGAGCCCCTACAGAAGACAATCGCCCCCCTGTGTGGCTAATTGAAATTTGCCTGGAAAAAAAAGTCAGCTTGGATTCGAAGGCATTCACATTAGTATTCATGTCGTGCACATACAGGTCTTTTCCCTGTAGCTTGACGTTAAAGGGAACCTATCCTCTCCCAAAACCATCCCAGGCCGCCAGCATAGTGTTTCTGATGATGCCTTTTTTTCTGAAGGCAGAAAAAGTACTGAAAACTTAGTTTTATCCCCTGCCCTGCGCGCTTCTTCACACATGCTTGAAGTCAAGGGGGCAACGGCCTCCTTGCTTCAAGTCACGTTAAGCACGCCCCCTTCCCTGCCCCATCACTGTGACTGACAGCCGGCTGTTCGTCTGGCTTTGCCGAACTCTCTGCATAAGCGCTGTCAGTCACAGGGAAGGGGGAGTGGTTAACGTGACTTGAAGCAAGGAGGCCACTGCCCCCTTGACTTCAAGCATGTGTGAAGAATCGCGCCGGTCAGGGGATAAAACAATCTTGCCGTGTGCCCTTACATCAGTTTACAACCACCTATGGGAGATTTCTGTAAACTGCACAATCGGGGTAATATTGAGTTTTTTGTTTGGCTGTTAACCTTTGATGTGTTACAGAAAAAAAAAAAAATTAACCCCTTCCCGACTGCAGTCAGTCTATATATGTGCTAATTACACATGCCCCGTGCAGCTAGCACGTGTATAGACGTCAGGCAGCTCTTTAATCCAAGCGCTGCAAAGCTTCTGCCCCTGCCCTGCTGCTGTCACGGACAGCATACAGTTCAGTAATGCCGGCAAGGGACCAATCAGAGTGGTCCCTTGCCAGCAATCAATCCAATTGGTTAGTCTGTGCAGACTAACCAATCGGATCGCGGCAGTGAAAAAGTGCCTGTTCCAGGCTCTAATCTGCGCTCTGCAGATCAGAGCCTGAAATCAAGTAATGTGTCCTGAAGCCCCCCGATTTGTGCCCCCTTCCTGTGCGCCTGCCCTTGATGCGGTCCACGCCCCCCCATCCATGTATCGTACCCCTGATGCGGACCCCCCATGCATGCATCCAGCCCCCATCTGTGCCTCCTCCTTGCTTACCATACCTTCCCTTTACAGCACTGCCCCTGATGCGGTCCCCCCTGCTTTATTTGATGTCGGCGGCTCCATTCCTGAGCTGCCGACATCAGCAGCGAGTGTCCGCTGTATGCTGACATTCTGCTGTAACCCGTTAGATGCCGTGGCAGCAGCATCCATGGGGTTAATAGAGGGAGGGGGCTCCCTCTCTCAACCATTGGGGCTGCCACACACCCGATGGTTGCCATTGCAACCGGACGCTTATCAAAGGCGTCCGGTGTTGCCATCTACAGGACATCTGATTGTATTATACTTTGCAATGCAAGAGCATTGCAAAGTATAGTACACCCATCAGCCCCACTGAATCTTCAAGATCCAAGTGGGACTTAATAAAAAAAAATGTGAAAATAATAAAAGTTAAATGAAATAAAATGTAATAAAAAAAAAAATGCACAAATTAGGTATCACCGCGTCCGTAACAACTGTCTTTATAAATATATCACATGATCGACCCCGTCCGATAAACACCATAAAAAAATTAAAACTGTGTAAAAAAAGCCATTTTGTCACCTTACACCACAAAAAGTGCAACACAGAGCGATCAAAAAGGCGTATGTTCCAATCAAACCGCCACCTCATCCCGCAAGAAATGATACCCTATTTAAGACAATCGCCCAAAAAATAAAAAAGCTATGGCTCTCAGACTATGGAGACACTAAAACATAATTTTTTTTGTTTCAGAAATGCTATTATTGTGTAAAATTTAAATAAGAAAAAGTAGACCTATTGGGTATCGCCACGTCCGTAAGGATCTACTTTATAAAACTGTCACATGACCTAACCCCTCGGATGAACGCTATAAAAATAAAAAAAATTAAAACTGTTCCAAAACAGCAAATTTTTTGGTCATAAAGTGTAATAATGAATGATCAAAAAATCCTATGTACCCAAAAATGGTACCAATAAAAACCAACTTTTTCTGCAAAAAATTAGCCCATGCACAAGTCAATCGGCAGAAAAATATAAAAAAAATGGCATTCAGAAAATGGTCACACAAAAATTTAATTTATTTCTCAAAAATGCTTTATGTAAAACTGAAACAAACAAACAAAGTAGACCTATTTGATATCACTGCGTCCGTAACAACCTGCTCTATAAAAATAGCACATGATCTACCCTGTCAGATGAATCTTGTAAAATAAAAAAAATAACAAAACTGTGCCAAAATAGCAATTTTTTTTGTTACCTTGCCTCACAAAAAACTTAATATAGAGCAATCAAAAATCATATGTACCCCAAAATAGTACCAATAAATCTAGCACCTTATCCCCTAGTTTCCAAAATAGGGTCACTTTTTGGGAGTTTCTACTGTAGGTGGGCTTTAAATGGGACATGGCATCTAAAAACCAGTCCAGCAAACTCTGCCTTCCAAAAACCATGCAGCGCTCCTTTTCTTCTGCGCCCTGCCGTGCGCCCTTACATCAGTTCACGGACACATTTGGGGTGTTTCTGTAATTCGCAGAATCGGGGTAATAAATATTGAGTTTTGTTTAGCTGTTAACCCTCAATGTGTTAAGGAATTAAATAAAAAAAAATTAATAAAACTGAAAATCTGCCCAAAAAGTGAAATTTAGAAATATCTTCTCCATTTTCCTTTAATTCTTGTGGAACACCTAAAGGGTTAACAAAGTTTGTAAAATCAGTTTTGAGTAACTTGAGGTGTGTAGTTTCTACAATGGGGTCATTTATGGGGGTATCCACTATGTAAGCCCCACAAAGTGACTCCAGACTTTTCCTTAAAAAGTGACTGGTCCTTAAAAAGTGGGTTATGGAAAGTTTCTTAAAAATTTTAAGAATTGCTTCTAAGCCTTCTAACGTCCTAAAAAAAAAAATGACATATCTAAAATGATACCAACATAAAAGTATACATATGGGGAATGTTAAGGGATTTCTTCTTAAATAATGGGAAAATATATTGACTCAAATTTATGAAGTAGAATGTCATGCCATGCTGATATGGCGTTATTTGCTTATTTCCGTTGAGATGCTCTAAGATAGCATCTCTCAGAAAACCTTCAAACAGTTTACCCACAACAGATGTTAAACTTACCGGCCTATAGTTTCCAGGCTCTGTTTTTGGACCCTTTTTGAATATTGGCACCACATTTGCCATGCGCCAATCCTGTAGGACATTCCCTGTCAGTATAGAGTCTGCAAATATCAGAAATAAGGGTCTGGTTATGACATTACTTAATTCCCTTAGGATACGGGGGTGTATGCCATCCGGTCCTGGCGATTTGTCTATTTTAATCTTTTTAAGTCGCTGATGTACTTTTTCCTGGGTCAGACAGGACACTTTTAATGGGGAATTTATTTTAACATTCGGCATGTCATCTGACAGTTTATTCTCCTCAGTGAATACATTGGAGAAAAAAATATTTAACAGCTTTGCTTTCTCCTCATCGCTCTCTGAGACTCCCCCCTCATTACTCTTTAAAGGGCCGACACCTTCAGATTTATACTTTTTAACATTTATATAATTGAAGAACATTTTAGGGTTAGTTTTACTCTCTTTGGCAATTAATCTCTCTGTCTCTAGTTTGGCCGCTTTTATTTGTTTTTTTTACATGTTCTATTTTTTTCCTTATAGTTTTTCCGTGCTACCGTCCTGTTTTAGTGATTTATATGCTTTCTTTTTGTCATTTATTGCTTTCTTTACAGTTCTATTTATCCACATTGGTTTCTTTTTGTTCCTTAACCTTTTTATTCCCATATGAGAGCTTCCTCCTCTCTTGGCCTACGACGCCGCCCCCTCCACTACGTCATTTAATTTATTTACTCAACAGCCTCAATAGTGTCACTGGGCATGCGCCGAGCCCAGTGACGTAATCAGAGCACGTAATCAACGATACTGTGCCTGCGCGGGATTTCGGAGGCCAAGAGAGGAGGAAGCAAGGACGGTGTAGTGAATAAATTAAATGACGTAGTGGAGGGGGCGGCGCCGTTTAGCAAGTATGTGGGAGTACATTTATTTCTTAGGAGGCGTGCTGGGCTTGGAAGAAAGGCAGGCTGGGCACTGCAGGGGGGCATTACTGGGCACTAGAGCAGAGTAATAACGCCCCTCTGGGCACCTTGAGACTTCATTTGCATATCAGAAAAATTTGATTTTTCTTCTGAATGAAAAGTTGAATAGAAGAAAGAGGACACATGCAGGAATGAGGGTACTTTATTGCACATTGCTATGTTAACGGTTTTATATGGACAAAATAGGTGACAGATTCCCTTTAAGTACAGTGTGTCACGAGAAAACAATCTCAGAATGGATTAAAAATCCGATTTTTTTTTTTTTTTTTTTTTTTTATGTATACATTTATCGGTACGGTCTTTGGTCTTTATAGCTCTTTATTAGGACATGGTCTATACTGAAAACATACATTTGTGTACTGTTCACCATGACCATGTTTATATGTAGAATGATATAGATATTAATTGAAAAATAATCTAGTTTGTATTAATGGTTTGTTATCTGATTACCAGATTGCAATGAATCGCGCACAAGTCTGTTTGATTTCCAGTTCAAAATCTGGAGAAAGACACTTATATCTGATCAAAGTCTCTAGGGACAAAATTTCTGACACCGATGAGCAGGAGACTGCAAATTCTGATGCAAAAGGTAAGAACCGTTATTGTGTTTGAGTTGCCTTGTTCAGTTCTGGAGGTAGGTGCAGATCCTACATCTAGATATGTCATTAAATTGCTGACAGTGCTGGGTGAGGACTGCAGAGTGTGAATAGGAACCATTTTTCTGCTGGACCTTGCTTCACTCTTCCCGCTGCTATAAGTAACAGCTGTACCCATTTTTTTCCCCATCCATTTTCCTTAAAGGGGTTTCACGTAATAATTTTTTAGCAAGTGCCTGCAGCATGGCTCCTGAAACAGAAGATTTACACTTACCTGCTCCACACCGCTCCAGTCCTCCACGCTGCCCCTGCTTTCTCCATCTTCTGGTCATGGACGTGTTGCTTGTGGACCCTCACCACTGAAGCCAGTCATTGAACATGTCCATGGCTAGCTTGATGTAAACAGTACAGGGACCCGAATATGAAGGCAGCGCTGAGGTCTGAAGCGGCGTGGAGAAGGTAAATATGAATGTTCTGTTCCAGGGGGCATGCTGTTTTTTTTAATCAGAAAACCCCTTAAGGACCAGACTGATTTAGGCTACTTTCACACTTGCGTTTGATCGGATCCGTTCTGAACGGATCCGATCATATTAATGCAGACGGAGGCTCCGTTCAGTACGGATCCGTCTGCATTAATAACTTAGAAAAATTTCTAAGTGCGAAAGTAGCCTGAGCGGATCCGTTCAGACTTTCAATGTAAAGTCAATGGGGGACGGATCCGCTTGAAGATTGAGCCATATGGTGTCATCTTCAAGCGGATCCGTTCCCATTGACTTACATTGTAAGTCTGGACGGATCCGCACGCCTCCGCACGACCAGGCGGACAGCAGAACGCTGCAAGCAGCGTTCAGCTGTCCGCCTGGCCGTGCGGAGGCGAGCGGAGCGGAGGCTGAACGCCGCCAGACTGATGCAGTCTGAGCGGATCCGCATCCATTCAGACTGCATCAGGGCTGGACGGAAGCGTTCTGCTCCGCTCGTGAGCTCCTTCAAACGGAGCTCACGAGCGGACAGCAGAACGCTAGTGTGAAAGTAGCCTTATGCAAATCTGACATGCGTCACTCCATGTGGTAATAACTTTGGAAGAATAACATTCAGAGATTGTTTTCTCGCGACACATTGTACTTCATAATAGTCATAAATTTGAGTCTATATATTTCACCTTTATTTATGAAAAAAATCCCAAATTTACCAAAAATTTAGAAAAATTAGCAATTTCTCTGCTATTAAAACCGAAAGTGATACCTCATAAAATATTTATTACTTAACATTCCCCATACGTCTATTTTATGTTGGCATCATTTTGGAAATGTAATTAAAAATTTTTGGAACGTTAGAAGGCTTAGAATTTTTTAAGCAATTCTTTAAAAAAATATTGAAAAGTTCCAAAACCCACTTTTTAAGGATCAGTTCAGGTCTGAAGTTACATAATGTAAACCCCCACATAAATGACACCATTGTAGAAACTACACCCCTTAAGTTGCTCAAAACTGATTTTACAAACATTGTGGAACACCTAAAGGGTTAACAAGAATTAAAGGAACGCATCAAGGGCTAACAGCCAAACAAAACCTAATATTTATTACCCTGGTTTTGCGGTTTACATAAACACCCCACACTCCATATGGTTTTTGGAAGGCAGATTTTGCTGACCTGGTTTTTAGATGCCATGTCCCATTTGAAGCCCCCCTGATGCACCCTTACAGTAGAAACTCCCAAAAAGTGACCCAATTTGGGGAACTAGGGGATAAGGTGCCAGTTTTATTGGTACTATTTTGGGGTACATATGATTTTTAATTGCTCTATACTATTACGTTTTTTGTGAGGTAAGGTAACCAAAAAATGGCTGTTTTGGCAGCATTTTTATTTTTTACAACATTCATATGACAGGGTAGATCGTGCTATTTTTATAGAGCAGGTTGTTACGGATGCAATGATATAAAATAGGTCTACTTTCTTTGTTTAAGTTTTACATAACAAAGCATTTTTTGAAAAAAAAAAAAGTGTGTCTTCATTTTCTGAACACCATATTTTTTTTATTTTTCTGCCGATAGTCTTATGCAGGGGCTTGTTTTTTGCAGGAAGAGTTGACTTTTTTATTGGTACCGTTTTTGGGTACATATGAGTTTTTGATCATTCATTATTACACTTTGTGGGGCAAGGTGACCAAAAAAGGGTTCAGCTGAAGGGTTAGGTCATGTGACATTTTTATAGAGCAGATCGTTATGGACGTGGCAATACCTAATATGTATATTTTTTCTTTTTTATTAAAGTTTTACACAATAATAGCATTTTTTAAACCCCAAAAAGTTTTTTGTGTCTCCATAGTCTGATAGCTTTTTTTTATTTTTTGACCAATTGTCTTAGTTAGGGTCTCATTTTTTGAGGTAAGAGGTGACTGTTTTATTGTTACTATTTTAGGGGGCATAAGCCTTTTTGATCGCTTGGTGTTGCAATTTTTGTGATGTAATATCAGGAAGTATTACTTTACTGAGAGAGTAGTGGATGCATGGAATAGCCTTCCTGCAGATGTGGCAGCTGCAAATACAGTGGAGGAGTTTAAGCATGCATGGGATAGGCATAAGGCCATCCTTCATATAAGATAGGGCCAGGGGCTATTCAGTATATTGGGCAGACTAGATGGGCCAAATGGTTCTCATCTGCCGACACATTCTATGTTTCTATGTAAGGTGACAAACTTTTTTTTTTTTTTTTTTTTAACAGTGTTCATCTGAGGGGTTAGGTCATGTGATATTTTTATAGAGCTGGTTTTTACAGACACGGCGATACCTAATGTGTCTATTTTTTTTAACACAATAATAGCATTTATGAAACAAAAAAAGTTTTGATGTCTCAATGTTCTGAGAGCAATTTTTTTTAATTAATTTTTTAGTGATTTTCTTATGTTAGGGGCTCATTGTTTGCGGGATGAGTTTACGGTTTTATAGGTACCATTTTGTGGGACATACGCCTTTTTGATCACTTGGTGTTGCGCTTTTTGTGTTGTAAGATAATAAAAATGGCTTTTTTGACGTAGTTTTTATTTAAATTTTTTTATGGTGTTTATCGGATGGGGAGGATCATGTGATATATTTATAGAATATAAGTATGAGGTATATCCGGTCGTTACAAATGCGGCGATACCTAATATGTCTGTTGGGCAGCCTTTGCACGGCATCGGGCTGCCTTGTCGCACATCGCGTCCCCGCCACAGAAGTGCATGTCGTGGTCAGCGCTATCAGGGAGTATCAGGCCCCTGCACCCGCCCGATCAGCCCGCCGTGCATGTACGGCGGAATGCGTTCTGGCACAGATTCCCCCGCCGTACATGTATGGAGTTTTGCGTTAAGGGAGATAAGCCTCTGCCAGCCGCTTTTTTTTTTTTTTTTCTTCTTCCCTGTCCCCACTCATACCACATACATGCTTGGCTGAACTTAACATGCATGTGTAAAGGGAAGCTGGAAGCAAAAGATGTTTGGTTGACTGCTGCTAAGGATAAATGCACACCTTCAGGATTTATGTGCAGACAATCTGCACTGAAATCCATGAGGTCATTTTGCATCAATTGGGGAAGATTTTCCTCTCCCCATTGAAGTGAATAGAGAAATACCGTTTAGGAAAAATATGATAAAAATGTGCTGCGGATTTTAAAATCCACACGGAAAAAATCCACATCATGTGCATGAGAATTTAAAATTCTCATAGAACACACGCAAATCCGCGTGGAAAATCTGTACGTAATCCTGATTGTCTGCATTTACCCTAAAGGTGCATGGCCACCTTAAGGCCCCTTTCACACAAGTGAAATCGCATCAAAACGCATTGCACCCACGCGGAATAAACTGAACAACTGAACGCAATCACAGACCAAACTGACTGAAATTGCTTGCAAAATGGTGCAAATTTCACTGAACACATCCGGACTTAATCCGTATCGTTCGTGTGAAAGAGGCCAAAGACCATCAGCTTGCGGATGCAATGCATTTGCTCCAATCACTTCTATGGGCCAGGGCTGCTGAAAAACGCAGACTATGGAACATGCTGTGTTTTTCACGCAACGCAGAACTGATGCACATTGAAATGAATGGGTCAGGATTCAGTGCGGGGGTTATGCGTTCACGTCATGCATTGCACCTGCGTGGAAAACTGGCTTGTGTGAAAGGGGCCCCTTTCACACGGGCGTCGCGGGTGAGGGACGGATGCATTGCATTTTTTCTGCAAGAGTGCTGTGCGTTTTGCACGCGCGTGAGAAAACACTGAATGTGGCACCCGGACTTCTTCACTGAAGTTTGGGTTAGGTGTTGTGAAGATTTTATTATTTTCCCTTATAACATGGTTATAAAGGAAAATATTAGCATTCTTAATACAGAATGCTTACTAAAATGTGCATTAAGGGGTTAAAAAAAAATCAATAAATAACTCGCCTCATCCACTTGATCGCGGAGACGGCATAGTCTTCTTTCTTCTTCTTTGAGGACCTGCCAAAGAATTACTAACATCATCTAGCAACAATGCGTGAAAATCGCATTGCATCCGCACTTGCTTGCGGATGCAATGCGTTTTTCACGCAGCCCCATTCATTTCTATGGGGCCTGCGTTGTGTGAAAAAACAGAAATATAGAACATAATGAATGTATGTTTAAAGGTCAGGATTAAGGATTCGTATGACCTACTATTGATATCCTCAGTGGTCTCCAAACTATATCTTGATGAACTGAGTGTACCTTATTTTAAGAGTTAAAACATAACTTTTTTTTTTTCTATTCAATAAAATAAATGAGACGATGAATGTGGTTTATAGCTTTTTGGAAAGCGCAGTGAAAAAAGCTATAAACCACATTCAGTGTCTCATTTATTTTATTGACAGAAAAAAATTAAAGTAATGTTTTAACTTTTAAAATAAGGTACTCAGTTCATCCGTATATAGAACCTGCTGCAATTTTCACGCAACGCACAAGTGATGCATGAAAATCAACGCTCATATGCATAGCCCTATTGAAGTGAATGGGTCAGGATTCAGTGCGGGTGCAATGCGTTCTCACGCATTGCACCCGCCCAGAATTCTCGCCCGTGTGAAAGGGGCCTTAGAGTGAATTGCCAGCATCCTCATTCGCCACACAGGGATGCCGGTAGTCACTCTTTCGATGGCGTGATAACGGCATCTAAAGGCTGTAAAGACTACAATCTGCATTGCAGGTCGTGGTCATTAGCCGCGGGGCCTCTGCTATTTGAAACTGTACAGTGCTGGTAGCGAAAGAGTTAACCTCAACACTTTTAAAGGGAATCTGTCACCTAGTTTGACCATATTAAGCTGCCACCATTGCCATGTTTATTAAAATACCTTATTTCCTGCAGTGGTTTTCTTTTCATGCTTTCATTTTGCTAAAATAGCGATTTTTGAATTATGCAAATGAACCTTGAAGGTGCCCAGATCGGCGTTATTCTTCACCACCAGAGCCCAGTAATGCCCCCCTGCAGTGCCTAGACCGCCTTAATTTAGAGCCTAAGCATGCCTCCTCGTTATGGAGTATCGTTAACGGCAGCTGCAACCTCTCTGCCTCCCTCCCTCGGAGCCATAAAGCCGAGGTCACTCCAAGAACGGACATGTCCTGCGGGGCTGCGGCAATAGGCCACCGATCCGCGAGCCTCTGCACTTTCTTCTATTGAGAAGTATAGAAGGGAGAGAGGATGCATCTGTTGGCAGGCTTTCGGCAAAATTCTGGCGTGGCTTTCCACACAAAATTTCTACTACAAAACCGGCCATGAGAACTGGTCCTAAGGGGTTCTATCTGGTGACCAGTTCCCTTCTATGATTATGTATCTACATGCTGGCGAGGCACAGTAAAACTGGACTTTGGTTTTAGATGAATTTGTACGTATGCATTGCAAGTCTGCAAATACTTTTGTACTCCATTTAAGAGCTTCTCCTCCACAAATATAATATCTTTGTTTTCCTTCACAGCGATATTTACTATACTCTCCAGTGTGCTTTCCAAAGATGATTGGTGGAACCTCCTTTTAAAGGCAATTTATGCTTTATGTGACCTTGACCGCTATAAAGAGGGAGAGCTGCTGGTAGACTCTTCTTTGGAGTATTATTCATTTTATGATGACCGCCAGAAACGGAAGGAGCTAGAATATTTTGGACTTTCCACTGCTATTCTAGATAAGAACTTCAGAAAAGCTTACAATTACATAAGGTATTGTATGTACTGAGATGATGGATTGAATTAAATAAATGATATGAATGAATGAAGAAGATAAAATTTATGGGTTGATGGTTATTGCCAGGTGTAGGAGAGGATGACATTAGATTATTTTATGATGTTCTCAGGGCGACCTACAACTGTTTATCCTTAGGGAAACATCGCGGTTGTGTTATGGTCATGGTGGTATTTTTCCACTACACATTAAAAAATCTCAAAGTATAGTTGTACCTAGCCTTAGATATTGTCAGCCAGTAGCTATATATCTTACTTTGATGTCTAGGACACCGGCTAGAATCACTACATGGTGGTTACCTATATACGATTCTTGTGTCCTGGCCACCAATCACCACAGCCCAAAATTTCCACAAGCAAAAGTTATCAGTTTCAGCTACTCAAAGTGGTACCTCACTGTTCTCCATCGCTCCCACTGGCACACTTTCTGGGTCCTCTGCCAGCCCCTATTTCTGGTCCGTCAGAAATGTGACTGTTCAGCCTTCCACTGCTTTGGCCAGGAACTGAAGGCATAGGCACTAGGGATGAGCGAACTTGTGTTTTACAAGTTCGAGGTTCGGGTCTTATTACAATTCCGTTATAGATTCCGTTAAGCCTTTAAGCAGCATTCTGTCATAATAGAAGTCTATGGGTTGCATAATGGATCTGTCTTAAGAGGAGAATTCCGTTCTGGTCCGTGGTAACGGAATCCATAACGGAATTGTAATAAAACCCGAACTTAAACTTGTAAAACAGAAGTTCACTCATCCCTAATAGGTCGCATTTCTTGTGTTGAGAGGGCCAGGAAGTAGAGACCTGTGGGAGACCTGGGAAGAGTGCGGGAACAGTTAATATAACTTATTATTTTCTTATGCCATTCTGACCCATTAACCCATTTAATAGCCAGACTACCCTTTGACTAGTTCAAGACCAGACCATTTTCTTCTGTTAATAACCAGGCACAGTTTTTGTTTTTTTTCTCATTTGGTTATTCAAATAATTGTTGCTTCATTTTATTTCTGTAATACACAGGGCTTTATTTCTTACATTTTTGTTAGTATCTTTTTTATTATCTAAGTTTCTGTTTTTAAATTAATTCCTTCTTTTGTGGCTCTAAATTACATGACATTAATTTTTGTTTGCTGATTTTTTTACTGTAACAAGCTGATGTATATTTACGCCCTTAAAAAAATTAAAATGGTCAGGATTGCTCATTTATTCTTAGTTGCCACAAAAAAAAAACTTAATACAAGCAATCAAAAAGATTAATTTACCCCAAAATGATGAATCAAGCCCTCACACAACTCTGTAGAAAAAAAAAAAAAAAAAAGTTATGGGTCTTGGGAAGCGGCGATGCAAAAAGATTTTCTTCCTTTTAAAAAAAAAAAGGCGGGGTTTTATTGCACAAAAGTAGTGAAACGTAAAAAAAAACATTTGTATTTGTTATCGCTGTAATCGTACTGACCCAGAGAACAAAGATATGAGGTTGTTTATACTGAAAAATGAACACAGTAAAATTTATAACGTAAAAACTCAGTGGCAGTATTGCTGTTTTTGCCCATCTCCCTCCCAGAGTTAGTAAAAGTTAATTAGAAAGTTGTGTACCCCAAAATCACACCATTAAAAACGACAACTTGTCTTGTATAAAACAAGTCCTAATACAGATATATAGACAGAAAAAGAAAAAAGCTTTAGCTCTTGGAAGGGGACAATGAAAAAGGAAGAAAAACAGTTGGCCAGTAAGGCCCAAAACAGGCTGGTCACTAGGGGGTTAACACAGTGCTCCCAGTGATCAGGAAGGCATTCGCTGGCCTCTGCCTTCTCTATGGGGTATCCAGCTGTCTGATATCTGGATCTTCTCACCTGCAGCTGCCAAATCACTATGCAGCTATAGACTCCCAAATTTTTTTAACGTTTGTTACCTGCCTGCAGACTGCTTTTAGTCTGCAGGCGGGTAACAAACGTTAAAAAAATTTGAGTTGTAATAAAAAGTTGCCGACGACAGCAGGCACTGCTTGTCAATGTGTTTGGTCTGCTTGTTTGCTAGATGTGATGGTGCCCTTGGCATAAATGGCTAATAGCATAGAAAACTGTCTAGCGTTTCAACTTTTGCCATGTTAAGGGAGATTTTCCATGTAAATGTTATGAATATTAATAGCAAATTACTAAACTGTTTGTTCCTTTGCTTTAGTCTAGTTGTTACTGTAATTATTTAATTTCTGTATTTTCTTTCTCAGAATAATGTTGATGGAAAATGTGAATAAACCTCAACTGTGGAATATCTTCAATCAAATCACAATGCATTCTCAAGATGTGAGGCATCACCGCTTCTGCCTCAGGTTGATGCTCAAAAATCCAGAAAACCTTGCACTGTGTGTCCTTAGTGGTCATAATGCCTTTGTATCTGGCAGCTTCAAACACGCACTTGGTAAATGTCTCAGAGATCGAATATATCCGATAAGTATCTAATCACTTGGGGGTTTGACTGCTGGGAATCATCCGATTCTGAAATGGGGGATACCATTGTGCTCCTCTTTTCCTTGGGTTGGTTGTCACAGATTAAAAAAATTTTTTTTCCCTCAATCAGTAAAGGCTAACCTGCAAAACTCAAGCTGTGGTGAAACTACGAGACTCAGCATGCTCCGTTCATTTTTATGGAGTTCTGAGATCAGCCAAGGAGTTGTAGTTTTACCACGGCTGGAGTGCCGTAGGTTAGCCATCACAGGCCTAGGGGTTTAGTTTGGCAGTTTATTCTCATTTATTGCATACTACAATTCTCTCCAGTCCCCTGGCAGTGACCGACAAATGGAAGCGATAGATCCCCACACTTTAAGATGAATCAATAGTGGATTTATTAAAGTCTCATTTTAGGGTGGATTCACATCATGTTTTATGCCTCCGTTTGACGTATACGTTAGAAAAAAAAGGATACAAAAACGCAGCACACCACATTCTTGTATCCTGCAGAGTTCGGTAAAAAAAAGTATACCTTTTTATTCGTTGTTTTTTTTTTTTTTTTTACTATGGAACTCTATGGTGAACGGATGCCCCTGTATGGCATTAGTCTGAAACATCCGGTTAACGTATACGTTAAACGGATGGGAAAAACATGATGTGAACCCAGCCCTAAAGAGTAACTAAACTTTTAATGGAGTTTTTTTTTTTTTTTTTATTATTTCCCAAATGCCCTTTTTCTAATGTAATTTATTTATGTATTTTTACTTTATATTCCCCCCCTAAAGCGCAGATTTCCTGTTCTACGGATAATGGACGCAGCGCACAGAGTACGGGCAGAGACACACACATTGCTGTCCCTGCCTGTGCCTCCCGAGGTTTACGAACTCCTGGCATAGTACATGAGTACCCTGTAACCATGTGCTATGCCAGGATTAACAGAGCGGAGCGGCTCTTGCCTGTGCCTGCTTCACTCAGCTAAAAGCTTACAGGCAGGACTGTTAGCTTAGTGAAGCAGGAGCCCGCTCAGCTAATCCTGGCATAGCACATGGTTACAGGGTACTCATGTACTATGCCAGGAGTTAGTAAACCTTGGGGGCATAGGGAGAATCAGCAATATGTGCTTCTGCCCATACTCTGCGGCCCCCATTCATAAAGTGTAGACCCCGTACACCGCTGAGAAGTCAGTGCTGTGGAGAATAGTGAATTTTAAAGCGCACAGGGAATCTATGCTTCAGGGAGGGGAATATCTCTAGTACAAATATAAAATACATTAGAAAAAGTAGTATTAGGGCATTTCAGACATTTAAAAAAAACTTCATTAAAAATAAACTTATTTAGTTGTATATTGTTCATCAAACATATCTTACACAGACTAGACTGTATTGGGCATAGCTTCATCCATAGCCTGTCCATGCTGGCAAGAGTTTGTCGCAGATTTTTGGCATATGATGTGGTCGTTCAGACCCATTTCCAGCTTCTGGAGAGAGGTTACGGACTTTCTCTCAATCTTGTTGTCCATCTCCATCCCTTGCACTTCTGAGCTGTGCCTTTTAGGTCTATTCAAGGATGAACAATCTGATTACTATATGACTTTCCTTCTCCGGGATTCCTTATTTATAGCTTGTAAGTGCAAATCCTTGCGTTGGTACATCCCCAATTCACCCCCACTGAGCATGTGGAAGACACAGATATAGCTCTAATATTTTAAACATAATAATTTACCTAAAAAATTGGATAAAATTTGGGAACTGTGGTGCAGTTCTGTTCCGAGAAGGCGTCAGGCTTTAACGGCTGCCAGTGGAACCTCTGCCCATCCATCCTCTGGTTAAAGGGGTTGTCCCTTTCATATGAGCATCGGAGCATTTTATGCTCCAATATTCTCCTTTGCCCTGTGCTGAATCACATAGAGCAAAAGCATTTTTGGGAGTTCCGGTGATGTCCGGGCTCTCCATCGGGACTGATAAGGTGGAGGCTTCTGCCTCTCCGTGAGGCTGGTGATGTCACCGGCACTAATGGGTGGGAATTAGTGCTGACCTAGCCTGTAAAACAGCCTGGGGCAGCGCTATAACCTGCCCATCAGAGCCGGTGACGTCACCGAACACACTGCTGGGCAGAAGCCTCAGCCTAGCATTGTATAAACATAAATGAAATGCTCCAATACTCGTATTAGGAGGGCTGCCTGGGTGAAAATGTGGGGATGTCCGGGTTCAGCTCTGAACCCAGACAACCCCTTTAGTTCAGACTCTTTTTAGTGTTTTCTTTTTTTATTCTCAAGCAAGTATACCTGTACAACGTCTCTATTATACATCCTTTTATATGTAATTGTAACGTTTATTACTTCTGTGACAGCCTGTGAGGAAACTAATGAGCATGCAGCTCATATTCCTGCATGCAGTGCTGGGTTTTGCAATCATAATGAAGCCTCTGAGGGAGGCACATTCTGTCACACATTTTTTCACATCTTTAATTTCGTTTTCTGCTCCTATGACGGAATCGAATCACACAGATCTGAACGTAGCCTTTAAAGGGATTCTCATTTCAGCAAGTGGCATTTATCATAAAGTTAATACAAGGCACCTACTAATGTATTGTGATTGTCTATATTGCTTCTTTTGCTGGCTGGATTAATTTTTCCATCACATTACACACTGCTTGTTTCCATGGTTATGACCACCCTGCAATCCAGCAGCAGTGGTCGTGCTTGCACACGATAGCAAAAAGCACTGGCCTCTCTAGGGACTATGCGACTGTGGGAGCGCACATGGGCTGGTGCTTTGTCCTATAGTGTGCAAGCACGTCCACTGCTGCTGGATTACAGGGTGGTCGTAACCGTGGAAACGAGCAGTGTATAATGTGATGGAAAAATTAATCAAGCCAGCATAGGAGGCAATATGGACAATCGCAATACATTAATAAGTGCCTTGTATGAACTTTATGTACATGATAAATGCTATTTGCTGCAGTAAAAAAAAAAACAACATTAGAGAGAGATTCATTTCTTGTGCAGCCGTGATCCAAACTGGGCTTATTCCCATTGCTGTGATTTCGCATATTCAGACAAGAGTACAATTATATTGTTCCCACAGTTTTCAAAGATCATTAGCATAAGAAGCAAGTATTTAAAATATAGTTTGAGGTTGGCTGTGCATCTTCGACCGCCCTCTCTTGACTTTAGGGGGACCCGTTTTGAAGTTTGGTGCTGGAACCTGCTCCTATCGAAGACTGATGGCATATGCATAAGTGACAGCTGCAATCCACAGCAGTGGACAGAGTTGCATGCAGCCTATTGTGGTGGAATGGAGCACAGCTTTAGTTTAATAGTTAAAATTAGAAAAATCTCTACAAAAGTCTGTGTGTGGCCTCAGCCTCAGGGCTCAATTTTGTTGTATTTGACTAATAGAATAAAATACGGTAGCTTTTTTATATTTTGCAGCTCAGTATGTCCAAGCCTATCGAATGAATCCTGATGATCCTATGTACTGCCTCTGCATTGGATTAACATTTGTCCATATGGCATCCCAGAAATTTGTGTTAAAAAGACACGCTCTGCTAGTACAGGTAATGAACGAACATTTGCATTTGTATCACTTTTATCTCACGAGCATGTATATGTGATTGAGCGGGGATAGAATGAAGACATGCCATGTAAGAGCGCTGCCTGATGTGCACAGCCAGTTGGGCCGACTTCTGTCTATAAAGGGGTAATCTTCATGAGTCAAACTCTTTTAAAGGGCTTTTCTGGGATAAGCAACAAGTTGTCAAGTAATGTTACCCTACCAGTTCAACGTTCAGAATATCAGATGCATTGGCCGCATCCCCCGGCTTTAATAATGCCAACCATTTGGCCCCTTGAATAACTTCCTGCATGGTGTAAATAATGCCCCCATAGTAACCCCCAGCTATTTTTTTTTTTGTTGATTTGACAAAAAAAACTCACTTCATCCACTTGCTTGCGCTGAAGCAGTCTCTTCATTGAACAGGACCTGCGATGTGCACGATGACCACGCATATCTCAGGTCCTTTTCAATGAAGGGAGAAGAGACTGCTTCAGCGCAAGCAAGTGGATGAGGTGAGGTTTTGGGGAGGGGTTTTTAACCCCTAAATGGCCATATTGTTAAAGTGTACCCGTTGATTTCTATTGATTTCATGTCCTATTTTTGGACGGACGCTATTCATTGGCCGTTAAATGAACAGCCATGTGAATAGCCCCATAGACTTTCATTGGTCCTATGAATGGCCGTTACTTTTCAATGTCATGTGCTTGAGGCCTTAGAGAGGACCTGTCCTGACATTACAATAGAAATACCTGGCAGTGTAGGGCATATTGAGGAGATGCAATATCACTTTTTATTTTTATTCAATGGGCTGCTCCGTTTCCCCTTCCCTTTCCCCTGTTCTGGTTTCCTGCCCTGTAATGCTAATCCATACCATCGGTACAGGGAGGAGGAGATGGACGTGTTTTCTCCCTGTGACGCTCTCCACCTCGATTGGACAGCTCACAGCCAAGGAGAAGGAGATGCCCCCTGAGAAACGCCGCAGTCTCCTCCTCCCTGTACCGATGGTATGGATTAACATACAGAACGGGGGGGGGGCACAGCGGGGAAATGGAGCATCTAAAAAAAAATAAGTGATATCAGATCTCATCAATATGCCCTACACTTCCAGGTATTTATACTGTAATGTCAGGACCAGAGAGAGGTCCTCTGGAGAATGCTGTAGCAATGTGGGCAATGAATTTTAACATTTGACACATTTCATGTTTTTTGTTTTGTTTTGATTGTTTTTTTTCTAATAGGGGTTTTCATTTTTGAATAAATACATTGATTTACGTGGCCCTTGCCAGGAGACTTACTACAACCTGGGCCGTGCATTGCATCAGATGGGTCTAATACATTTAGCAATACACTATTATAAGCAGGCACTCGATCTGCCACCACTTCAGTTACAGGTACAGTAACCAATCCACATTTTAAGCTTCATATGAATGTAACTGGGCAGTTGTTTACTAATTTGTTATCAAACATAGGATTGATTTTTTTATTAAATTTTTTATTTTATTTTTTGTTTTACATATTTTAGGGAATTGATGAGGACCAAGTTGATCTTCGGAGAGATATTGCCTTCAATTTATCTCTTATTTATCAGGCCAGTGGTAACACAGAAATGGCTCGGAGGCTCCTGTATACTTATTGTGTTATTTAATGTATTTTTTAATTTTCATCTGTACATTATTAAACGAAATGTATTTATGATCACAATCGGACTCCATTTGCTTTACAGACAAAACGGCAAGTTATTTTTATTCAGGTCTTTTAGGCTATGTTCCCACAGGGCAGATATGCTGCAGATTTTCTGTGCAGAATTGCAGGTGAAATCTCTGCAGAGTATAGCAGTACCAGCAAAGTGGAAAAATTTTCAGCATTTTCCGGTACCAGTAAAGTGGATGAGATTCCACCATGTTATTCCCACTGTGGAAAGATCTGCAGTAGAAATTGTAGATTTTCAATCGAAAACTTGTCAAGGTATGCTGCGGATTTCACCCCTTTCAGTGCATAAGTTGTATTCTGCGACAAATGTGCAGGTTACACTTGAATTTTAATACAGAATTGCAGCAAATCCTCAGTTGAAACCAGAAATCAAATCCTTCATCTTATAATTTTACTTAGCAAAATCAGTAAATATATAATGAAAGGGGTTGTCAGAGACAAAAAAATGCCCCTCACACTGAATCTACTTACCTGGCTCCTCACTCGCTGCTCCGCTCCTGGTCCCCACATCGCCGCTGCTGCTTCTCCCCGTGCGCGGATGAAAACATACGCTGTCCGGGGGAGCAGCCAATGGCAGGTGGTAATGGGGACGATGCACCCTCTAAGCTAAGGAGGCTCGTCATCGCCTGCCATTGGCTGCTCCCATTGCCTCCTCCCCCCCCCCCCTCTTCCTCCACCGGATGTTTTTATCTGCGCATGGGGAGAAGCAGCTGCGGCGGTGCCAGGAGCGGCGCGGGGAGCCAGGTCCGCAAAATTACTCTGTGTGCATTCTGTTTCCGTTAGGGTTGTTTCGGGTATCGAACTTTCGATACCGGGACAAAAGTATCGACACGATACCGGGATTTGCCTTTTATCGATACTAGGCAGTGCTACTGCACAGCCTAGTATCGGAGAACATGAGCGCTGTTCTCAGCACAGCCATGTTCCCTCAGCAGCACGGAGAGAAGGAAGCAGTCTCTCCCTCCCCCTGTGCTGCCGCTGCCACCAATGAGAGCGCGGAGAAGGGGAGGGGGGGCGCACTGCGCCACCAATGATAACTAACGTTTAATACATTATAAATACAAGTGGCAGAAACACATTGCCGGCACCTCTGACAGGGTGCTGCAATCCGCGGCAATTAACCCCTAAGGTGCGGCACCTGTGGGGGTTAACTGCTGCTGATCGCAGCACCCTGTCAGAGGTCGGGTCCCGGCAATGTGTTTCTGCCGCCAGCTGTATTTGTATATTAAACGTTAATTATCATTGGTGGTGCAGTGCCCCCCCCCCATCGTCCCCTGTATTAAAAGAAATTGGTGGCAATGTCCACAGAGTCCCTCACCTACTCTTATTGGTGGCAGTTGTGATCGGAGCCCTAGCAGTGTAATCCTGGGGCTCCGATCGGTTACCATGGCAGCCAGTATGCTACTGAAGCCCTGGCTGCCATAGTCAGCTCCCTGTGCAAAGAGCACAGGGCAGCAGGGACAGTGTAAGATCCTATTCACCCTAATAGAGCTCTATTAGGGTGAATAGGACAAGGAAGTAAAAGATCCCAGGTTCTACCCCTAAGGGGGAAACCGTTATTAAATAAACTGTTAAAAAAAAGTTTAAAAAATACACCAAAATTGTATAAAGCACCCCCTTTCCCAATTTTACATATAAAATATATAAACCATAAATAAAATATTACATATCGCCACGTCCGAAAAGTCCAAAATAAAAAAAAATCTTATGCGGGGGCGTGGCCTGAGCATGCAGCCGTGAACACGCACATTTCAGAGCTCCCGGACCCTTGGCCTTTTTACCTGAGATAAATAGCAACGATTTGGATGCTACTGGCCTGAACACCATGGTCAGACGTTTGGGTCGCCGCGGGTCCACATTTATGACCTCACATTGCAAGGTATTTCTCGGCTACGCCGGATCCCACCAAGATGGCGCTGATGGAGGAAGGATCTGTGCTGCCGGCTGCTCCCACGAGTCTGGGGGTTAGCGGCCCAGTACAGACACAAGCGGTCTCACCATCGCCGCTCTCACGGTCTTCGGACTGGCCTGCAGTGACTTCAACACCCGTAGGTCACACATGCGTGCCAGGCAAGAAGTCCTATGTTCAAGCGGCCTCATGGCCCAAAATGGCGACGGACGGACCGTAGGAGATGAAGGCTCCTACCTTGCAGGAGGGGCCGCAGGACTCTAACAAGCAGGCCACACAGCAGCCAGCCCACTTGTCTCTCGCCACAACCGGAGGAGATCTACACTTGCAACCCTCTGCGTCCGCTCCCGGGCCCATGGACTCTGGCGGGAGTGAGACACCCCTCCTAGGCCGACTGCCGGCACCTTGCCAGCCCAGAATCATCATTCCTATCACCCTGATCCTCTAGTCCCACAATCTGGTGATCTCAACGCTCCACTGGGGTCCCGGCTACATACACCTAATTTACAGGCCCAAACCTGCACGCAGACTGTAATTAGTCTTCCCAGATTCAATCAATAGATCTCCACGCCGGCTATTTTCCATCCCTCAGCCGCGTCTGATTCATCAGGGAACTCGTCTTCTACCTCCTCCTCCCATGGCAGACAAGCTAAACGTCCCAAGTTGAAGGACATTTGGTCACTACTAAGTATGCTCCCAACTAAGGCTACTTTCACACTAGCGTTCGGGTTTCCGTTCGTGAGCTCCGTTTGAAGGAGCTCACGAGCGGACCCGAACGCAGCCGTCCAGCCCTGATGCAGTCTGAATGGAGGCGGATCCGCTCAGACTGCATCAGTCTGGCGGCGTTCAGCCTCCGCTCCGCTCGCCTCCGCACGGACAGGCGGACAGCTGAACGCTGCTTGCAGCGTTCGGGTGTCCGCCTGGCCGTTCGGAGGCGTGCGGATCCGTGCGGATCCGTCCAGACTTTCAATGTAAGTCAATGGGGACGGATCCGTTTGAAGATGCCACAATGTGGCTCAATCTTCAAGCGGATCCGTCCCCCATTGACTTTACATTGAAAGTCTGAACGGATCCGCGCAGGCTACTTTCGCACTTGCGCACTTGCGAATTTTTTTAAAGTTATTAATGCAGACGGATCCGTACTGAACGGAGCCTCCGTCTGCATTAATATGAGCGGATCCGTTCAGAACGGATCCGCCCGAACGCTAGTGTGAAAGTAGCCTAAGGTGGACCTGGAGGTGATTATACAGAGGGTCAAGACCAAACACGATCAGGCTATAGCTGAAGTCAAAGCTGATTTAACAGCCATTTCCACCAAAGTGACCTCGCAAGCCCAAGTTTCGACTGAGCTGCATGTCCGCCTGACGAGTGTGGAAAAGATTCTCTCCTCGCAGCAGGTCTTAAACAGACACCTGTTATTACAGATGGATGACCAAGAGAACAGAGGCAGGCGCAATAACATTAAAATCCGCGGGATCCCTGAGGAGGTTCTGTCCGCAGATCTAAGGAAGGCGGTGTCTGCCATCTTCAACTCTCTCCTTGACAGATCTGAAGATTCTGAAATAGAGCTGGACAGAGTACATAGGGTTCTAGGCTCTAGACGTTCAGAGAATTCTGCTCCTCGTGATGTCCTATGCAGAGTTCACTTCTTTAGAGAAAAAGAGGAACTTTTGCAAAGAGCATGGAGACAAGGTCTTATCTTATTCAGCGGATCACAGATCCAAATCCTCCCTGACGTGTCCAGGAGAACCTTGCTTATAAGGCGCACTCTCAAACCACTCCTGCAAATTGTCACAAATGCTGGGGCCACCTATCGCTGGGGTCACCCTTTTCACCTAATAATCTGTAAAAATGGATCCACGTTTGCATTACACTCCCCGGATCAGGCGGGTGAGCTTAGTCAGTTCCTGGACTGTCCACTCATCTCCTTACCGGACTGGCTTGATGTTCCAGTTTTCACTTCTCCAGCAGCGGGACTTCCCTCCACGTCGGATTAGTGGTCCTCGACAAGTCCGTCCTCCAGTTCCACACTCTCCAGGATTGGGGACTGTCCTCATTATGAAAAGCTCCAGATTCTATGGGTTGACTACGACCCTTACTTTATGACCCACAATACTTGATGTTGTGCCAGTTAGGGGGGAGATGCAGGGGACAGAGTACTGCCATAGTGATCCAGCTGATTTTCTGTATCTCATAGGCGGTGGTCTGCTCTCTGTACCTCCTCCCTTAATTTGTATTGTTGTTGCATAAATCCCTGGGCCAGGGGAAAGGGCAGCCCTAGTGAGTGCTCTTCTTCACCCCCACTAGGTCCGTGAGTCTTGGTCGGCTTGTTTCGGGTTTACCAAGAGTCGCATAGTGGATTGCTTTTTTCACTGTTTTGCGTGTTTAAATTGTTTTTTATCTAAACTGGATTAGCCGGTTTCGATACTTCGCCCTTTAGGCGTATTTGCACTTGTTTTTCTAATCTCTGGTGTCGTCTACCCACCCTTGTCTGTTCACATTTTATTCCAACCCTAGAGATGTTTATTCCAGATTGGACTATTTCTTGCTTAGACATTCGGCAGTCCTACTCATTGCTTCTTCCTCAATTGACCCAATCACTTTCTCGGACCACATCGTGCTGCATGTCTCTTTGAAATCCCCTCTTCCGTCTCCCAAGTCCTGGTGGTGGCGTCTTAATGAGTCTCTGCTCCAGGATCTGGAAGTATCGCAAGATATTAACTCGGCTCTCTCTCACTATTTTTAGGAGAATCTGGTTAACAATGCCTCCCCTCTCATGGTATGGGCTGCACACAAGTGTGTGATAAGAGGGGAGTTCATCAGACTTGGGGCTCGGCGTAAGAAGGAGAGGGCTTTAAAAATTTCCCAGATTTTAAAGGAAATTTCTGAACTGGAACAGGTTCACAAACGCTCTCATGCGCAACTCTTTTATTGGCGAGGTGTAAGCTTAAAGACAAACTGGATACCCGTACTAAATTTCTCCTCTCGAGGGCTAGAAGGCACTTTTTTGAATATGGTAATAAGTGTGGTAGACTTTTAGCCAGTTCATTGCGCGAACAAAGGGCTAGGAATTACGTCCCTTGCATTGCTCCCCCACAGGGTCAGGTGCTGAACAATCCAGATTCCATAACACAGGCTTTTGCCCACTTTTATCAGAACCTGTATAATCTTCCTCAGTCTAGTCAAGTGAGCCCGTCCCTGAACTCAGCCATAAGTGTTTATCTAACCAGGTCAGGTTTACCCAAAGAAAACGGTACGCGTCAGGGTTGCCCTCTATCCCCCTTTATTTTCATCCTCACATTAGAACCCCTTCTGAGGACTATGAGGAAAAACCCTGACATCTCGGGTTTTGTGATGGGAGGACAGGAATTTAAGATAGCAGCTTATGCAGATGATCTGATGTTTATGATTACCAAACCCCGGATCACCTTCCCCAACCTAATTGAGGAATTTAAAGAGTTTCGCAATTTATCCAATCTGAATATTGACTTGCAGAAATCTGAAGAGCTTAATGTCTCCATTCCGACTTCCCTTGAAGCTGAACTGGCGGGCTCCTTACTTTTCAGATGGACGACAGGTGCCATTAAATACTTGGGCACGATGATTCCCAAGGATCTAAGAGAGCTGTTCTCCAGGAACTATACCCCCCTCCTGAGTCGGATTAGAGAAGACCTTAAGAGATGGTCCAAAGGCCTATATACCTGGTTTGGCAGGTGTGCCATTTTTAAGATTAACGTTCTTCCGCGCCTATTATACCTGTTCAGACCCTCACCATCCACATCCCAGCTAGTTTCTTTACTACCGCACACCGTGACCTCTTTACATTTATCTGGGCGGGGAAGAGCTCTAGACTTTCTAGATCCTTACTGCATGTACCAAAAGAAAGGGGGGGTTTGGGGATTCCTGATCTAAGGAAGTATTATGCTGCTTCTATGTTCCAATGGGTTGTAGACTGATGCCGACGCACCCCGTTCAAACAATGGATCTCCATTGAGCAACTCTCATCCCGGACCCCGCTGAAATTTCCTTGTGCACTTTCCTCTCATCCTATCATAGGTCCTACTCTAACTCAATTCTGTAAGTACCAACAAATCTCTACAATTTCCCCAACGCCATCCCCATGGTTTCCTATCCTGGGACATCCTGACTTCCCGGTGGGTAGCTCGGGGGGGCCCATTTGTACACTGGAGATTGAGTGGCAAGTGTTGTGCACCATTCTTTAGAACCTCAGGTAGGTGGTTCACACACTCAGAACTGTTAGGACTGTCTGAACCCTGTATTCCAGGACCGTGGAGAACCAGACAATTACACCACTTCCTTTCCTCTATCCCTTCTTCCCCGGGCTTTGATAGAGCTCTTACTCCTTTTGAAAAGACATGGATAGGTTCAGGAATTTACCGCCACTCCCTCTCAGAACTCTACAAAGCGTTGGTAACACCCGGATCAGACTTCTGCCCTTCCTACTCTGTCAGGTTGGTTCAGCACTTGCAAAGAGATATCTCCTCCGACCAGTGGCTCAAAGTACTCCAACTAGCTCACAAAAACTCCATTGCCAGTAAATATCAGGAGGCCAGTTATAAATGGTTATCGAGATGGTATTACGTTCCAACCCGTCTCCAGAGAATGTTCCCGACAGCGTCTCCTTTGTGCTGGCGATGTGACTCTCACCAGGGTTTGCTTCTACATATTTTCTGTCAGTGTGACAAAATCAAGCCTTTCTGGGATTCAATTCATAAGGCCCTAGCATCTATCTTTCCATTTTCCATTCCAAACACACCAGGATTCTTTTTACTCTTTCTTTCGGATTTACCGTTGAGCCTATTGTGGCGATCCTGCCTGCGCCACCTGGTTATAGCAGCGAGGTCCTGTATCCCGGCGAAGTGGAAATCCTCCTCTCCACCGTCCGCAGGTATGTGGATTCAGAAAGTTGAAGAGATACGGAGAATGGAGGATCTCACAGCTTCTATAAAATGTAGTAACAGAGCTTTTGTTGCTACCTAGACCCCTTGGTTCGTCTTTCAAGATTCTTCGGAGTATCAATCCTTGCTGGCTTGCTAGTGTCGTCTGTAGCTCTCTCGTCTGTTTAATTCACTCCCTCTACACACTTATTCCCTTGTCTCCATACTTTCCCTTTGGGGTTTTGTCCTGTCTTTCCCCATAGCTGCTATTGGTCTTATTATTATTTCTATACTGAGGCCGTATTGTGTTCGGCCCTCTTGGTTTTGTTTGCTGTATGCCATATACATCGTGTTATTCAAGTGCCATAGTGGAATTCATGTCATACATAGGCATAAGAGATCGATGTATAGACGATAGAATGTATTCGATGTTTACTTGTCGGCCTGGTTCCGACTTTACCTTTTCTGCTGTATGTGAATCAACATACTGTCATTTTGTCACCTTTTTGTAAAGTAAAAAAATAAAGAATTTACAAAATAAAAAATCTTATGCGGTGAACGCTGTAAAAGAAAAATGTGCGCGATTTGCCTTTTTTTATTTATTTTTGTCACCTTGTCCCCCCAAAAAATAGAACTGTTCTATTCTTGTTTGTTATGCGGTCAAGGACAGACATTTTTACAATGGATACGTAAAAAAGAAACGGATGCAGCATTGACGTCACAAGGATGTCATCTGTTTATTTTTGGGAACCGCAAAATACATACGGTCGTGTGCATGAGCCCTAACTGAGAAAAATACATGGGGCAATATGAATGCATATTTATGGCTTTCCATACTGTTTGGGATGGGCTGTTTGCTGTACAGTAGTCAACGTGCAGGATGGGAGGAGGAGCTGAGCTGTCTTCACCTCATTGTAATCCTGCACTCTGATGACAATGAGATTGAATAATATAGAGAGTGATGTGGAAAAGTAACATTAAAATAAACCAAAATGTTCAAATAAATTTAAAAAGATATTAACTTGTGATATGGGATAAATTCCCTTTTATTGCATTCGGCACTGAATAAGAACAAAATAGACTGGTTGCAATTATACTGTATTACGAAATTGTTAAAAGGTCAACCTTACTGAGGGCGGGTGACACGACAGAAGCAATGCAGGAAGAGGGGATACAGCTGTGAACACAACACAGCTGCGAACACCGCCAAATGCATAATACCCTTTCTTCTAGACATTGAAAACGTATCAAAGGCCATAACTTTTATAGCCAAGAGTAGCTACTGTGACTTTTCTGTGAACGAAAGCAAACATTATATTGGTGTGTACAATTTTGCAAATACTTGCAGAACCAGATGTGTGATTTCAGTGGATCTGTATAAAGGGGTTATCCCACGAACAGTATTAGTATGTAGATAATAGGGCATTTCAAATAGAGTATTATAGCAATATACATGCAGTAAAAATATTATTCCGTTTTTTTTTTTTTTATATTCAATACCTTTTCCTATCTGGTAGTGCCCCCTGCTGTTTACTTCTGGTTCATCTTCTGTATTCAGTGGTGGACTATCATGCTCAGTAGTTTCACTGCTCCTTCCCCTCCTCTCTTTCCCGGCACATTGATCTCATAGAAGCACATGGTCCAGACACCTTTCATTCATTTCATCCTTACTTTGATGTTCATAGAAATAAGTAGCTGTATTGTCTAGGCAGTGGAAGAGGAAATTGTGTGATCATTACATATGTACCATATATATCTCTGGGGCTATATGTGAGCGACTAGTTTGTATGCAGGGGAGGAGGGGTTAATAAGAGCTAATTGCAATACATCCTGAGAGATGCACTTCTGTCCAGCCACAGAAAGAAAAGAAAGTCCTCCAGATATGTTAGTAAGAACATATTCAGACGACCGTGTGAATCCGTCCTCATCCGTTCCGTAATTTTGCGGACCTATTCATTTCAATGGGGCCAAAAAAGATGCAGACAACACACCATGTGCTGTCCGCATCTGTTGTTCTGTACCGCATCTCCGCAAAAAAGATTGCGGGCAAGAATAGGCATTTTCTATCATACTGCCAGCCATGTGCGGTCTGCAAATTGTGGAATGCACACAGGCCGGTATCTGTGTTTCCGCAAATCAATACAGTCATCTAAATGTAGGCTAATAAATAGTTTTAAAGGAAACCTGTCACCTTGAATTTGGCAATAGAGCTGAGGACATGGGCTGCTAGATGGCCGCTAGCACATCCGCAATACCCAGTCCCCATAGCTCTGTGTGCTTTTATTGTGTCAAAAGAAACGATTTGATACATATGCAAATTAACCTGAGATGAGTCCTTAGGGGTGTACTCCTTTTTGTTGCCAGTGGTTTAGACGTAAATGGCTGTGTTGTTATTTAAGGGCACACCAAATTTACAGTTATACAAGCTGTACACTGACTACTTTCCATTTTATCAAAGTGTCATATCTGCAGTGTTGTCCCATGAAAAGATATAATAAAATATTTACAAAAATGTGAGATACCGTATCTTAAAAGAGAAAATGGCTTGTTGATCACTTATCAGGCTCCTTTTCTCTTCTCCCTCCTTAACTGTTTATGTTGAGAAAAAAGATGGACTTATATACTGGCTATAGAAGTCTGTGGAGGAGGGACGAGCTGTTAGAATCACACAATTTCTTTTATTATAGAATGGTGTAAATGGCAAATTTCTAAATTTACTTCATTTCAAAAATCTGCCTGCATCCATCTATGAAAAAAGCTTTCATGGCCACTAGGAGTCTCACTTTCACCTAAATTGCAGTCCACTGCCCGTTGTCAGGCAAGATCAATCTATAAGTAACAGAGACACAGAACATGACAGAGAAGAAGTGGGGGCGTGTCAGAGCTAGCTGAGATCCTGAGCCTGATAACAGAACAGCTTGTGAAGATCAGAGGAGCCTCCTGCCTTTCTGTACTTGTGATGTCCCTCTCCTTATCTGAAAACACAGTGGGAAGGATGTCAGAGCAGATTCACCCCATTCTTCTGAGAGAAATGTATCTATCTGTGCAGCTGAAGAGGGGAATAACTAGGCTGAAGAAAACATTAGGGAAGCCCAAAAAAAGACCTATCCCATCAGCCATGCATTTAAAAAAAAAATGTTTTTTTGTTTGTTAAACACAGGTACGCTTTAACCCCTTAAGGACGTAGGGCGTACCGGTACGCCCTATTTCCCCGAGTCCTTAAGGACTCAGGGCGTACCGGTACGTCCTAACTTTAAATAGATATTCCGGCGCCGCGGGGGTTAATCGCAACGCCAATTTTGCACCCCCCCTGCACTCCTGCATGATTTAATTCCGGC
Source organism: Bufo gargarizans (assembly GCF_014858855.1). NCBI lineage: Eukaryota > Metazoa > Chordata > Amphibia > Anura > Bufonidae > Bufo > Bufo gargarizans. Next base: position 158,825,870 of record NC_058088.1, read on the forward strand.
GGGTGGTGCAGGGGGGGGCGGTGCGGGAGGTCGCCCGCCCGCCTCCTCTTGAAAATTTGTTGGCGTCGAGTGGTTATACCAGGGTGTCAGCACATTGCTGACACCCTGGTATAAACGGCTGACATCTGTGCAGATGTCAGCCGTTTAACCCTTTCCATACCGCGGTCCGTACGGACCACTGTATGGAAAAGGTTAACTGTCAGGGTCAGGGAGCTCCCTCCCATCGGGGGGCTGCTGTGCCTTTGCAGCCCCCCGATGGAGAGGGAGAGAGCCCCCCGCCAGCCCCGTCCTCAACCTTCCCCATCTGCGAAGTTGTGGCAGACAGGGAAGGTTCCCATGGCAACAGGACGCCTTCTCGGGCATCCTCTTGTCCATGGTGCTGAACAGATCTATGCTAAAGGCATAGATCTGTTCAGACAGTGTAAAATACAGTACAGTACCTTATATAGAGTACTGTACTGTATTATACAGACATCAGACCCACTGGATCTTCAAGAACCAAGTGGGTCTGGGTCCAAAAAAAGTTAAGATAAAAAAAACACTTATCACTGAATAAAAAATAAAAATAAAAAAATACACTACACATATTAGGTATCGCCGCGTCCGTAATGACCTGATCTATAAAACGGTCATGTTACTTTCCCCGCACGGTGAACGCCATAAATTTTTTTTTAAAAAAACTATGAGAAAATTGAAATTTTGCCCACCTTACTTCCCAAAAAAGGTAATAAAAGTGATCAAAAAAGTCGCATGTACGCCAAAATAGTACCACTCAAACCGTCATCTCATCCCGCAAAAATCATACCCTACCCAAGATAATCGACGAAAAACAGAAAAAAACTATGGCTCTTAGACTATGGAAACTCTAAAACATGATTTTTTTTTTTTTGTTTCAAAAATGAAATCATTGTGTAAAACTTACATAAATAAAAATAAAGTATACATATTAGGTATCGCCGCGTCCGTATCGACCGGCTCTATAAAAATATCACATGACCTAACCCCTCAGGTGACCACCGTAAAAAAAATTAAAACGGTGTAAAAAAAGCCATTTTTTGTCATCTTACGTCACAAAAAGTGTAATAGCAAGCAATCAAAAAGTCATATGCACCCCAAAATAGTGCCAATCAAACCGTCATCTCATCCCGCAAAAAGAGACCCTACTTAAGATAATCGCCCAAAAACTGAAAAAACTATGGCTCTTAGACTATGGAGACACTAAAACATTTTTGGGATTTTAAAAATGAAGTCATTGTATAAAACTTGCATAAATAAAAAAAATTGTATACATATTAGGTATCGCCGTGTCCGTGACAACCTGCTCTATAAAATTACCACATGATCTAACCTGTCAGATGAATGTTGTAAATAACAAAAAAAAGTGCCAAAAAAGCTATTTCTTGTTACCTTGCCGCACTAAAAGTGTAATATAGAGCAACCGAAAATCATATGTACCCTAAACTAGTACCAACAAAACTGCCACCCTATCCCGTAGTTTCTAAAATGGGGTCACTTTTTTGGAGTTTCTACTCTAGGGGTGCATCAGGGGGGCTTCAAATGGGACATGGTGTCAAAAAAAAACAGTCCAGCAAAATCTGCCTTCCAAAAACCGTATGGCATTCCTTTCCTTCTGCGCCCTGCCGTGTGCCCGTACAGCGGTTTACAACCACATATGGGGTGTTTCTGTAAACTACAGAATTAGGGCCATAAATAATTAGTTTTGTTTGGCTGTTAACCCTTGCTTTGTAACTGGAAAAAAAATATTAAAATGGAAAATCTGCCCAAAAAGTAAAATTTTGAAATTGTATCTCTATTTTCCATTAAATCTTGTGCACCTTGTACACCTAAAGGGTTAACAAAGTTTGTAAAATCAGTTTTGAATACCTTGAGGGGTGTCGTTTCTTAGATGGGGTCACTTTTATGGAGTTTCTACTCTAGGGGTACATCAGGGGGGGCTTCAAATGGGACATGGTGTCAAAAAACCAGTCCAGCAATATCTGGCTTGCAAAAACCATACGGCACACCTTTCACTCTAAGCCCCGCTGTGTGCCCGTACAGTAGTTTACGGCCACATATGGGGTGTTTCTGTAAACGGCAGAGTCAGGGCAATAAAGATACAGTCTTGTTTGGCTGTTAACTCTTGCTTTGTTAGTGGAAAAAATGGGTTAAAATGGAAAATTAGGCAAAAAAATGAAATTCTCAAATTTCATCCCCATTTGCCAATAATTCTTGTGCAACACCTAAAGGGTTAACAAAGTTTGTAAAATCAGTTTTGAATTCCTTGAGGGGTGTAGTTTATAGAATGTGGTCATTTTTGGGCGGTTTCTATTATGTAAGCCTCGCAAAGTGACTTCAGACCTGTAGTGGTCCCTAAAAATTGGGTTTTTGTAAATTTCTGAAAAATTTCAAGATTTGCTTCTAAACTTCTAAGCCTTGTAACATCCCCAAAAAATAAAATCATTCCCAAAATAATTCAAACATGAAGTAGACATATGGGGAATGTAAAGTCATAACAATTTTTGGGGGTATTACTATGTATTACAGAAGTGGAGAAACTGAAACTTAGAAATTTGCTAATTTTTTAAAAAAATTGGTAAATTCGTGTTTTTTTTGTTTTGTTTTTTACTTCATTTTACCAGTGTCATGAAGTACAATATGTGACAAAAAAACTGTCTCAGAATGGCCTGGATAAGTCAGTGTTTTAAAGTTATGAGCACTTAAAGTGATACTGGTCAGATTTGCAAAAAATTGCCAAGTCCTTAAGGTATTAAGTGAGGAAGGAGAGAAACATACAGATGTGCTGCTGCGGGCCATTGGTGTTTTCATATTTATTGGATTTACATCTACACTGCTCAGCACGTCACTGCATGCCACTGTTTCTCTGTATATTATAAGACATAATTGTGTAGGGGGCAGAAGCTTTTAGTTGTGTGCAGTGTATAGGAGACATCACTGTCCAATCACAAGCTCAGGGGACAACTGAGAAATAGATAGTCTTCAGTTACGGAAACGGGTGAATATGCCATATACTGTACAGAAGCGCTGCTCCTCATGTAAATTTCTTCCAGGAATACATTTTAGTATAAATACAAGAACGAGTAAATGATTAACTTCGGATAATACTTTTCAAGTACCGGCGCATGCGTAGGTGTAATACAGGACGATGATTGTAAATAGACGTCATCCCCAAGCGCCCGATGCGAAGATGGACGTCAGCAGCAAAGGACGAATGACGTAGACACCCCGGCACCGGAACTAAATGAAGACTTGATTCTTCACTATTGGAGGCTCGCTCACGCTACGGACAGAGTCGGAAGTGACGTTGGGAATATGGGAGTGTCTGAGAATACGTCACCAAGTGACGTGGATAATGAAAGTAAATATAATTGGCGTAAAGCCATGCCATTTAGTTAAAGCTAAGACCGGATTGGTCGCATCGAACCGACTCCCATAAACCGAACATTTATAACTTAGGGACCGCCCCCTCAGCTGCAAACCTGCATATCCCCTGAGGACGCCGAAGTTTGTCGGCGAAACATGTAGGGAAGCAGGAACACCTTAGATTTTAGAATCAGATGGGCATCGTGAGTCTCCATAGTAGAGATATATGTGCAACTAAACATAAAGTTGCAGAAAAGGCTTAGGAAATTTGGGAAGCCCTGAGAAAAATATCAGGGGCTATCCTACACAGTGGTGTACTCTGAGCAGAGGTACACAGGAATATATATCAGTACTCACTGCTCGCTCTGAGAATTTTTAAATCAATTTAGAGTGTTAAATTTTAAATATCAATAATAAAAGTAAAAGTTTTATGTATTAAAAATAAAAATTTAGTCAGTGGGTGATTCAAGCCACGCTTTGGTCGCATGACCCCTGAAAAACTTTGCTCCTCATGTAAACACACAACAGCTTATTCTAAAAGTCACCTGAAGTTATAGGCACGCTTTTAAAGGTACCTGTCACGTTAAATTTAAATCTATTTACTTAGCTCCTCCTGATTTATAACACACACTGCCTGCATTTTCAGGATGAAAGGCTCCCTTTAAAGTCTATGGACACATTTAACTTAAAAAAAAAAATAAATTCTTAGTGGTTACCTTGCGTTAAAGAGTTGCACTCTTCATTCCTTTTTCAGGTCGCTTGAAATCCAGGGTACAACCTGCTCTCCCACAGTTTGGCCTGGTTGCCCCATTTCATGTTCTGTTAAATTAAAGACCCCCTTATGTATAGAGATCAAGTTCTGAGAAAAGAAAACTTTGGTAGCACATATGATTCTTTGAATTACCACAGTTATATATAGGAATGTCACTGTAAAGGAGTAAGGACCATTTTCAAGGAAGTTAAAAATAAATCCTTGTTCTTTGTGTAGTAGACAATGTGACTCCAGAGACTTGGGCATTTCATTATGACCAACTCCAGTTTACTCTTATTTCCTGACATTTCACTGTCAATTTCTGGCAAGTGTCAGTTCATAAAATGTATTTTTGACACATTTATGTTTTGTTTCCTCAGGCTGCTTGCCAAGAGCATATTGAAAATTGCCAGTTTAATTTTTTACACCCTTTGCTGCAACTTCAGGCAAAAAAAATACACTACACGTGAAAAAAATGTGAATGTGGTACCCAGACCCGAACCCGGACTTCTTCACTGAATTTCAGGTTTGGGTTGGGCTACTTTCACATTAGCGTTTTTCTTTTCCGGCATAGAGTTCCGTCACAGGGGCTCTATACCGGAAAAGAACTGATCAGGCATATCCCCATGCATTCTGAATGGAGAGTAATCCGTTCAGGATGCATCAGGATGTCTTCAGTTCAGTCATTTTTACTGATCAAGCAAAAGAGAAAACCGTAGCATGTTACGGTTTTATCTCCGGGAGAAAAAACTGAAGACTTGCCTGAATGCCGGCATTTTTTTCCATAGGAATGTATTCGTGCCGGATCCGTCCTTCCGGTCTGCGCATGCGCAGACCTTTTTAAAAATGAGAAAAAAAAATTACTGGATCCGTTTTGCCTGATGACACCGGAAAAACGGATCCGGTATTGCAATGCATTTTTCAGACTGATCAGGCATTTTTCAGACTGATCAGGATCAGTCTGAAAAATGCCTGATCAGTCAGAAAAAATTACATGCGTTTGCATACAGTTTGCCTGATCAGGCAGGCAGTTCAGGCAACGGAACTGCCTGCCGGAATCAAACAACACAAGTGTGAAAGTACCCTTAGGTGTTCTGTAGATTTTATTATTTTCTATTATAACATGGTTATAATGAAAAATAATAGCTTTTTTTAATACAGAGTGCAAAGTCAAATATGAATTGAGGGTTAAAAAATAATAAAAACATTACTTTCCTCATCCACTTGATCTCGCAGCCGCGATTCTCTTTGTTCTTCTTTCAGGACCTGCAAAAGGACCTTCGCTGACGTCATTGCGCGGTGAACGCGGTGATGTCAGCGCAGGTCCTGCTGGATGAAGATAGAAGGTCCTTCTATCTTCATTCAGCAGGACCTGTGCTGTTGTCACCGCGCTCACCACGTGGTGAGAGTGATGACGTCAGCGAAGGTCCTTTTGCAGGTCCTGAAATAAGACTATGCCGGCTGCGCAATCAAGTGGATGAGGTGAGGAATGTTTTTATTATTTTTTAACCCTTAATTGACATTTGACTTTGCATTCTGTTTTAAAGAATGCTGCTATTTTCCATTATAACTATGTTATAATGGAAAATAATAAAGTAAATGGGGTCCCGGGTCTCTTATCCCTCGTCTCCTTAGCAACCATCTGTAAAAATCGCATCGCATCCGCACTTGCTTGCGGATGCTATGCATTTTTTACGCAGCCCCATTCATTTCTATGGGGCCTGCGTTGCGTGAAAAACACTGAATATAGAACTTGCTGCGATTTTCACGCAACGCACAAGTGATGCATGAAAAACATCACTCATGTAAATAGCCCTATTGAAATGAATGGGTCCGGATTCAGTGCGGGTGCAATATGTTCACCTCACGCATTGCACCCGCGCGGAATACTCGCCCCGTGTGAAAGGGGCCTAAAGAGTTTTATAAAAGGGTAATTCTTTTTTTTTTTAACAGTTCTTTTTAGAAGAAACTTTCCAAAAATCTTTGGCTCTAGAATGCTTACAATTTTGGCCAGGATCTACACCTCTAGCAGTTTGCATTGTAAATTAATCCTCTTACTTACATGAGCGAACTCTGCAGACTTACCTCGCCTCAGCACCGAACACAGCAGTACAGTGAAAATGTTAACTATTTTTCAAAAAGACTAAGTAAACTAGACCAAAATGCTATGAAGTAGAGACCCTGTCCCTGACGATATTAATCAGCAGAAATTAACCTACACTGCACTTAAAATTCTAAGCAACTAAGGGGCACATTTATTAAGACTGGCATTTTAGACGCCGGTCTTATTAAGGTCCCGTAGCCGGCGGAGTCTCTCCAGGCCTCTCCATAACTTTGGCGGATCCTCTGCCAGTTCTAAATGTAAGACAGCTTCCGACCTGTCTTATATTTGTGAAAATAGAAAGATCGGCACTCACAATTATATGGGTCACGCAGGATATGTATAATTAGATTTAAATTTATTCCATTAATAACAAAAAACATAGTAAACTGTACAAATTGGCCAATACTACAGAATTGCTGAGGATATTTGACCAGGTAGATGTAAGCTGGATCAATTTCCCAAGTCATTAGGACTCGCATAAGAAAAACACAAATTATCAATAATGTGTATATAATCTTTTGTCCAAAGTTGTCACAATGGGTCAATTGATCAAACTGTGCATAACAGTTGCTGTTTCACTCTAAATACCCAGATGCAAGATAGCTGAATGGTTTCCAAACTCTTGTATATATTCGCAGTCAAACCTTAATAGAGCGATAGTTCACTACGAACTTGGATGGAAAGAAAGTTCGATATGTCCACTTGTTTGGAGCCGACACTGATGTCTCACTCTATATTCGGGTTGAGTGTTATTGCAAATCAGTGTTTCGGGGTGAGAGTTATTGAGGTACTCACGGTTTTACAGTCTTAGATCTGTTGTTCACGGAGTTCAATCTGCCACCTGTTAGAGACCCTGTCCCTGACTATATTAATCAGCAGAAATAAACCTACACTGCACTTGAAATTCTAAGCAACTAAGGGGCACATTTATTAAGACTGGCATTTTAGACGCCGGTCTTATTAAGGTCCCGTAGCCGGCGGAGGATTCTCCGAAGTTATGAAGAGGGGCAGGCCTCTGCCAGTTCTAAATGTAAGACCGCTTCCGACCTGTCTTAAATTTAGACCATTTTCTATGCCTAAAACAGGTAAAGGAGACGGGCCTTCCGGCCTGACCCCGCCCAAGCCGTGCGCACAATTTTAGACCTGGCGTGAGCAGGGAGAAGTCACAGATCTGCACCTGAAATACACCTAATATAGGCGTATTTCAGTATGTGTCATACAATGTCCCAAAAATAACTGTCACATATAAATAAACAATACTGCCACCCTCCAAGACCCCCAAAAAACAGTGGCACGCTTACTGTTAACAAAATATTCACATATATATAGTCAGGTCCATAAATATTGGGACATCAACACAATTCTAACGTTTTTGGCTCTATATACCAATACAATGGATTTGAAATGAAACAAACTAGATGTGCTTTAACTGCAGACTGTCAGCTTTAATTTGAGGGTATTTACATCCATATCAGGTGAACGGTGTAGGAATTACAACAGTTTGCATATGTGCCTCCCACTTGTTAAGGGACCAAAAGTAATGGGACATAATAATAATCATAAATCAAACTTTCACTTTTTAATACTTGGTTGCAAATCCTTTGCAGTCAATTACAGCCTGAAGTCTGGAATGCATAGACATCACCAGACGCTGGGTTTCATCCTTGGTGATGCTCTGCCAGGCCTCTACTGCAACTGTCTTCAGTTCCTGCTTATTCTTGGGGCATTTCCCCTTCAGTTTTGTCTTCAGCAAGTGAAATGCATGCTCAATCGGATTCAGGTCAGAACTGTGAAGGCTTTTTTAGATGTTTGGCAAACTCTAATCTGGCCTTCCTGTTTTTGAGGCTCACCAATGGTTTACATCTTGTGGTGAACCCTCTGTATTCACTCTGGTGAAGTCTTCTCTTGATTGTTGACTTTGACACACATACATCTACCTCCTGAAGAGTGTTCTTGATCTGGCCAACTGTTGTGAAGGGTGTTTTCTTCACCAGGGAAAGAATTCTTCGGTCATACACCACAGTTGTTTTCCGTGGTCTTCCGGGTCTTTTGGTGTTGCTGAGCTCACCAGTGCGTTCCTTCTTTTTAAGAATGTTCCAAGCTGTTGTTTTGGCCACGCCTAATGTTTTTGCTATCTCTCTGATGGGTTTGTGTTTTTTCAGCCTAATGATGGCTTGCTTCACTGATAGTGACAGCTCTTTGGATCTCATCTTGAGAGTTGACAGCAACAGATTCCAAAACCAAATAGCACACTTGAAATAAACTCTGGACCTTTTATCTGCTCATTGTAATTGGGATAATGAGGGAATATCACACCTGGCTATGGAGCAGCTGAGAAGCCAAATGTCCCATTTCTTTTGGTCCCTTAACAAGTGGGAGGCACATATGCAAACTGTTGTAATTCCTACACCGTTCACCTGATTTGAATGTAAATATCCTCAAATTAAAGCTGACAGTCTGCAGTTACATCACATCTTGTTCGTTTGATTTCAAATTCATTGTGGTTGTGTATAGAGCCAAAAATGTTAGAATTGTTTCGATGTCCCAATATTTATGGACCTGACTGTGCATAATGACCTCTAAAATACCAAAAATAAGAAACTATTATATTCACTAAGGCAATCGCAAACCGCAGATACGCAAAACACGGACACCGAGCATGTTCACCCCGCATCGAGGTGCAGACTCTGACTTTAATGGGCCCACAGAACCATTGTGGGGTGCAGATGACCAATGTCCTCGTTTTACAGATCTGCACTGTCCATTCCGCAAAACAGACATGGTTGTGGGAATGGGGACTAGCTCCCAGGTGCTCCAATGCAGGCCACAGCCTTTTGCTACCGAGTCCTCCCTGCTCTGCCTCTGCAGCCCACTGCCCATTGGTGTAATGATGGTCTTTGTCTTTGTATCGGCAGTCAGATTCCCACAGATCTTATATTGAAGGCCTATGCTAAGGATAAGACATCAATTTTGTAGTCCCAGAAAACCCCTTTAAAAGGCTAATCCGCTGGAACCATTGATAAAAAAAATTTAAGCTAATTGTAACAAATTTATCAAAATTGCAGATGTGGCTTCATAAATTTGGCACAACTTTCTAGGTTGCCATTTACATATACAAATTTTAAAACCTGTATGCACTTCTAATACATTTGGTGCATTTTATGATGCTTTCTAAACTGTTAAAGAAAAAGTGACTGTGCACAAAATAAGCTATAGTCTGACGTGTGACAACCTTGCTGGATCAAAGTCATCAATGTACTTTAACCCTGTATCGTGAATAGTCATAGCATGACTTTCCCAGGGTTATTCCTAGGACAGGAAAAAGAAGAGCAATATGTTTGTCCATAATAGTACAAAAACATAGTTTTTATGTATTGTCTATGGTTACCAACCTAACAGCTGACCAAACACAACCCCTTTTCACATCAATAGCATATGAAAAAAAACGCTATTAAAAATATGGAATGCAAATTAATTATTTTATCCAACCAATAAAACTTTAATATGAATACTCAAGATCGTAATTATAAGGTCTCTAAGAAACCCTTGAGTTTGATGTTTTACAGTCCCAGGCCAATTAATGTCCGTTTGCTATGTCAAAAGCATCAACACTTATCACGATTTCCACAGTTTCCTGAAAGACCAGAAACACATTGTTCGGGATGATAAAATAGCTTTGTAGAAAAACTTATTTCAGGTTTCCTGGCATTTTACAACCGTTTAATTCACATGATTGAACCCAGAAAATGGCATTTTCTTATGAATGAGCAATAAAAATAGATTTATGCAATAACAAGTTAACCAATTTAATATGTGGCCATTTAACTGAGTAAAAGGAAGAACTTTACATTTACTGATGTGTTTTTATTAAGTAAATTACTCTTACCTTCCCAATGCCATAAGTGGTATACAGGAGACATTCAGCTTGTTCCTCAACTCCAGTTCTCAGGGCCCACCTGCTGGTCATGTTTTCATGATTTCCTTAGTATTGAGCAGGTAACATAATTAGTGTCCATGTGTCAAGACTTACCACAGGTATTCATTCTGTGAGATATTCTCAAATCATGACCGGCAGGTGGGCCCTGAGGACTGGAGTTGAGGAACGCTGCTTTACAGTACATCCCACATGGGACGGGTCCGTTGTGAATTTTCTGCAGTGTATCTGATGGAAATCTGCAGTAGTAAAATCTGCAACAGTTGAGGCGCATCTACTAAAGGGTAAGGGCAAAAAGACCAGACCAAAAGAAAGTAATGCATGCAGGACCTTTTCGTCTGGTAAAAAATAGAATCCAAAACTGAAGCAGAACGGAATCCATTGTAGTCAACAGAGTCAGTTCAGCTCCATTCATCTCATTTATGTGCGGAATCCAGGAATTCCATTATTTTCATTGTTCTGCTCCTTGAACAATGGAATTAAGAACGTTGTGAAAGAGCCCTTACTTTTAATCAAAAGGAATTTTCCAGGACCCAGCAACCCATCCTAATCATTTCTTGCCTGTACAAGAAACTTAAATAGTCCCAGTGTTGTGTGGATTGGCCACTCTGAAACCTGCTCACGCGGTGCTCCTCTTCAGAAAATCCTACATCCGCCAATGTCACATCATTAACCAGGGTTCCAGTCTGGGCTGTTGGGCAGGGGAGGTGCTGTAGATGGGGCCAGACCTACAAGTCTCCCTGGCGCACAGGCAGATGAGATGGATTCAGGAGTTTACATAGGAGATAAATGATTCTGACCACCATCCTGGGCTGCAGAAATGACATCCCGATCCATAGACCAGACTGGCAAGTTTATAAAGGATGTGATTTTGGCAGGTGTAGGATTCTCTAAAAAGGAACATCACATGACCGGGTTCCAGAATGGCCCATCCATTCATCCAGTATATTGAAAACTTTCTTCTGCAGGCAAGTTATGAAGGTGGTAAAAAACTTTAAAAGTTGCTTCAAAGGTGCTCTGTGAATGCTTTATGTAGCAGCAGCGGTATCACGGCAGAACCGCAAAGTCTGCCGCACAAAGAAAGGCACTGTAATGATTGTTATGATACTGCTCTCTGGGACTGTGGACGTATTAAGGTTAGTGCAAGAGTATCGTATGTGAGTTATCTCCAGCACATGAGTATACAACAATACACAAGTATCTAACTGGCTTCACCAGTGTACCTGAAATGTAAACTCCTGTTTGTGCGCTGATACTCCTGCTTGTGCTTGGTGCGGAAGTTTGCCTTCCTGAAGTCAGGGATTGTCGATTAGGTAAGTGGTGTTCGCCTGATTCATCGATGCTGGAATCCAGGGAATGAGTCAGTCCAGGTATCGTATAGTTTGGCGTGCTGCTTCGCGCCCCGGCTGGTGGCGCGATGCTAAAGCAGGTAGAGGTTGCACAAAATTTAGCGCTCACTAGGAGCTGTGAGTGACGTCACTACCATGGTCATCAATGACCACCGGTGCCAGGTATCTCTTCTCCAACGCATTTCGAACAGACGCTGTTCTTCATCAGGGAGTAGGTGGACAGTTGGGTCCTGGAAAACCCCTTTTTGCTACTCATTAAATTCAACTGAGAAAACATCTGAACAACTTCAAACAACACAGTAGGTTAGCCAGAAAATGAACAGATTGGGGTGATACTCGACAGACAAAGGAGAGATTCCAGATAATAGGTTGCAACCTTAAAGCATTCATGCAGTAAAGCATAAACTTGGTTTGCTGGCTGAACTTGTTAATCCATGTTAATGGAGAGACCCCACAAGAGCCAGAAGTGAGAGATAGAAGCAGTGTATTTCCTGCACTGCTTCAAACAGCACAGGGAAGAGACCTTTGATAATATATCAGTTGTATCAGGACTGGTAACTACTGATCTCCATTTATACACTTGTTTGCATGTTCCATGTTTTACTGATTACTGTTGTCTTCAGGCATTTTGGGGGGCGATGGTATTGCCTTCAATCTTTTAAAATTTGTCGTTTTATTGTAAAGCTAAACACCCATAACTTTTCTATCTTCTTCAGTGACAGCTTGTTTTATTTCTAGGGCGAGCTGTAGTTTTTATTTGTACCTTTTTGAGGTACATATGACTCTTTGATCGCATTTTGGTCAATATTTTTTGAGGGCCAAGGTGACCAAACATGGCGAATCGAGCACTTTTATCATTTTTTTTCCGTTCTGGCATTCACTGCACACGATAAATATTTTCCCTTTTAGACTCCCATTAAAGTTATTATTTTTTATTAAATTACTGTCATATTTTGCTCAAACTAACTGAGAATTGTGCTATTTAAACTTGGGGCTAAACTCTCCTGGTGATGTTAGATCAGAGAGGGACCAAGGTCTCTGTAGGAGTTATTGCACTACACTAGGCTGTTTCTTTAACTCTCAGTCTATAGGCTTCTTTCAGGGCTATACATTCGATAATGCTCTCGACCTATAATGTAGTGTGAATAGACCCTATCTACCAGCAGATAGGAGACAAGTGCGTCATTGCCATATTGAGGTGGGCAGCTACACCATCATGCACATTACATAGTCTATTATTCAATACCGGGCAGACACCCAAACCCTAACAAACACATTTAGTGCGTACTGTAAAAACTGCATGTTATGGAAAAAATATGAAATCTCAACATTTATTTTATGAAGCCCACTAAGTGGAGCCTGACAGGTTCATACTGTATGGAGCTGCCTCTCCCTTCTCCCCACATACACAAGATCTTCCTGTGTATCTGTAAAGAGAAGTTGTAAATCACTTGTATTTACAACCTGATTGCAGTATACACATATGAACAGCCTTATCTTCTCTAAAAATGAGATGGAACTGTATGTGCTAGAGATTTACAGCTCCTGGCAGATTCACAAGCAGGTCTTGTCTATGTAGGGAGAGTGCACCTGGACAGTATTAGACTGCCAGCTCTTTGGGCAGTGTGAGCGCTTATAGATGATAATCATCCCACCACAATCCTACATTACACGTGAAGCTCATCAAGCATGAATCGATTTCTACTGTAAAAAAAAAAAAAAAACATTTCCCGAACTTGGGTTCGGTTCCAAGTGGTACCTTGTAACCGAACCAAAGTTCGGGAAATAGTTTTTTTACAGTATAAATCATCGGAGCCAATACATTCTAATACTGTATGGAGCGCTCGCTCTGTTATGCCAATCGACTTCGGGTGTTTCATCCGAAGTCTATTCGCTCATCCCTAATCATTATGTACCCAGCCGGTGGCCCCCTGTTCGTAAAAAAGGAAATTTCCCTTTAGGGTCTATGGTCATTTTGCTCCTGCGTTCACACATTACATTTTACTGCACTATTGGCCAATTTTTACATTTTCTAAAGTGTATAACTGTATGAAAATATTTCCTTATAGTTTTTGCAATAATAAAAAAATAAAATAAAAACATATCAAAAGCTGACAGAGAAAAGAGAAATCTTTACAGCCTAATAGCCGAAAAATAATTTCAAATGGATGCATTTATCTGTGTGGTAATTTCAAAACATGAGATATATTTTTTTATATATATATATATATATATATATATATAAATATAATACTGTTTATAATGCTAGAGGAATGAATGTCCGGGAAAAAGGAGGAAATTTGGTAATCCTAAACTATGTTGGGCAAAAAGCCATATATTCATCTGGAAAATTACTTGAACTTTGTCCCACCAATAAACTCCTTGTGTCTCACACACCTTTTTCCGCCCAAAATTATAAAATCTGGTTTTACTGCACTTTATTCCCTTGAGTTTTTATTAACCGACAACACTGCACTTAACATAGTTACAAAATTTGTGAGGCTGAAACAAAGACATCCATCCATCCATCCATCCAGTTCAGCCTGTTATCCTGCAAGTTGATCCCCTTATAATAGTAATAAAACTTGTATTCATATTTCCTATTTAAACATTGACCCTCATCATACCGAGCATATTGACATGAGAGTGTGTCCCGCGCTCAGGACCACACTTTATTATCCACAATCTGTAAGAGTTGGCACGAGGGCCACCATATGAAATATCCATGCTGGGGTTGGCTGCCATGGGAAGCAAAGACTGTTTGTTTTTATTTTAGACGGCTTCATAAATCTGTACCAATGGTTGGTTGGTTTACAACAAGACATAGATAGTGTGGGGGAAGGAATGAGAGTTGTAGCAGACAGGCAGGAGGTGCTAGTCCTTGATCTGGGTCTGGTCTGATCTGGTCACGGTGGCAGGGCCCTTGTCCACCAAACCTTCCTCACTCCTAGAATTTGTCCAGGGATGAGGGGGTTGGAGTTAGGATGAAGGTGGAAGTAGTTCTCCTGGGGCACACCCTGTGAAAGGGTCTTCTGGTTGGTGCAAGGTGTGGATGCCCATTGTGCGAAATTGTAGTCGGAAGAACGAGATGGAGTTGAACATGTAACAAATGGTTTCTATACTTGATAACAAGTTTCTGAACACAAGATGAAGGTATACAGTTTCACAACAATGGTCTACCTGAGCTGGAGCTAAATTTACCACATTTCAACATCTTCTAAATGCAACAACTGTTTTCTGCAACAACTGTTGAGAGTGCAAAAATACAGGTATATTGCATTTTCTGCAGTTTACAGCGGTGAGATGCAGCATTGACCTCTGCAAATTCTGCTAAGCCTAAATAGAATGAGGAGGTTGAAATACAGTACAGAGGATATTGTTATGTGCTGACCAGTTGGGGTTTGTTCATTAAGTTGTTTATCCAGTAGAGCAGATCTTGAAGCAGCACAGATTGGTGGTGTTGGTGTAACACAATGTAGTATAGCTGTACTGTACTGAGGGCCATCATGGCAGAGTTGAACTGAGGGCCGCTGTAACAGAATTGAACTGAGGGCCGAATACCAGGATGCAAGCTCTACTAATGAAAATTGGCTGGCATCCTATTGCCTGACCTGGGTTTATATGACCCGGCTGGATGATATCAACGGAGTGCACCAGGATGTTGCAGCAACCTGATGCGCAGGAGGAGAACCAGAGCAGCCCGAAAGAGATCTATCAAGCAGCAAGTGAACAGTCATCTCTTGATGTGCTGGAAGCTGAAAATGAGAAAACAAGGATCTGAGGGACTTTGACAAAGGACAAAATTGTGATGGTTAGACGACTGGGACAGAGTGTCAAGAATCAGCAGGTGGGAACCCACTGTGCCATGTGTCCTCCCTCCTCTAAGGGTGTTGTCTAAGTGAGCCCCTCGTTCTTCACAGTACCCTTGATGGTGGGTATAGACTTTCCCGAGGGGAACACCAGGTCGCTACCTCTTGAGGAGTATTGGTACACAAGGCACAAGGTCCAGGCGGACCAGGAGGTACCAGAGCAAGGTACCAGAGGTACAGACATAGTCAGCAGGCCGGGTTGTAACCAGGGGCAACAGTGCAAGACCAAAGGATGAGGCAAAGTCAAACAAACAATAGGGTTAGGCAATCCAGGTCGACAACAGGATCAAACAGGTAGCAGAGTCCAGAAACACAAGCACGGGTCAGGAACACGAGCTGAGATATCAGCAACCTTTGCAGGACACAAGGACCTTGACACTCAGGCTCCTCGGAAGTGGGCTGAGCCACTAAAATGTGTGTGCCAGGGCAACGGTCGGTCAGCAAGGTCACATGAGCTAACCTATAAAACACAGGAAGTGATGCGCATTGGCCCTTAAGGAAGTGCTACAGGGAGCAAGCAACAAGCATGCTGTGGCCAGGGCTGGAAGGAAGCCATGGAGCGTACTCCATAACAAACAATGCAAGCAATGACAGAGCCCAAGACTGCAGCGGTGAATGAAAACACCGGCAGCAGATCACCGCTGAACACAACCCGGGACTGCAGCTGTAAGCAGGGGAACATCAGCGGACAGCAGCCGCTGTTACCCAGAGCATCTCCAACATGGCAGGCCAAGTGGGGTGTTCCTGGTATGCGGTAGTTAGGAAAGACAACTACTGAACCAGCAACAGGGTCATGGGTGCCCAAGGCCTATTCATGCACATGGGGAGAGATTAGTTTGTCTGGTCCATTCCCACAAAATTACTACTGCAGCACATTTTACGGAAAAAGTCAAGGCATCAACATAATAAAAAATATTAAGCAGGTGGTTTTAATGTTATGCCTGATCACTGTATATAGAGATGTGTGTGCATATGCACGCATAGCTTAATGGTGTAGTTGTGAAGCTAAAACTAGGAGTCAATTTAAAAAACAAACGTAGAATCTTTCCTATACACTTCCTCTCCATCCTAACATTAGCTAAAAAAAACAGTTTACAATATCAGATTCTTGTGTGCAGCAGTAACCTCAATACATGGTAATAAAAATCCCACTGGATGTGGTCTAACTAAAGCAAATAACGTTGTGGGTTACCAAACAGACCTCCGATCTGGAACCAGCTGTAGCATATCACCCAAGATCCAACACATGATGATTATCCTTCATTAGGTCTTGGAATAGTGTGTTTCTGTTCCGTGTTTGCGGTTTGAAGTTTCGAAAATTTACACGTGATCACTTAAAATCATAAATCAAGTTAAAAATAATAAAACACATGCAAGAGAATAAACTGGAGTTACGGTAGAACACAAAAACCAACATAAGCATGGATCAGTGATTTATTTTCTGAACTTGTGACTGAAGATTGCTTTCAATGACCAGCACTGCATGAAAAGAGTATATGGACACCTGCACCAGTTATTATCCACCATCATTGCTGTTTAGTAGTAAGTAATCTTCATAAAAACTGTACCAATATAAATTGTACTGAAGGACTGTAAAGGACCCATTTTCAGAGGACCTGCCCAACAATATAATGTGTATGGAAAGCTCTTAATCTTTAGATGATGTTAAGAGAGAGAAGTATTGGGTGCATTAAATTACAACACCTGATCTCCCTGGAGATAAGCCACCATGAGAGGTGTCTGGAAGGAGATTTCTCATTTATCTACATTGAAAACACATGTATACTCGGCTGAGACTAGCATGTCTGCAAATGCAAGACTAAAGGGTGTATTAGACACCACAATGCCGCAGACTATTGTCGGAGAGGGAAGTGTTCCCCCCCGACAATCATCAGATAGCTAGCAGAGGACACCACTGCTATTACATGCAGCGATGTCCTCCATTTCATGGGGAGGAGCGATCGATATGCCATCACTCATCCCTATGCAGGGCAGCGGTGTGCCGACAGCAGATCACTACACAGCATGCCTAAAAATCACACTTGCCCGATAAACGATGAGTTTGCTCATTCATCGGGCATTTGGAGGCAGTATTAGACAGCCAGATGATCGCTAAGAGCGTTCATAGGAACGCTCATTAGCGATCATCTGTCAGAAAATCTGGCAATCTAAAACACCCTTAGGGCTCATGCACATGACCGTATGTATTTTGCGGTCTGCAAAAAATACAGATGTGCATTCTGTATTTTGCAGAACGAAACAGCTGGCCCCTAATAGAACAGTACCATCCTTGTCCGTGATTCGGACAATAATAGGACATGCACCACTTTTTTGCAGAAAGGAAATACGGGAGAGGAATGCACACGGAGTACCTTCCGTTGTTTTTGCTGACCCATTGAAATGAATGGTTCCGCATACGGTCCGCTAAAAAAACGGAACGGAAGCGGAAAGAAAATACCATTTAGTGTGCATGAGCCCTAAGCCTGAGATCACCAAGTATAGTCCACAGCATTGGTTTCAGAGATGAAAACATCCCACTATTGGGCTTTTGTGGATTGATGAACCTGGCATTGGTGGAGACAAGACGGTTACCTCCTCAACTGTGTAGTGCCAATCGTAACGAATGGTTCAGGAGTAAAAATAGGGAATAAAATGCATTTCCTGATGTTGCTTCAAATGATACAAAATGTTTGTCACTGAACTGAATTGTAGGGAATCAACCATGCCAATTTAATGGTATTTTTAGGCACTTCTGGATCCCTAATTGCTTCAATTGCCTGTATAGGGCTAGAAGAAAATCATGTTATTTTTTATTCTCGGACTGTTCTTCATGTTTTTGCTTGGATACCTTGTACTACTGGAGGGTAAAATATACTGCTACGATATATAACCTTCTAGACAATGAGTGACACATGGCACATTAAATTACATTCATGAAAAATGGGCCTTTTTGCATGACATGGTGAATACTGTACACATGTGGTAGGCAATTAAAGAGTGCCGTGTTTGTGTGAGGGGAGGCGGGGCTTTAATTATTTAAACCTGGCTCTCCTGCCCCCACTTGTCGGTTCGAATGCTTTCGAATCGGCTCGTGGGTTGGTGCCAGAGAAGTGCGTGCGTCACTGGAGAATCGGGTGGTCGGCTGCGTCGGGCTCGTCGCTTCGGTGATTAGGTAGGCAGGGTGGCTGCACACCCGTCTCGCTATGTATAACATGGGGCGCTGCCGAGCGTGCCGCCGGGCCCCAGCCACGCTGGCGACTGCCCGCACTCCCGATCGCTTCCGGCACCCCGCTCCAGGCACCCGGATACAGGCACCCCGATCCGCTCCAGGCCCTGCGCCAAGCACCCCTGCTCCCACGTGCAGCGTCCCCCAGGCGGGCACCCCTCATCTGTGGCTCAGCAGCGACGGGTCACACGTCCTTCACATACCCAGAGCAGCGGTCACGCTGGCCGTCGGCTCCTCAGTGCAGCTCACTGGCTTGCTGCGCTCCAGCAGGCCCTGGCTTGATAGAGGGCGACACCTACAGGCCCATACTGGTACTGCAGTCCAGGTACAGGGCTCCTTGCTCAGGCACAGTGGCTAGGTACTAAGGCAGGACAAAAAAAAAAAAAAAAAAAATATTATATATTTGGGATATGTTTTAAGGATCAAATATAAAGAGTGCTCCAAAAAGGGGGGCTGACCACGTCACTTTGCGCACGCAGCCGGGCCGCCCGCTAGCCCATACGGCGAGTCAGGGGGTTGGTTCGGGCGCAGTCGCAATAATCCGGTGGACAGCAAAGGAGCGGTGGCAGGAGTGAAGGGTCACCCAGTCACCGTGCGCTCACTCACATGTCTGTCCTTGTTTATTCAGGTCCACAGGTGGTTGGCTAACTTACGATACTGTGGGGTTTGTGGCTGTCATGGCCGCCAGGTGAGTCAGGGGTGGTGCAGGCGTGGGCCAACCCCCTCCTTTTCTCCTGCATAGGCTTGGGGGACGGGGGATGGTGGACTATTATGGCCAGGCCTCTGGCGCATCTCTTACAGGGTGGCGCCTACAGTCGTGGCCTTTGGTGGGGGGGGGGGAGAAAAAAAATAAATAAATAAAAAAATAAAAAATAAATGGTATAGATAGGAATGTTGCTTTGCCAGGTCTGTCACGACTACAGACTCCTTATAAAGCCCTGCCACGACTGCAGGCAACAGTCTGTCACGACTACAGACCCGTTATAAAGCCCTGCCACGACTGCAGGCATCAGTCTGTCACGACTACAGACTCGTTATAAAGTCCTGCCACGACTGCAGGCATCAGTCTGTCACGACTACAGACCCGTTATAAAGCCCTGCCACGACTGCAGGCATCAGTCTGTCACGACTACAGACCCGTTATAAAGCCCTGCCACGACTGCAGGCATCAGTCTGTCACGACTACAGACCCGCTCTAAAGCCCTGCCACGACTGCAGGCACAAATCTGTTATGACTACAGACTCGTTATAAAGCCCTGCCACGACTGCAGGCATTAGTCTGTCACGACTACAGACTCGTTATAAAGCCCTGCCACGACTGCAGGCATTAGTCTCATGTCAACAGACTCGTGAGGTAATACTACCACGTCTACAGGCGATGGTCCGTTACCGCTACTCCCGAGGTAGGGTCCCCTCACGACTACAGGGGCCAGTCGGTCACATCCACAGACTCGGTCGCACTCCCGTTGACTACAGGCACTGGGGGGGCATCTACAGGTAGTTGCGTCACGTCTACGCACGCGGGTCAGCCACGGCCTGGGGGGTCAGCCTTCTCGGTCACAGGTAGGTCCGGTCAGACCTCAGTCTCCCAGCGGGTTCCAGTCACAATAACCAGCCCCTAGGGGGGGCACTCCCGCGCCGGCGCATAATGCCAGGGAGCTATGTGGCTCCCCACGCGGCACACGATTCAAACCGGCGAGGGCCGGGGCTCACGGTAAAGGAAGAGCTCCCTCTGATCCGGTGCACATCGCCAGGGAGCGGCGCTGCTCCCCACGTGGTACGAGTGTCCAGCCGGCGGTGGGTCGGCCCTGGCTGAGGGGGGGGGGCTCCCCCGCACTGGTGCACTCTGCCAGGGAGCAGCGTGAGCTCCCCACGCGGCTGGGGGTAAAGGTGCTGGACACCGTTTCCCCGCTCCTCATCTTCAATAAAGTCTGGCACGGGCCGCCGTGCCGTTAGGTAGGCAGGGATCGGGGGAAGGAGTACCAGGCTCGGTCAGGGGGAGCAGATCATAGGCGGTGGCTGGCTTCCTGCTGCCGGCCGTACAGAAGGTTCCAAGGGGGTCATTTAGGCACAGGATGTTAGTTAGTCCGTGCAGGTGACCTGCGTTATACCATGCTCTTCATGCTCGTACTCAGAGCTGTGCCCATACTGGAGCTGCGTAAGTGGTTTATAGTTTAAAAAAATAAATAAAAATTCAAACCACAATTAGTCTTTCACGCATGGCTTCTCTGTTTTAGGTGTACACATGTGACTCCACCATTAGAGTCTCTCACACATGGCTTCTCCGTTTTAGGTTTACACATATAGTCCGCCATTAGAGTCTTTCACGCATGGCTTCTCCGTTTAGGTTACACATATGACTCCGCCATTAGAGTCTCTCATGCATGGCTTCTCCGTTTTAGGTGCACACATATGACTCCACCATTAGAGTCTCTCACGCATGGCTTCTCCGTTTTAGGTTTACACATACGACTCCTCTATTAGAGTCTCTCACGCATGGCTTCTCCGTTTTAGGTTTACACATATGACTCCGCCATAAGAGGCTCTCACGCATGGCTTCTCCGTGTTAGTTTTACACATATGACTCCGCCGTAAGAGGCTCTCATGCATGGCTTCTCCGTTTAGGTTACACATATGACTCCGCCATTAGAGTCTCTCACGCATGGCTTCTCCGTTTTAGGTTTACGCATATGACTCTGCCATTAGAGTCTCTCACGCATGGCTTCTCCGTTTTAGTTACACATATGACTCCGCCATCTGAGTCTCACGCATGGCTTCTCCGTTTTAGTTTTACACATATGACTCCGCCATTAGTCTCTCGCGCATAGCTCCGCCATTAGTCTATCGCGCATGGCTTCTCTGCTTTAGGTTTACACAGATGACTCTGGCATTAGAGTCTCTCACGCACGACTTCTCCGTTTAGGTTTACACATATGACTCCGCCATTAGTCTCTCATGCATGGCTTCTCCGTTTAGGTTACACATATGACTCCGCCATTAGAGTCTCTCGCGCATGGCTTCTCAGTTTTAGGTTTACACATATGACTCTGCCATTAGAGTCTCACGCATGGCTTCTCCGTTAAAAAAAAAAAACTAAAAATTTTCCACTTTTTCTTTCAGGTTTGTCCAGGGGCAGATCGGTTGCCAATGCCAATTTCTCACCAGGCCCAGCTGCGCTGGGACTAGTCTCTCATCTCACCATAGCTAACAGACTGATGGCCAATTCCTTGGCCAGTAATACCCTGAGGGCTTACAAGACAGCTTGGCGCCTGTTTCAGAAATATGAACACCTACCCGGCTGCTGGCCGGGGGGACTATCACTCACCTATTGGGCTTCGTCAGGTTTTTTGCCACTCTCAATTAAACCTGTCCTATAGCACTGTTAACTATACCTGGCAGGTATTCAGCACATTCGGGTTTAGTTAACAGGTTCAGGGGTCGATCCTCTCTCGATCACAGGACATTCCTTCCACAGGGGCGCAGCAGCTGCGGCGTCCATGCATAAGGTACCAGTACATGTAATCAAACGGTTGGGTCGTTGGAGTTCCGCGTGTTCCATGCGTTATATCCCGGATCCTTAATACAAAATGTCACTGGCTTTCCGAGTTTTGGTTTTGTAGTTTCTGTTATCAAAGTCTTTCAAAACTCCTATGCATGGTTCTTTTGGCCCCTTTAGGCTACCCTTCGATAAGCAGTTCCGGCATAACTCTGCTGCTTCTAGGTAGGGGGGGGGAATATAGGCTTAGGTAGGGGACCCTCTCGTAATGAGCCGATCCGAGCACAAGTGGTAGGCAATTAAAGAGTGCCGTGTTTGTGTGAGGGGAGGCGGGGCTTTAATTATTTAAACCTGGCTCTCCTGCCCCCACTTGTCGGTTCGAATGCTTTCGACCCACCCAGAAGCCCTCCCTTCTTCTCAGGACTCATAATTGGTGTGGCCCCCTTTAGGCTACCCTTCGATAAGCAGTTCCGGCATAACTCTGCTGCTTCTAGGTAGGGGGGGGAATATAGGCTTAGGTAGGGGACCCTCTCGTAATGAGCCGATCCGAGCACAAATGAGTGAATACAGAAAATGATGCATCATGTTCAGAAAGAGGTGGTTAAATTAGTCACATGGGAGGCCATGGCAACCTTTTTCTGACAAAAGGTAAATTTATTGTTAGCATTGGAAAATGTGGGTTAAATATGGAATTTTCAAGGACTGCCATTAAAGGGGTTATCCATGAATATGATATGACTTATGCTCAGAATAGGTCATCAATAACAGATCAGTGGGGGTCCGACATCCGGGACTCGCGCCAATCAGCTGTTTGAAGAGGCCACAGCGCTCCATGAGCACTTAGCCCTCTTCCTAGGCCAGTGACATCACTGTACATCGGTCACATGGTGTAGCTCAGTCCTATTCAAGTCAATGGGACAGAACTGCTATACCAAGGACAACCACTATACAATGTATGACACTGTACTTGGTAAACTGTGAAGAGACTGCAGTGCTCACAGCTGATCGGTGGCAGTGCCAGGACTCGGAACCACTGATCTGATATTGATGACCTATCATGAGGATAGATCATCAATATCAAATTAATGGAAAAACCCTTTAACTTCATTTCAATTGTGCTGCAAAGTCGGAGTTCTATGCCAGTCAGAAGAATCAGTTTAGTGTGGACTGAAGCCTTGACACAGTGGAGCAGATTTACTATTGTTATTGTGCCAGAATTCAAGCGTTAGCTGTGCCAGAATTGTGTCACAAATCAATTTTTACAAATTTTATATTGCCCTGCACCAAAAAAAAAAGATGTTTGCACATTTTTAGACTGTTCAAAATTGTTTAGTAAAGAAGGTACAACATTATCAGGTGATAAAATGGCCAAAAAGTAGTATGCGTCACAGTGTGACATGCATGTTCATTTATATATAGAGGATATATCGAGCCTTCCATCTTACACCAGTAGATTCCACCTTCTGCAAGCTTGAACACACAAGCAAGGTGGTAGGCAAAATATTGTGTGCGCACCAACAGTATACAATAATTAGCTTTAGGCCTCATGCACATGGCCGTTGTGCGGCCGTTCCGTGCATTGGGGACCGCAATTTTCAAATTGCAGTCCCCAATGCACAGGCAACGTCCGTGAAGCGGCTGGGATGGATCGAGACCCATTCAACTCGAATGGGTCCGTGATCCATCTGCACAGCTAAAAAATAGAACACGTTCTATTTTTTTGTGGTGTGGAGGCACAGACAGAAACACCGCAGAAGCACTCCGTAGTGCTTCCGTGGGGTTCCGCACCGCAGCTCCGGATTGCGGACCCATTCAAGTGGATGGGTCCGTATCCGTGACGCGGGGAGCACACGGCCGGTGCCCGCATATTGCGGACCACAATGCAGCCACGGCCGGGCAACGGCCATGTGAATGAGGCCTTATTGAGATATACCAAAAATTCATACCCAGTATGACAAAGACCCATAAAAACTATTAAAAACCCCAACTGGGAGTTGTACAATTAACAACCTCCCTCTCACATTCCCCAAAATCAATGCAACTAGACAAGCAGGTACACACATAATAATATAATAGGCAAAAACGGGATAGTTACCATCAACACATGTATAATGTATAACACATGATATATATGATGCAAATAAGGTAAAAATATGCCCCATTGTGCACCTGTGTCAGGGGAGTGAGAAAACAATCTTTTTCATACCTTCTGCAAGATTGTCTCTCACTTAGAGAACCGTTTACTTCCACCTTTTTAGAAAAGTTTGGGCCTCTTTCTGTTTCAGCATAAATATGTTCCATGCACAACACAAGAATCCACTAAAAATGGTTTGGTATGTAAGAAATCGGTCGACCTGAGCAGAGCCCTGACCCTACTGACCACCTTTGAGATTAAGAGGATTGGTATCTGGGAGCTAGGCTTTATCATTCAACATCAGTCTGCAGCAATTTTCTACAATCTAGTAATTAGACTAGAAGAGTGATGGCTGTTTTATATAATAGCAGTAATCAGGGACACAGTCAATAAGATAAGATAATCCTTTAATCGTCCCACCTACAGGAAAATTCACAGTGTAAAGCCTGATTCAATATATTCAAAGACCACGGCACTCAATAGTTTATGCAATGTAACCAATTCACTTTACTAAAGCCTCATTCACACGTCCATGTCCATGCTCAAATCCGTGAGCAGGTGGTCAGTGATGCATCCATGAAGCTGTCCTCCGTGTTGGGTCCACGGGTCTGTTTTTTGCTGTCCGTGTGCCATCCCTGTTTCACTGACACTGAACAGCTGAAAAATAATTTTCAAAGCATCTCTTCTTAATGATCCGTGAAACATGGATGCAACACGGATGGCATCCGTGTTGCATGCATGGTTTTCACGGACCCATAGACTATAATGGACGTGATGGATCCTTGAACGGACAAAATAGAGCATGCTTCTGTAACCTACGGACCGTGCTAAAACACACATTAAAATCAATGGGGACGTGTGCTGTCCATGGAGAACACGTACAGCACACATCCGTGAAACATTGACGTGTAAATTAAGCCTTACAGCAGCTCACAGACCGAGAAAGTTACGGTAAGTTTTCTCCAGACGAAGGAGGAAATTAGACAGGACATAAAAGAGAATAAATGGAGTGACTTCAAAAAATGACGTCCAGAAAACCATCCATTTTGTTAAAAATAATAATAAATAGATTACATAGAATATTCACTGGTGTTGAGCGAAGCGAGCTTTAGATTCTTCATCCGAAGTCGCTTCGTTCAAAACTTCAGAATTATACTGTACGGAGATCCGTCTCCGTACAGTACTAGAATTTAGTTATTCAGGAAGTCGCGCGTGACTTAGTAGAATCATTTTGGTGGTTGATTTTTAAAGTGGAAAACCACTTTAAAACTTAAAACCAAACTTGGCTTCAGTTCCGACTAGTACCTCGACTCCCTGAATAACTAATTTTGGCACATCGGAGCCCATACATTCTAATACTGTACGGAAATGATTCTCCATATAGTATTATTTCGAAGTTTTGAATGAAGCTACTTCAGATGAAGCATCCAAAGCTCGCTTCACTCAACACTCATATTGATGCGCCTAGAGGCACTGGCCATGTGACTTGCTTAAATCTACGCCAGCTCACTTGCTGGTGTGGATTTTAGTCATTTTCTACGCCAAAAACAAGAGTAGAAAATAATAAATAAACGCCACACGCCCTTTTTCCGCCACCTAGGAAAGGTAGCGTGAGCCGGGAAAAGTCGAAGATTCGGCCGCAAATACCCTTTGCGACTGAATCTGCGACAAAAGTACGCCAAAATAATAAATAACCCCCTTTGTATGCATCTAGTAATCTCCTAGGCTCAGTTTTGCAGAATGCTTCCAATCAGATTTGGTTTGCATGTGACATATGTTACATAGGAATAAGTACTTTTATTATTTCCTGCTGTTTACGTTGCACATACTCCACAGAGCTGTACGCAGATTGTCTCTGCTCGTAATCTTCTACCCATCTGTTTATTTATTCCTACATTTCTGGACGAAATAACAGAGGAACACTACAAAACCATTTACAAGACGCTCCAGACCTGATATTTCATGGGGGATGCACATACGGTAGTTACTAAAGCAGACAAGTCAGGGGTGGCAGGTCCCCTTTAAACACTGTAGAACACCACATGCAGACAAAATTGACTATTCTAGTTATATAGTAAGACCAGAACACAGCGAGATGTGCGTAATAGCATGTAGCTGACATAATCCAAGATTAAAGGGGCATTTCCATCTCAACATTTATATATTATGCCCTGAATATGCAGTTAAAGGGGTTGTCCACATTGGAAGCATTTCAGCCTGACCTCTCCATATTGCTGGACTTGCAGAGGGAAGCATACTTACCTGCTCCCCACTGCTGGGTTCTGGGGGGAACGGGAGAGGGTCAAAACTTCAACTTCAGACGGCACTCCAACTTTGTATTTTACATTTTACTTTTCTTAATTTCCTTTTTGTTCAGCCATATGAAGGGCAGTAAAACATTAACACGAGGTGCAATCAAAACATTGGCAACGTTTCAGGTATGGATGACCCTTTATCAAGCTGTTGCCAGTGTTCCTCACGGCGTGTGGCTGCCATGAAGGGCAGGGGGTGTCAGGTCAAAAGACCCCTGACCATGGACAACCCCATTAATGTCCGATAGGTAGAAGTTCACACGTGTCTCGAGAACAAGGGTCCCCCAACTCTGTCTTGCAGCCCACTGTGAATGGAGAGGTAGCCATAAATGTACTGCTCTCTCCATTCACTTCTGTTGGAGTTCCAAAATTACCCGAGCACGCTTAGCTACGTTTCAAAACTGTGCATGCATGGCAACCCAACTTCAAGACGAGGCCACGTTCTAGAGATAGGACCCCCACCTATCTGAAAGTGGTGGCTTATCATGTAGATATGCCATAGATGTTTAGATGGGACAGCCCCTTTAAGAATTTTTATGAAGAAAAAAAAGAATACAGAGTTTACTTGACAATTTACCTAATCCCTGACTGGAAATGACAGATGGGTAAAGCATGCACATAAATGTCATGGATGAAGTCCAAATATTAATCATCACTATTACAAAACTAAACGAAAATGTTCCTAATCTTAGATGTTTATCCCTCCATCATAGAGACAGCAGAACAGTCACTTTAGAGCAGACTTCAGCCACCCACCCAGCCGTATCTCCACAACAATCTCCACATACCTCCTCTTCACCTCTCATTTCCTTCTTTCTGAGAATGAAACTAAACACTGTACTGTGCAGTCATTAGGGAATTACTGTACGTTGCATGATGTAGCCTAGAACAGAAACCAAGTGTACATCGGAATCCATGCAATGGAAAGTCAGAACATCCTTAGTTGTGTAACCTGCACTCTTAAGACTTTCTACATGGTCGTAGTCCAGCTGCAGACTGTTGGGAGGCTGATCAGTATATTTTTGGAAATGGCGCTCACCTCTTAACACCTTATAGTAAATAATATGGAGAGCTAACATTCTCTCATATACCTGTGTACATACAATACATGGCTCCGAACACTTGGTGAGCACATTTTAACAGCATGTACAGTCAGGGCTGCACCACTAATGAGGCGAGGTGAGGCAATTGCCTCAGGCAGGGTCAAGAGGGGGCAGCAAAAGGGGGATTATGCTTATGAAGTATAGTATTGGGAAGCACAGTATGTGGCGCTGTATTACCCTGTATGTTTTGTAGCTCTATATGTAATGTTTTCCAGATATGTCTTTAACAGTAGTGCTGGAGGCAAGTGGTTAGGTTAAGAAATTGGCATGGGTTGGGGAGGTTGGGCGCTGTTTTAGTTTTTTGCCTCAGGCAGCAGAAAGACTAGGTGCACCCCTGTGTACGGTATTATGAGGTGTCAGTGTGTTATGCGTTAGTCCTTGGCTTATCATTATGTACTGAATGATATAAAGCTCCTTTACTAAAGGAGTATTCTAAATTTAGAAAATAAAGGTTATTCTTTGCATAATAAAAAGGTATTACATTTTCCAATATACCCTTAGCGTTCATGCTAATGTTTTTAGGATCCATGTGTGTTGTTATTGAATAGGAGCCATCATTGTTTTCTTCCAGTTGATAAAAATCTGTGCAGGTCATTAAAGTTCCTTCTGAGCCTGTGTAACTAGTAAATGGGGCAGTTAAGGAGCTCAGGCACCCTCCCCTGTAAAAGGGTTTATATCAGCATCTGTGGTGGTACAGGTCAGAGAGAGGGTTAATGACACCATCCCTGGTGGTCTACGGAAGTGAAGAAGCTAATTTCAACCTGTTTAGTGGTCTAGGGCACCGAAAGGGTTTATCACAGGTCCCTAGTGTTGTAAGGCAGAGAAAAGGATAATGTCAATGTCTCTTTCACTCGGACAGAGAAAGCATTCATTATACAATTCTAGTGATCTAAACAATTGCAGGAGGCAATCCTTCATACGTGAGGTCTACTCCTTACACCCACATTTTCTGGTGTTCTCCAGTCTGAATTCAGCTTCTTTTCTCACCATGCACCCATAAATATCAGAAAAAAACAGGTATATACTAGGTATACACAAGGGCCTTTACATCATTCTTTAATAATAGCTTATACTGCCATATATAATTTTCTTTACAGGGGTTGTGTAATGCAAAGATGTAGAATAGGTCATCAATATCAAGTTGGCAGGGATCTGACTCGCAGGACTTCCACCGATCAGTTGTTTGAAGGGGTAGCGGTGCTCATGCAAGCACTGCTTTCTCTTTAAAATTACCTGCACATCATCGGTCTTGTTGAGGCGGTGCAGTGTCATTACAACCGCTCTTCCCATTCACGTGAACATCAATGTTATGAATTCCATTACTGCTTTCCGTTATAACATGGTTATAACAGAAAATAATGGAATTCTTTAGGCATTCTGTTTTGATCCATCGTAATAGAGGTCTATGGGTAAGCATAACAGATCCATCTGGTTTCCGTTATGCAGGACGGAAAAGAAAATCCTGTCGACAGTCCGTCTTACGAATTCTGTTATTTTCCTTTATAACGGAAAGCAATAACAGAATTCATAACGTTAATGTGAACCCGCCCATGTAGTCACAGGTTTGTTTTCCACTACCCTCCTTGTAGATGGTTCCAACATTGGTGTAACAGTGGCTGCTGTGCACCACTGTTCTCCTACTTACCACCGCAGTCCTGGGCGCCGTGTTCTGCAATGATCTGCTGCCTGTGCTTGCTTATTCACCGCTGCAGTCCTGGGCTCTGTCCTTGCAGGTACTGTTGTTCTGGGATCCACTCCACAGTTTCCTTTCAGCCCTAGCCACAGCATGCTTGCTGCTTCTTCCCTGCAGCACTTCCTTTGGGGCTGGCGCACGTCACTTCCTGTGCTTTATGGTTCAGATCATGTGACCTCGCTGACCAATCCTAGCCCTCCTGCATGTATATCAGTGGCTCAGCCCCTTTCCCAGATGCCTTAGTGTCAAGGTCCTTGTGTCCTGCAAAGGTTGCTGATGTATCTGCTTGTGTTTCTGTGTACTCCGCTACCAGTTTGATCCCTGCTTGCTTGCCTTGTCTCGCCTGTTGCAGACCTGTACCTGTGCCGCCTGCCCTGACCTATTGCTTGTTTGACTTCACCACTGCCTTATCCTTCGGTCCTAAACTGTTGCTCCTGGTTACGACTTGGCCTGCTGACTACGTCTGCACCTCTGGTACCTTGCTCAGGTAACTACTGGTCCGCCTGGACCAGCTGCCTCGTATGCCAATCCTCCTCAAGAGGTAGCGACCTGGTGTTCCTCTCGGGAAAGCTTATCCCCACCACCAGGGGTACTGTGAAGAACGAGGGGTTCACTTAGACAAGACCCTTAGAGGAGGTAGGACGTGTAGCACAGAGGGTTCATACCCACTGGTTCGTGACAATTGGCAATTCTGCTCAGGAACATCGACAGGCATTTACCAGGTAAAGAAAAGACTAGCTCTGACCCGCCTCTCATTACCTACTGTAAAAAAGGTGGCAGAAAGTCATGGGTTAACTATACTTTTTCATAGTGAAAAGGGGATTTTTTTTTAAGCTTAGAATAATTGTACTGGTCAGAAAAAGTGCAACTACAATTTGTTTTCAAAACCGGTTTACATTCCTCAACATTAGAAGCTGGAACATTGTATATCTTACAAATCTTATGGCCTGCTTCCAGTGGATCTGCTGTATGATGTTAATTGATAAAGTTGTAAGATATATTAACCATAGCCACTCACCGCTGTAGTTACCAGTGTTGTCCAAATACACTTTGTAAAAGAAAATCAGATAAAGACAGTACTAATGCGTTTGCTTTAATGAGGGCACCTTTCAGTGACTTACATTCAATGGAAGCAGACCAATGCTATAGGGCCTGGGGAAAGGGGGGCCTGGTGCGGAATTTCTCTTTCTGACGTGAAAACACTGCATTTTCATGCAACAACCACTAAAGGGAACTCAGTGCAAACAGATAACTGTAGTTTCCATTTCAATCAATTGTAACTGCATAAATTCTTATTCACTGAGCTCCCCCTAGTGGTGGCTGCAGACAGCTAGAATTGTAATAGATGGGAATCAGGAGATTTATCAATGTATTTATGTCCGTTATCTGTGTGAATACAATGAAAAAGATGACGCTCAGAATAAGAGCCATATGTATGAAGCACCTGTTCCATTTTACTGTCATAGAAGTCGGATAAGTGTTGAGGCCTTAGGTGACTTATTGCAGTTTTTTTAAAATACATTTTTTTTTCAATTAACATTTTGCCTACTTAATAAAACCAACCCCTAAATTCATCAGAAGTTTTGGGTGTTGCCCTTTGCATTGTGCATTGCTTGATTGATACAATTGCACTGGGAAACAGAAAGGGGAAGGGGGGGGCATTCTAAGTTTTGCTATAGAGCCCTTCATAGATCTGTGTAAGCTCCTGACATCTTTCTATGTTAAATCATATGGATAGCTGCATGAAAAAATGAAGACAATCAGGTGAATTTCCTAAAACAGAGAGAGAAGAATATTATAGAAAATGTATATTTGGTTCCTAAGAACATGCATGAAAAACAAACATCCAGGAAGAAGTTCCCTTGCAAAACTATCAAGCTGAGCTCCTATTCTGGAGCCGGTTTAAAATTATCAGAAACCATCCAGGTAGGAGGGCCTGTTACCAGTTCACCCAAGGATGTGATAAATAGCGATGAGCGAAGTTCTCCAAAATTCAATTTGGAAGCTTCGCCGAATTTTCCCCCAAAATTAGATTCTATCCCAATTAATTTGTGACGAAGCGTGGTAAAAATCTGCTATTTCCCAGCTTGAGGGAGCCTATATATGGTTGTATATTATTGTGCATGGCAGAGACATGCATAGTTAGCCCTCTGTGGTAGTGAAACAGTTACTGTGCGTCAGTATGACAGGCAGTTGACTGACGCTACTCTTAGAATTAGTTCACACTTTACTTATTTGGGCAGTAACTGGTCTAAAACTGACCAAATAACTCCAGTGTGAACTCAGCCATACAGGTCAATGTGTCACGGTCATATTGTTGTTTGACCATGATGCGGGTGCTGTGCAGACTGGTTGCCAGTGGCAACCAGTTGATGTCGGTTTGCACCTGCATTTCCCCTTTAAGGTGTGTCTCCCTGTGGTTTGGTGAGCGAGGGGTTAATCCTCTAGCTAGTGGGGATTTAGGTGTGTCCTGGGTGTGGCCACTAGCTTGACTTTATCTGTGGCTTCCTGGCTGGGGGGGAATGGTGCTCCAGCTTTGTTTGGTGTTGGAGCACTGCTCCTTTCCTAGGTGATTCTGCCCAGTTCTTGAGGGCTACCTTGTTGGACACAAATTGTCTTTCTTTTGTATGCTCCTTATACCCTACCTCACTTGTTGTATGTTAGGTGTGGGTTTATGTTCGGGGTGTGTTGTACGTCTTGATTGTTGTTACATGTATGGGCTGTTGTTGGTGTTTGTCCCTGCATGTATGTAAGACATTTTCCCTGTGTGTGGTATCCTCCGGAAGGGGGTTGGTTTCCCGAAGGGGTGAGCCACAAGCCTGTATGCAGCGTTGCCTGGGGCTGCCATGCACCTTGCGGCATGGGGGTCCTGGCAGAGTTTGGTGTGCTGGATACCTGTGTGTGTTGCTGGTACGGTGTCCTGTTTGGTGTTAGGACTCCTGTACATATGCACGGGTTCCAGTTGTGGAGACTTCGGCAGGTAAGTGTGTTATCTTGTGTTCTTACCTGCCGATCCTCTTGCTGTGTATGGTCTCTCCTTTTCCTTTGTTGCTAGGCCTGTGGGAGATTCATCCGTGTAATGGGTGAACCTGGTTGTCTCTTATTCCTGACCCCTATGCTAGAGATTGTTAGGGTCAGTAGGGCCCAGGTTCCAGTGTATGAGTCCTCCCACCATTAAGGGGCGCTCATACGGTCAGGAGATCAGGGCTAGGATGAGGGTTGAATTTGAGGTTTTCATCTTCCCTATTCTTGCTTACTGGCCTGGTTACTTTCTATATTCCCTTCATTAGACGGTGGGGGGTTACCCTCTTCCCACCGTGACACAATGTTGGCGTCAGGTATAAAGAACTGTGCAGTGCCCCAAGATTGTATTATAGAGTGAAAAAGTGCACTCCTTTTACACCGTCGTCAGCTGATTCCACATAGATTTCTACAGAACCTGTTCTGTTACATGCTGATTGCTGATACAAGTAGTGCCCCCCAACAGAGTGGAGAGGGTGCCAGCAGTAATTTTGTGTTGACGTCACTGTTTATTTATCCCTTCTTCTAATTCGTCACTAGAACAACCCACAAAAGACAGATCCTGTCTTTTGGGAATCCGCCTTCACACGATCAGCATTTCATCAGTAATCCATCAGTATTGCTAAGGCCAAAAAAAGACCAGTGGATCCAAAACAGATTTGACACGTGATTGGAATATTTGCATATCTTCTGTGTTTTGTAGCCGCTCCTGCTTTTGGCTTCCAAATCATGAGCAAATCCTGATGCAAAATACTGTCCGGGTGATAGAGGCCTTATGGATGCGCCAAAGACAGGATCCTTTGTGTTTTTCATTTTTCTATCCTTCTGACAGATCAGAACAAGGGTCAAATAAATGGTGATGTTAACAAGGCTAAACAGGGACACTAGTGGCTCAGTCTCAGAGTGAGGAGGGTGGCAACCGCATGAGGAGCCAACATAGTGACCCTGTCACAGTGTGGTGAGGGTAGCAACCACATGAGGAATCAACATAGTAGCCCAGTGACAGAGTGGGGAGGGTAGCAACCACATGAGGAGTCAACATAGTGGCCTAGGCAAAAGTAGTGAGAGTGGCAACCACATAAGGAGTCAAAATAGTGGCCCAGTGACAGAGTGGGGAGATGGCAACCACATGAGGAGTCAAAATAGTGGCCCCATCACAGAGTGGGGAGAGTGGCAACCGCATGAGTCGTCAACATAGTGCTGCTTCTGCACCCCCTCCAGCAGTGATGGCAGGGGAGCATGAGCGCAGACCTTAATGAGAATGGGCGATGGCGCACATAAGCAGCGGCCATCTGTCTCAATAGTAGTTGAGTTTATCCTCCCTCTCAGCAGGTGGAAAAAGGCTCCCATTTTTGACCAGTATCGAGGGTCTAATATAGTGGAGAGCCAGTACTACAACTCAGCATGCATCTGGCCATTTGCGCAAGGAACTCAAAAGGACTCCCTGCCTCCTTCTCTACAGCATTCTACCAAGGTGTGTAGAGTCATCTGCCTGGCCTTCCTCATTGCCCTTCAGCTCCACCTGCTCCTCTCCTGTCACTTGTGCAGATAAACCACCCATGTCTGTATACATTGCTTGTGCATGAATGTCCTTCTCCTCCTCCTTCAGTTCAGCCCCTACAGGTCTCAGGTGGCTGGGAGATGTAGACGCCTTCTCTTCTGTGCTCTGGCCAGACAGATTAATCAGCATCTGCTCCAGGAAGTGAAGGAGTGGAATGACGTTGTTCATCCCGTAGTCCTGTCAACTGAAAAATAAAGTGGCCTCCTAATAGGGCCGAAGCAAACGTCAGGTGTCATGCATGAGCTGCCACTGTCTAACGTCGAAGTTACACAAGGGACTGCTCCTGTCCGCTGGCATCAGCAAGAAATCATTTACGGCCTTCCTTTGCTCATATAGTGGGTCCAGCATGTGAAGGATGGAGTTCCAACGGGTGGAAACATTGCATATGAAGGGGAACGCTATTCTGCCTTTGCAGCTCAAGGAAGGCGTGTTTTGCAGGGTAAGAGTGGCTGAAGTGCATGCACAGTTTCCTTGATATTTTCAAGGTGTCTTTCAGTTGGATGGAAGACTTCAGGAACCGCTATACAACCAGATTAAAGAAAGGCACTATGCAGGGAGGTCAGCCC
Source organism: Bufo gargarizans (assembly GCF_014858855.1). Lineage (NCBI taxonomy): Eukaryota > Metazoa > Chordata > Amphibia > Anura > Bufonidae > Bufo > Bufo gargarizans. The sequence goes on from NC_058088.1 coordinate 158,860,370, forward strand.
ACCTTTACACAGCACCAACATGATGTTCTTCCCGTTAGCAGTGACGATGGTTCCGGTATTCTGTCAGATTCCCTTACCCCACGTGATGTGTGCGCCTCCGCACAAGCGCAGTACCATGGCACGGCGCCTCCGCAAGGGCAGTACCAGGGCATGGGTAGCATAAAATTACAGTAAGCGTTAACTATGGATGCGCGTGCACCAAACTGCCTGTGCGCTCTCCGGGGTAAGGAGATCTGACTGTCTTTCGTCTTTTTAAATCTCCTTACACTGCGCGAATTGTAAAATCACCTTACCCTCACTACAGAGCGCGCTTCAGATTCATTGCTCAATCCGCGCATGCGCAGTGTGAGGGTAAGGAAATTTAACAAGACAAAAGACCGTCAGATCTCCTTACCCCTAAGAGCGCACGCGCGGTGTCCGTGCGCGCATCCATGAGTCAACGCTCACTGTAATTTTACCTTACCCATGCCTTGGTACTGCTCTTGCGCGGAGGCGCCGTGCTGTGGTACTGCACTTGCGTGGAGGCGCACACCCGTGGAATCTGACGAGGTAAGAATTTCTGACAGAACACCGGTCTTCAGTTGGTGCGTAGATAGCCAGGATTTGATTTCCTCTTGAAGGACACAGAGAAGTTACTCCCCGGTGTGATTCTGTTCGCCCAGGCAAACAAGGTGCAGAACAGCTTGACACCACCATGCTCTGCATAGGTGGTATCCTGGAGGAGCACTCCGAATTCTGCCTGCAGTGGAGGCTGAGGACAAGGTTGAGGATGAGGAGGCAGAGGAGGACATTGGCACAGGACTCACAACTTGAGAATGTGGAGGCAGCAGTGCCGTCACCTGGCCAAGTTGCTGGTGTGCCTGGGCAGAAATCACCTTTACCCAGTGGCCTGTAAAGGACATATATTGTCCTTGACCGTAGTTATAGCTCCATACATCGACGTTACCGTAAACTTTAGCTGACACCGACAGGCTCAACTTCTGCTCAACATACGTGTGCAGGGATGGTACAGCCTTTTTGGAGGAGTAATGACGGCTTTGGACTCTCTACCTTGGCTCAGCACAAGCCATCAGTTCTCTGTAAGGAGCAGAATCCACCACATGGAAAAGGAGGGACTGTAGTAGCAGCAACTTGGTCAGGAGCACGTTCAGCTTCTCCGCCGCTGGATGACATTACCATCAGGTATGCATAGTTTAATTCTAGTGACGGTGAAAAAACAATATTTGTCTCTTACATTGAAGCTTTTATGGTGAGTCTCTTTAGTCTCCACTGCCCTAACCAGTAAATTACTGTGTTTGATCAAGAAATTAGAAACACATTTGTCTGGAAGAAGCAAAACATGGTTTGTACTATGCACTATTAGACAGTATTCAGTAAAGTAAAACCAACATGACACCAGACATGACATCTGTACAAAGTGGAAACACACTGCAAAAGAAATTAGTTATTTGGATACATTTTCTGGAATGTGATTTTTCGTATGTTTTATGTAATACAAATTTGGATGGAAAAAAATGGCAAAATACTGGTGTTCTTGATATCTGGTGTTCTTTAACCTTTAACACACAATGGGGCACATTTATTAAGACCAGCATTTTGGACATCGGTCTTAATAAGGCCCCGTGCTGGCAGTGGATGCGCCAACCTTTACATAACCTCGACGCATCCAGCACCGATTATAAATGTAAGACAGTATATCTGGTGTTTTCTTATTTCACGATAAAATCTATAGACAAACTTGGGGCACCGTTATGGGGACCAGATTTGCCCCGAGTTTTTGTCATCTCTATATGAGTACTTTTGAAGTATACTGGTTTGATAATATAGTCTTTTACCACTGATATATTGACAATCTTATTTTCGTTTGGGAGGGCACCTATTGATGAATTCTTCTGTCACCTTTATCAGAACGAATGGAGCCTTACATTTACAGGTACTTACTTTAAAACAGTAGATAGCAACAATTATTTGGCATATTCCAGTGCCCATTACCAAAATGGAAAACTAACGTTCCATTCAGGCAGTTTAAAATAATCAGATGTAACTGTATCCTAGATTGTGACTTTCACACACAGAGCCAGATTCTGATTCCCAGATTTATGCCTCATTCACACTTCAGTGTTTGGTCAGTGATTTTGAGCCAAAACCAGGTGCGGCTCTAAACACAGAACAGGAGCAGATCTTTGCATTATACTTTATGTCTGTGAAGGCTCAAATACGGTTATGGCTCACAATCACTGATGGACAATCCTATGAAAGTAGTGGATGCAGCCTACACAAAGGCAAGCAATCTAATTTATTATACACACTTATATAGCGCTACTAATTCCACAGTGCTTTACAGACATTATCATCCAACTGTCCCCAACATGGCTCACAATCTAAGGTCCCTATCAGTATGTTTTTGGAGTGTGGGAGGAAACCGGAGTACCCGGAGGAAACCCACGCAAACACAGGGAGAACATACAAACTCCATGCAGATGTTGCCCTTGGTTGGATTTGAACCTAGGACCCCAGTGCTGCAAGGCACCAGTGCTAACCACTAAGCCACCGTGCTGCCCATCTAATGCAAGCAGAATGTTTAATGCCAAAGAAACAACCAGATAAAGAGGAATCCAATTCTGGTTCAAATTTCATCACCATAGTGCCATCAAAAACATTATATTAAAACATCGGCACATTTTAACACAGAATCCTATTTTAAAGAAAATTGTTTAACTATTAGATGGGTGAAAACCCTGAGGAATTTTCCTCGAACCACCTTAAAAGGGACCTTTACTTCCAAAAAGTCTAAATACCAATGTCGCAAGACCATTGGAGAAACCACTTTACAATAATGAAACTGATGAATCAGTCACAATCAATAATGATCTAGATTGTAGTTCCACTTTAGTTGTGTACGTATTTAAAGTGCCCTTGTGGCCTCCAATACGTAGGTCAGACCATCCAGACCCTATGTAAGAGATTGAACAAACACAAATACAATATTAAGAAAACATCTTTGAAACTTTGTGTCTTCAGGCATGCAGCAGAATGTCATGGGGGCTTGTTTAGTGGTTTTACAACCATTCCGAACAAAAACACCAGAACATCTACGTAGCAGAATACAGTCCTTGAAAAGGAGAGAGATGTTCAGGATTTACAAACAGCCTGACTCCATATGGTTTAAAGGAGGCCTTTGTATGCATTTTAGGATGATTTGCTATAAGTCTGTATCTCCTCTAACATGGTACTAATCATGTCCTTTATTATCATTTAAAACACCCACCTTTCCCTCCCGGCTCTTTATTTTAGTGAATGACAAGTGTCCTGCTATTGGTAAATTTAAAAAAACTTCTTTTGTTTCAATAGGGTGCACCCACCTACAGTACAGACCAAAAGTTTGGACACACCTTCTCATTCAAAGAGTATTCTTTATTTTAATGACTATGAAAATTGTAGATTCACACTGAAGGCATCAAAACTATGAATTAACACATGTGGAATTATATACATAACAAAAAAGTGTGAAACAACTGAAAATATGTTATTCTAGGTTCTTCAAAGTAGCCACCTTTTGCTTTGATTACTGCTTTGCACACTCTTGGCATTCTCTTGATGAGCTTCAAGAGGTAGTCACCTGAAATGGTTTTCACTTCACAGGTGTGCCCTGTCAGGGTTAATAAGTGGGATTTCTTGCCTTATAAATGGGGTTGGGACCATCAGTTGCGTTGTGGAGAAGTCAGGTGGATACACAGCTGATAGTCCTACTGAATAGACTGTTAGAATTTGTATTATGGCAAGAAAAAACCAGCTAAGTAAAGAAAAACTAGTGGCCATCATTACTTTAAGAAATGAAGGTCAGTCAGTCCGAAAAATTGGGAAAACTTTGAAAGTGTCCCCAAGTGCAGTCACAAAAACCATCAAGCGCTACAAAGAAACTGGCTCACATGCGGACCGCCCCAGGAAAGGAAGACCAAGAGTCACCTCTGCTGCGGAGGATAAGTTCATCCGAGTCACCAGCCTTTAGAAATCGCAGGTTAACAGCAACTCAGATTAGAGCCTAGGTCAATGCCACACAGAGTTCTAGCAGCAGACACATCTCTAGAACAACTGTTAAGAGGAGACTGTGTGAATCAGGCCTTCATGGTAGAATATCTGCTAGGAAACCACTGCTAAGGACAGGCAACAAGCAGAAGAGACTTGTTTGGGCTAAAGAACACAAGGAATGGACATTAGACCAGTGGAAATCTGTGTTTGGTCTGATGAGTCCAAATTTGAGATCTTTGGTTCCAACCACCGTGTCTTTGTGCGACGCAGAAAAGGTGAACGGATGGACTTTACATGCCTGGTTCCCACCGTGAAGCATGGATGAGGAGGTGTGATGGTGTGGGGGTGCTTTGCTGGTGACACTGTTGGGGATTTATTCAAAGTTGAAGGCATACTGAACCAGCATGGCTACCACAGCATCTTGCAGCGGCATGCTATTCCATCCAGTTTGTGTTTAGTTGGACCATCATTTATTTTTCAACAGGACAATGACCCCAAACACACCTCCAGGCTGTGTAAGGGCTATTTGACCATGAAGGAGAGTGATGGGGTGCAGTCACCGGACCTGAACCCAATCGAGATGATTTGGAGTGAGCTGGACCGCAGAGTGAAGGCAAAAGGGCCAACAAGCAGTGGCGTCACCAGGGGGGGGGCCAGAGGGGGCCACGCCCCCCCCTACATCATGCTGTGCCCCCCCAACTAAAATGCCCGTGCCCCCCCCTAGTGAGCCGCCGCAGTCGGGCACAGCCAGGGAGATGAGCGCTTCCATTGCGCTCATCTCCATAGTCATCTGCCGGCCTGTGTGCTGCGGCGGTGCAGGGGAGGGAGAGGCGTGTCCCTTCCCCTTTCTCTGATAGGCTGCAGGCACTAGGCCGGCAGCCAATCAGAGGCCGCCGGGCGGCGCGATGACGTCATCGCGCCGCCTGAGCCATACAGCACGGGACACAGGCCGGAAGAGGCCTGCATCGCATCGCTGACATGGAGGTAAGTATGAGTTTTTTTTGTTTTTTTTACAACAGTGTTACTGGCACATTGGGGGGGCGGCTTATTACTGGCACATTGGGGGGGGCAGCTTATTACTGGCACATTGGGGGGGCAGCTTATTACTGGCACATTGGGGGGCAGCTTATTACTGGCACATCGGGGGGCAGCTTATTACTGGCACAATGGGGGGGCAGCTTATTACTGGCACATTGGGGGGGGCAGCTTATTACTGGCACATTGGGGGGGCAGCTTATTACTGGCACATTGGGGGGGCGGCTTATTACTGGCACATTGGGGGGGCGGCTTATTACTGGCACATTGGGGGGGCGGCTTATTACTGGCACATGGGGGGGCTTATTACTGGCACATGGGGGGCTTATTACTGGCACGTGATGGGGGGCTTATTACTGGTACGTGATGGGGGCTTATTACTGGCACATTGGGGGGTGGCTTATTACTGGCACATGGGGGGGCTTATTACTGGCACGTGATGGGGGGCTTATTACTGGCACGTAATGGGGGGGGCTTATTACTGGCACGTGATGGGGGGCTTATTACTGGCAAGTGATGGGGGGCTTATTACTGGCACATTGGGGGGCGGCTTATTACTGGCACATTGGGGGGGCGGCTTATTAATGGCATATTGGGGGGGCGGCTTATTACTGGCACATTGGGGGGGCGGCTTATTACTGGCACGTGATGGGGGGCTTATTACTGGCACGTGATGGGGGCTCTTGTTACTGGCACGTGATGGGGGCTCTTGTTACTGGCACGTGATGGGGGCTCTTGTTACTGGCACGTGATGGGGGCACTTGTTACTGGCACGTGATGGGGGCTCTTGTTACTGGCACGTGATGGGGGCACTTTTTACTGTCACGTTATTGGTGGGCACTATAGGGGCATCTACTGAGGCCACAAAGAAGGGGTATTTTATATGGGGGGCTCTGTACAGTAGCATTTTATACTGGGACACATTATGGTGGGTACTATGGGGAAGGGGGGAGAGGAGTACTATGGAGTCATCTACGTGGGGCACTAAGAAGGGGTATTTTATACTTGCAAATTATGGGGGAAACTGAGGGCATCTACTGGGGCACTATATATGGGGCATTTTATACTGGTAAATTATGGGGGGGCACTAGGAGGAAGGGGGGAGAGGAGCACTATGGGGGCATTTACTGGGGGCACTATATAGGGGTATTTTACACTGGCACATTATGGGGGACATTAGCTCAACTTGGGGCATTACAAGGGGTTATTTTTTGCATTGTCACATTATAAGGAGAATTATTTCTACTGGGGGGGCATTATGGTGGATTTTATTACTCCCCCATGGTATGACCCCCTAGTAGCAGCACCAGCCTCTCCCTGCTCTGCTATCCCTCTGCCCCTTCTCCAAATCCTTATTATGAAATCTTTCTTATTAGGATGAAACAGAACATCAGATCCGCCGAGCCCCCGGCCAATGTGGTGAAGTGGTGTCTGAGATCCCCAAGGGCCGAGCCAAGTAACTGTAAGTTTTCATGTGAAATATGTTTATTATACACATATAGCCTACACTGTGCCCCACAATGTACAGTATACCGCTACACTGTGCCCCACAATGTACAGTATACCGCTACACTGTGCCACACAATGTACAGTATACCGCTACACTGTGCCCCACAATGTACAGTATACCGCTACACTGTGCCCCACAATGTACAGTATACCGCTACACTGTGCCACACAATATACAGTATACCTCTACACTGTGCCACACAATGTACAGTATACCGCTACACTAGTCCACACAATATACAGTATACCTGTACACTGTGTAGTCTGTTCTATAAGCACCCTTGTTCTGTGGCGGCGGACAGAAAATAATCTGGAAGTGCCGCTCCCGAGACCAGGCTCTGGATCCGCCACTGGACCGCTCACAGGAGTGTACATTTCTTCTAAACTGTAATCCGTATCCTCTGACCTGCAGAAATTAGCACTCGCTCGGTAACAACTAACAGGCAGTACCTGAAGGCTGTAGCCTGGCCCTGTTACCAAAGCTAGCCGAGTGTTGTAAGGTTAAGGTACTAGTAGAGATGAGCGGCCGCTGAATCCGGATTTAAAGTTAGTTACTGCAGGATATGGATTACAGTTTAGAAATGTCAAATGTACACTCCTGTGAGAGGCGGGGAGGGAGATCTGTGGATGACACTGTTATAGAGAGGGGGATCTGTGGATGACACTGTTATAGAGAGGGGGATCTGTGGATGACACTGTTATAGAGAGGGGGATCTGTGGATGACACTGTTATAGAGGGGGAAATGGGGATGACACTGTCATGGGGTGGATCTGTGGATGACACATATAGCATAAGATGCTATATACGGTATGTGTCATACACAGACCCCCCCCCCCCCATAGCAGTGTCATTCACAGATCCCCCCCCCATAGCAGTGTCATCCATAGATCCCCCTCCCTATAAAAGTGCAAATTGTAAATAGAAGCAGCACTACACGATCCTTCGTCGATGTGTAAAGGGATGCAGCAGCCTCACCATTGGCCCTTGATCCAACAGGCCATGAAGTAAATGTGGAAAAAATGGCACCGGCAGCATCTCACATCTTCCAAACTTTTATTGCGACCCCCAGACAAGTAAATAAACCAACGTTTTTATGCCTGGTTCCAGACATAATAGACCGCATCCATATCATGGCGATCTTGGTCATGTCGGCGTCAGCCCGAGTGTGATGCGCAGCCGCATGTAATTACGTTTGTCCAATAGGATGCGTCGCAACGTACCCATGGCGACCGACGGCGCTCCTTCCTGCAGCCAATCGGCTGTCTCAAAAGCCCTATGACGTATCTAACCACGTGCCGTGTCAACGGACGTCATCAGGATGCACCCACGTACACCTAATGCATCCATCACGTGAACACTCACGTGTAGCGTCACTGTAGCGCGACATCGTTGGTGTCATGGTAACGGGAAACGCAACCATGGAAATAAATACAGCATATTTAAATCAGAGTGTCTAGGCGATCGCATAGGGCAATGCCATAATCCATGAATCAAATAGTCATGTATATGGCATAGTCCTGTTGGCTATAGCACATCAATCAATGTCTGGAATCAGATGTCATAGATCAAGAAACATATAATAACACATGTGCCATAAGATACAAATACAAAAATACAATAAACATACATAGATGTAATGATAACATAGAAGTATACTTAAAGGTAACTCGTTTACCCTAAAGAGTAAGGGGTGGAAAACAGGACAAATTTACATATAACTAAAAACAGGATGTCTGTATACCTAAAAGGCATTACTAGCCACTCATCTCAGTCAATGGAAGTGACATTAAATTCTATATTGAGGCCATACGGCTGAAGAGACCTGAGAGTGTGGATCCACTTAAGTTCCTTTCTCCTCAGGATTTTCTTCCAACCCCCCCCCCCCCCCCCGTCTTAAATACCCTACACTGTCAATAGCACGAAAACGTAACTGATTAATGGAATGATTATGTTCAATGAAATGTTTAGCAACCGGTTTATCTAATGTTCCTTTCCTTATTGTACTTTTATGCTTATTGATTCTCTCTCTCAGTTCCATCATGGTCTCCCCCACGTAGATCAAACTGCAGGGACACTGTATCATGTATACCACATCAGTGGATCTACATGTATAGTGTCCTTTAATTTTGAACCGCTTACCACTGTAAGGATGTGCAAAGCCGTCACCTCTCATGATGCCACTGCAGTTGCAGCATGAGAGGCAAGGGAAATTGCCATTCTTCAGGGGTGCCAATCTTGTCTGTCTCTCAATATCCTTGCCCCCTATGTCTGCTTTTACAATTTTATCTCGCAGATTTGGGCTTCTCTTATAGGCCATCATTGGGGGGGCAGAAAATTCAATAACATTGGGTAATCCTTTCTGCAAAATTTGCCAATCTTGTCTCAGGATGGCAGCAATATTGCCACTATCACCCCCATAGATTGACACAATGGGAATCCGCTCAATGTCTTGTACACTGGCATCAAAAGAGATAAATGGCATAGAGATTTAGACGATTACCAGTCTGGAAAAATCTACAATTGGCAGTCGTCTCAGCCACTAAAGATTAACAGACTGAGAAGGGGTAAACATTTTGACCAGGGTAAATTTGGCTTTACCACAGGTGAATCTGATTCGACGGACGAGTCAGTTACATCTAATTTTTATGGCCAAAGCAGAAGAAGAGGAGAAGGGGATATCGAAGGGGCGGTAGGAAACACCACCGATCCAGTAAAAACTCTCCCTCCGACATCAGCAGAGATACTGCCCTACAATCAAGGGAGAACCACGAGACGCGGTCAGCGGAGACAGTAAATCTTGTGGTGAATATTTTATCCTCACAGCTGAATGATGCACAGATCAAGGTACTTAGCCGGGGCTTAACCTTTTGCCCAACAACAACACGGGACTGGTTCGAACTGGAGTTAGATCTCCAGAGATTGACGTTTTAAGACTCAAGGCCTTTTTTTCCACTAGAGATAATAATGTATCTACCATACAAACTGATGTATCCACTAACACATTAACATGTAAACAATTTGAATTGAGGAACAAAAGTTATTTTGTTCCACCGCAAAATAACCATGTTGTTGAGACGTACATAGAATTTGTCAGGAGGTGGGTTGAACAATTGAGGGTTAAAGAAGCACAGGTGCATAGACACAATCTACCTGAAGCTGAGAGACGGGCTATTTATGAGCTCGAACACAACACCAAATTGACGGTTAAACCAGCTGACAAGGGGGGCGCCGTGGTTGTAATGGATACCTGCAAATATGTTGATGAGATCTCCAGACAGGTAGAAGACCGTGAGGTGTATAAGATACTATCCAAGGACCCCAAATGGGACATTGCGGATGCCATAGGGGTGATTTTGGATGCAGCCCTGAGCCAAGGGATCATCGATGATGACCTTAATGGTTACCTACGTGTGGGCCATCCTATCACCCCTGTGATATACGTATTACCGAAGAGCCACAAAAGCTTAGTGGATCCCCCTGGCCGACCAATTGTGTCGGGCAGAGGCTCCATTTTTAACACGATCTCTATCTTTCTGGACAAAATATTGCAGATCCATGCAACCATGGCCCCCTCCTACATCAGCGATACCGGTCATTTCTTGACCAAGTTACGGTCTCTCAACATGCCTGATGATTTTGTACTTGTGAGTTTTGATGTTGTATCATTATACACATCCATTGACCATTCATATGGTCTCAATGTCGTTGATGTGGCCCTTGCCGGCACAGATCTCTCTCCTGGGGCGCGCTGGCTGGTCCTCGCCCTCCTGGAGCTGGTCCTGAGGAGGAATTATTTCCTCTTCAGGGACACCTTCTACCAACAAAAGCGGGGTGTGGCGATGGGGTCCAATGTGGCCCCAACCTACGCAAACATCTTTATGGCGGAGGTCGAGGATCGGCTGGTGTATCGCTCCAGCTTCTTTGAGAGAGTTCTGTGCTGGTGGCGCTACATCGACATTTTCTTAATTTGGACAGGTACTATATTGGAACTTGATGAGTTCCATGCGCACCTGAATTCTGGGGTCCGGGACCTGCAGTTCACGGTGACACACTCTGTCAGTGAGCTTCAGTTCCTGGACGTCCGAATTCTGGTGCGGGAGGGAATTATTACCACGGATTTGTTTCAAAAATCTACGGATAAAAATACCTTATTGATGTATGATAGTAACCATCCTTCCAGCATGGTGAACTCCCTACCATGGAGCCAACTGCTCAGAGTACGACGCATTGTTTCTGATGATACTCAGTTTGAACAGAGGGTGGATGAAATGTGTTGTAAATTTAGAGATAGAGGTTATCCCAAAAAACTGATTAAACGTACTAGACACAAAATTGTGACCACTGAACGTAGTTCCACCTTTATAAGGAAGTCCCAGAAACAAGACATTGAGCGGATTCCCTTTGTGTCAATCTATCCTGAGACAAGATTGGCAAATTTTGCAGAAAGGATTACCCAATGTTATTGAATTTTCTGCCCCCCCCAATGATGGCCTATAAGAGAAGCCCAAATCTGTGAGATAAAATCGTAAAAGCAGACATAGGGGGCAAGGATATTGAGAGACAGACAAGATTGGCACCCCTGAAGAATGGCAATTTCCCTTGCCTCTCATGCTGCAACTGCAGTGTCATCATGAGAGGTGACGGCTTTGCACATCCTTACAGTGGTAAGCGGTTCAAAATTAAAGGACACTATACATGTAGATCCACTGATGTGGTATACATGATACAGTGTCCCTGCAGTTTGATCTACGTGGGGGAGACCATGATGGAACTGAGAGAGAGAATCAATAAGCATAAAAGTACAATAAGGAAAGGATCAGTTACGTTTTCGTGCTATTGACAGTGTAGGGTATTTAAGACGGGGGGGAGATAGGAAGAAAATCCTGAGGAGAAAGGAACTTAAGTGGATCCACACTCTCAGGTCTCTTCAGCCGTATGGCCTCAATATAGAATTTATTGTCACTTCCATTGACTGAGATGAGTGGCTAGTAATGCCTTTTAGGTATACAGACATCCTGTTTTTAGTTATATGTAAATTTGTCCTGTTTTCCACCCCTTACTCTTTAGGGTAAACGAGTTACCTTTAAGTATACTTCTATGTTATCATTACATCTATGTATGTTTATTGTATTTTTGTATTTGTATCTTATGGCACATGTGTTATTATATGTCCCTTGATCTATGACATCTGATTCCAGACATTGATTGATGTGCTATAGCCAACAGGACTATGCCGTATACATGACTATTTGATTCATGGATTATGGCATTGCCCTATGCGATCGCCTAGACACTCTGATTTAAATATGCTGTATTTATTTCCATGGTTGCGTTTCCCGTTACCATGGCACAGACGATGTCGCGCTACAGTGACGCTACACGTGAGTGTTCACGTGATGGATGCATTAGGTGTACGTGGGTGCATCCTGATGACGTCCGTTGACACGGCACGTGGTTAGATACGTCATAGGGCTTTTGAGACAGCCGATTGGCTGCAGGAAGGAGCGCCGTCGGTCGCCATGGGTACGTTTGGACGCATCCTATTGCACAAACGTAATTACATGCGGCTGCGCATCACACTCGGGCTGACGCCGACATGACCAAGATCGCCATGATATGGATGCCGTCTATTATGTCTGGAACCAGGTGTAAGGTAATAACTGTTTAAATAGACACGTGTTCAATAGTGATTAGTAGATGAGATGAACAATGAATGTTACTGGTAGCTAGAGGGGATGTGTTCTTATATGTGGGGTATATATGTAGGTAACGATGTGATGTCAGTAGGCTTGACAAAGGCTGGGACTCAGCCGAAACGTTGCTGTTTTTACTTGTCTGGGGGTCGCAATAAAAGTTTGGAAGATGTGAGATGCTGCCGGTGCCATTTTTTTCCTCCCTATAAAAGTGTCATCCACAGGCAGCTAGGACATGTTGAAATCTGAGTGATTTTTTTTATTTATTTTTTAAAACACAAACAGCAGGTTTTAGGTATTGGGTAAAGTATCGCAGCATTTCTGAGCGTACTTGTGTAAATATATCGTTGTTATAGCTGCCCCCCTACTTTTGTCCTGGCCCCCAGTGTGCCCCCCCAAGATTTGAAAGCTATACTACAGAGGACAGTATACTGCTACAGATGGATCTGGATAGTTTGGACTATTGGGCAGAGAAGTGGCAGATGAGGTTTAACACTGACAAATGTAAGATTATGCACATGGAAAGGAATAATGCAAGTCACCCGTACATACTAAATGGTAAAACACTGGGTAACACTGACATGGAAAAGGACCGAGGAATTTTAGTGGACAGCTTTCCGTTTCTGAGTTCCATCATGGGCTCTCACAAGCGGTCCAAAACGGATCAGTTTTTCCCTAATGCATTCTGCATGGAAAAGGATCCGCTCAGAATGCATCAGTTTGTCTCCGTTCAGTCACCATTCCACTCTAGAGGCGGACACCAAAACACAGCCTGCAGCGTTTTTCTGTCCGCCATGTGGTGTGGAACGAGATGGATCATGACACACAATGCAAGTCAATGGGGACGGATCCGTTTTCTCTGACACAATAGAAAACGGATCCATCCCCCATTGACATTCAATGGTATTCAAGACGGATCCCTCATGGCTAGAGTTGAGCGAACCCAAACTGCAAAGTTCGGGTTCGTACCGAACTTTGCGAGTTCGGGTATCCGGAGCCAAACCCAGACTTTTTCACTGAAGTTCGGGTTCGGTGTCCGGGTGTTAATAGCATTATTAAAACAGAATGCTAAATAAAATGTCTACTGAGGGGTTAAAAATAAAAAAAAAACTCACCTCATCCACTTGATCTCGCAGCCGATATCTTCTTTTCTTCAGGACCTGCGGTGACATCACCGCGCTCACCAGGTGACGTCACCGCAGGTCCTGCTGAATAAAGATAGAAGGACCTACGGTGATGTCACCGCGTTCAACATGGGAAAATAATAAATTGAAGTTCGGGTCCCCATTGACTTAAATACCCGGCAAACGCGAACTTCCACGGGTTCTCTCAACCCTAGTCATGGCTATAGAAGACATAATAAACTGGATCCGTTCATGACGGATGCATGAGGTTGTATTACTGTAACGGAAGTGTTTTTGCAGATCCATGACGGATCTCGAAAAAAATTATAATGTAAAAGTAGCGCTATTCAGTTTAAAAAAAGATGACTGAGGGGAGATCTATTTACTATGTATAAGTATATCAGGGGTCAGTACAGAGATCTCTCCCATCATCTATTTATCCCCAGGACTGTGACTGTGACGAGGGGACATCCTCTGCGTCTGGAGGAAAGAAGGTTTGTACACAAACATAGAAGAGGATTCTTTACGGTAAGAGCAGTGAGACTATGGACCTCTCTGCCTGAGGAGGTGGTGATGGTGAGTACAATAAGGGAATTCAAGAGGGGCCTGGATGTATTTCTGGAGCGTAATACTATTACAGGCTATAGCTACTAGAGAGGGGTCCGTGATCCAGGGAGTGAATCTGATGCCTGATTGGAAGGAATTTTCCCCGCTAAAATAAGGAAAATTGCCTTTCACCTTGTAGTTTTTTTTGTCTTTCTGTGGATCAACTTGCAGGATACAGGCTGAACTAGATGGACGTATGTAGCACATGGCCGTTGCCAGGCGTGAACCCTGATGGCGGTCCACAAACAGCAGGTCCGCAATATGCGGGCACCGGCCATGTGCTCACCGCATCACGGATGCAGACTGATTCACTTGAATGGGTCGGCAATCCGGAAGGTGTGGTGCGGAACGGAGGCACGGAACCCCATGGAAGCATTATGGGTTTTCTGTCCGTGCCTGTCTGCGCCGCATAAAAATAGAACTTGTTCTATTTATTGTGGTGTGGATGGATCACGGACCCAATTAAGTTGAATGGGTCTGAATCCATCTCGGGAGTCACACGGATAGTGCCCATGTCTTGGGGACCTCAAATTGCGGTCCCCAATGCATGGAACGGCCGTGTGCATGAGGCCTTAGGCTGTGGCTACACTGCAACTTTTGTTGCGCGACTAATTTATTTTAACTATTCAACTACAGCTGCAATCCAAATGAATGCATTCAGTTGAATACACTCTTGTGGACTGCAGCTGTCATTCAATAGTTAAAATCAATCAGTCGCGCTACAAAAAGTCGCAGTGTAGCCCTAGCCGTACACACTATGTTATTAATGTACGGGGGTAATACTGATCTTCCTACAGTGGTCTGTTAGTAACAGTACGGTGGAAATATTCAGTCACTATTTAGCTGTATTACTAGTAGTCATGGTGCGGCATTATCTGGATTGGGGGCCACTCAGGTGACGGGTGCTGACCCCCTATCTATGCCCCGCAGTCATGCCACTGATTATGACACTCAGACTCTGTAGCCGATGACATCACAGATAGTGTTTCTAAGGAAAAAAAGAAGCGTTATCGTGCCAGGATTCTAATGGTGACATCACAAAAAGTGTAACCATGCCAATGATGACATCACAAAGGATGGCGTAGCATCAGAGCGGCCATCTTGAATGCAATGGGCTCACACTTTATTAACATACCCTTAATGGAGATAAAACTAGTGGATGGAGTATTAACGGGGGATCAGTTATTTTGAGACTTGTACTAGTTTTCCGGCTATAATAAAAGTCACAAACTTTAGCACATGCAGATTGTGTGCAAAAATGTGTGACTTTAAATATAACGCTTGTAAATATTGGTAACGCGCCCCTTCAGGATCCAGCTCTGAGCTTACTTACTATACCCTTAGGATACCCATAGAAAATAGGGGCTGAGTACGATTTATGCAATTTGATAATTAAGAAAAATAAAACACAATTTTTTCTTTTAAAAAAACACAATTTTTATTTGTAAAATGTTTTAGGTTTTAAATTATTTTTTTGCAGCTTTGGCTCCGTCTTCAGGATTGGCTGGATTCAGGTCCGCTAACTTGTAGAGAGGAGGTCGGGGGTCGCACCTCTGGCAGATTTTCAGGGACAGAATATTGTCACCAGAGGTTCCTGATGTTATTTTGTAGTCGGATCCTAGAAGAGAAAATACCCAAATAAAAAAACGGTTTACAAAAACACAAGGAGAAGACGGAGGGAAGCGGCCAAACTTACTGGACCTGGTGGTGCTCTGCACGTCTTCACTGGAATTTCAGATGGTTTGGATGGCAGAAACCATCTATAGATGGTAAGTGGGCCCCAAGAGGTAGATGGTAAGTGGGCCCCAAGGGGTAGATGGTAAGTGGGCCCCAAGGGGTAGATGGTAAGTGGGCCCAAAGGTGTAGATGGTAAGTGGGCCCCAAGCTGCAGATGGTAAATGGCCCCAAGCCGCAGATGGTAAATGGCCCCAGGCGGCAGATGGTAAGTGGGGCCAAGCAGCAGATGTTATATGGTGGCCAAGGGGCAGATGTTATAGTAAGGGCCTATCGGCAGATGTTATAGCCGGCGGCAGATGTTACAGGATGGCCGCTTTCTCTTCCGGGTACTTAAGGCCCTGATGTTGCTGGTGTTCCCCGGAAGGTCCTCCATCTCCACGTCGTCCGGATATTTTGGCGAGGGCCAACATCCATTTTTTCATCACCGTCATCGGACTTCATCTCAACATCATCAGGATATTGTCGAGGGCCGACATCCATCTTCTCTAAGGCATTCACCACAGGCTTCGTCTTTGGCACCAACCTCCTCTTCTTCCAGGACTTCCCCATGGTGAGAGACAGCTAGAGATACTGACACTGCTGTCAGGGCGTGACCCCAATTTATGGGATTAGACCACACCCCCTGATTATTATGTCATAAGTAAATGACTCATGCCCCATTATGACATCACAAGTAAAAAGGTCATGCCAGAGGAGGGGGGGGGGGCAGGGGGACAAGCATCTATTGATGACATCACAAGAAGTGCCTTAGCATGAGAGCGGCCATATTGGATGTACTGAACTCACGTTTTTAATATCACATCATGTACATACATGTTCTTGTCTAAAATTTTCTTCATGTTTTTTCATTCTTTTCACATAGGCTTTGGGATGAGGGGTGGGATATATGACCCCAGAGGACTGTGGTCCCTGTAGCAGCCAATCATAGTGCAGATTTAATTTCGTATTCCGCTCTTGGAAAATAAAAGCTGCGCTGTGATTGGTCGCTATGGGCAACAAGGACTGTTTTTCTTGTTGACCATTTCACCACATTTGTCCCATCTAAATCTCTCAACCTCTCAGTTTTCACGAATAAAATTGCTTTAGACAAATGAAAGCAGCGCTGTGATTGGTCGCTAGGGACTGTTTTACTGTTAATCTGACCCGATTTGTGAGATGATGGGAGTGATAGATTGTGTATGAGAAATAGATGACGGGAGTGATACATTGTGAGATGGTGGGAGTGATAAATTACATACAAGATGATGGGTGTAACATACATTGTGTGTGAGATGATTACAGATATTTAACTATAATGTAACATTTTTATAATAAAACATTTTAAAGATATTTCTCATACAGTGGATTATTGTGTAATATACAGAACTATACATGGGGTGCAGTGTAATATACAGGACTATACATGGGGTGCAGTATAATATACAGGACTGTACATGGGGTGCAGTATAATATACAGGACTATACATGGGGTGCAGTATAATATACAGGACTATACATGGGGTGCAGTATAATATACAGAACTGTACATGGAGTGCAGTGTAATATACAGGACTATACATGGGGGGCAGTGTAATATACAGGACTATACATGGGGGGCAGTGTAATATACAGGACTATACATGGGGGGCAGTGTAATATACAGGACTGTACATGAGGTGCAGTGTAATGTACCGGACTATACATGGGGTGCAGTGTAATATACAGGACTATACATGGGGTGCAGTATAATATACAGGACTATACATGGGGTACAGTATAATATACAGGACTGTACATGAGGTGTAGTGAATTATACAGGACTATACATGGGGTGCAGTGTAATATACAGGACTATACATGGGGTGCAGTATAATATTCAGGACTGTACATGAGGTGTAGTGAATTATACAGGACTATACATGAGGTGCAGTGTAATGTACCGGACTATACATGGGGTGCAGTGTAATATACAGGACTATACATGGGGTGCAGTGTAATATACAGGACTATACATGGGGTGCAGTGTAATATACAGGACTATACATGGGGTGCAGTGTAATATACAGGACTATACATGGGGTGCAGTGTAATATACAGGACTATACATGAGGTACAGTGTAATATACAGGACTATACATGGGCTGCAGTGTAATATACAGGACTGTACATGGGATGCAGTGTAATATACACGACTATACATGGGGTGCAGTATAATATACAGAACAATACATGGGGTGCAGTATAATATACAGAACTATACATGGGGTGCAGTGTAATATACAGAACTATACATGGGGTGCAGTATAATATACAGGACTATACATAGGGTGCAGTATAATATACAGGACTGTACATGAGGTGCAGTGTAATATGCAGGACTATACATGGGGTGCAATATAATATACAGGACTATACATGGGGTGCAGTGTAATATACAGGACTGTACATGGGGTGCAGTATAATATACAGGACTGTACATGGGGTGCAGTGTAATATACAGGACTATACATGGGGTGCAGTATAATATACAGCACTATACATGGGGTGCAGTATAATATACAGGACTGTACATGGGGTGCAGTATAATATACAGGACTGTACATGGGGCGCAGTATAATATACAGGACTGTACATGGGGTGCAGTATAATATACAGGACTATACATGGGGTGCAGTATAATATACAGGACTGTACATGGGGCGCAGTATAAAATACGGGACTATACATGGGGTGCAGTGTAATATACAGGACTATACATGGGGTGCAGTATAATATACAGGACTATACATGGGGTGCAGTATAATATACGGGACTATACATGGGGTGCAGTATAATATACGGGACTATACATGGGGTGCAGTGTAATATACAGGACTATACATGGGGTGCAGTATAATATACGGGACTATACATGGGGTGCAGTATAATATACAGGACTATACATGGGGTGCAGTATAATATACAGGACTATACATGGGGTGCAGTATAATATACAGGACTATACATGGGGTGCAGTATAATATACGGGACTGTACATGGGGTGCAGTATAATATACGGGACTGTACATGGGGTGCAGTATAAAATACAGGACTGTACATGGGGTGCAGTGTAATATACAGGACTATACATGGGGTACAGTATAATATACAGGACTATACATGGGGTGCAGTATAATATACAGGACTGTACATGGGGTGCAGTATAATATACAGGACTGTACATGGGGTGCAGTATAATATATAGGACTGTACATGAGGTGCAGTATAATATACAGGACTATACATGAGGCGCAGTGTAATATACAGGACTATACATGGGGTGCAGTATAATATATAGGACTATACATGGGGTGCAGTGTAATATACAGGACTATACATGGGGTGCAGTATAATATGCAGGGCTAATCATGGGATGCAGTATACAGGACTGTACATGGGGGGACCCGATGGCACCGCCGCCGCACAATAAAAAGCCGCAAACCGCAGGTCTAAATTGCATTTAGCCGAGGTGCCTGCTCAATGATTTGAGCAGGCACCTTGTTACGATCACCTCCCACCGGGCAGTGGTGATCGGAACAACCCATGACGTACCGGTACGTGGTACCGGTCATGGGTCCTAAACGACTCGGGATCCATGCCATACTGGTACGTCATGGGTCCCTAAGGGGTTAAGGCAATGCAAGCCCAGGAGGGGACAAGCAACCAAAATGCACTTTAGAGGCAGGGCCTCTGGGCCTAGCAGAGCAGGCGGCGCTCTGCTAGCCAACATAGAACCTTTCCCCAGGAGGGGGTAGGCTAGACTGATTCACCAACACTAAACTCCCCCTCTCTCTCAGAGAGGGTTAGAGACTGGAAGGAAAAGTTCCAGACTCTGCTAAGGCTCTGCGAAGTGTTTGCTTCCACCTGCTGGCGGAACAGGCACATTACATAAACTATAACAGTTACATGGAAAAATATGCACATTATTCTGAGACACAAAATACATTAGATGACAGGTATTAGCACATAGGAGACAGTAGCAAGGTGTCCAAAGGAGGGGTAGTAGCACTCCGGGACATTACATATATACTACAGAGGACAGTATACTGTGTATATATATATATATATATATATATATACTACAGAGGACAGTATACTATATACATAATACAGAGGACAGTATACTGTATATACTGTAAATATATCACAGAGGACGGTATACTGTATATATATGTACTACAGAGGACAGTATACTGTATATATACTACAGAGGACAGTATACTATATACATAATACAGTATACTGTATATACTGTAAATATATCACAGAGGACAGTATACTGTATATATATGTACTACAGAGGACAGTATACTGTATACAGTGGCGTTGCCAGGGGAGGGCCAGAGGGGGCCACGCCCCCCCCTACATCATGCTGTGCCCCCCCAACTAAAATACCCGTGCCCCCCCAAGTGAGCCGCCGCAGTCGGGCACAGCCAGGGAGATGAGTGTTTCCATTGCGCTCATCTCCATAGTCATCTGCCGGCCTGTGTGCTGCGGCGGTGCAGAGGAGGGAGAGGCGTGTCCCTTCCCCTTTCCCTAATAGGCTGCAGGCACTAGGCCGGCGCAGGCGGCGCGATTACGTCATCGCGCCGCCTGAGCCATACAGGGCGGGACACAGGCCGGAAGAGGCCTGCATCGCATCGCTGAGTCGCTGACATGGAGGTAAGTATGAGTTTTTGGTTTTTTTTACAACAGTGTTACTGGCACATTGGGGGGGCAGCTTATTACTGGCACATTGGGGGGGCAGTTTATTACTGGCACATTGGGGGGGCAGCTTATTACTGGCACATTGGGGGGGCAGCTTATTTCTGGCACATTGGGGGGCTTATTACTGGCACGTGATGGGGGCTCATTACTGGCACGGGATGGGGGCTTATTACTGGCACGTGATGGGGGGCTTATTACTGGCACGTGATGGGGGCTTATTACTGGCACGTGATGGGGGCTTATTACTGGCACATTGGGGGGGGCGGCTTATTACTGGCATATTGGGGGGGCGGCTTATTACTGGCACATTGGGGGGGCGGCTTATTACTGGCACATTGGGGGCGGTTTATTACTGGCACGTGATGGGGGGCCTATTACTGGCACGTGATGGGGGGGCTTATTACTGGCACGTGATGGGGCTCTTGTTACTGGCACGTGATGGAGGGCTCTTGTTACTGGCACGTGATTGGAGGCTCTTGTTACTGGCACGTGATGGGGGCTCTTGTTACTGGCACGTGATGGGGGGCTCTTGTTACTGGCACGTGATGGGGGCACTTGTTACTGTCACGTTATTGGTGGGCACTATAGGGGCATCTACTGAGGCCACAAAGAAGGGGTATTTTATATGGGGGGCTCTGTACAGTAGCATTTTATACTGGGACACATTATGGTGGGTACTATGGGGAAGGGGGGAGAGGAGTACTATGGAGTCATCTACATGGGGCACTAAGAAGGGGTATTTTATATTTGCAAATTATGGGGGACACTGAGGGCATCTACTGGGGCACTATATATGGGGCATTTTATACTGGTAAATTATGGGGGGCACTAGGAGGAAGGGGGGAGAGGAGCATGATGGGGGCATTTACTGGGGGCATTACAAGGAGGTATTTTTTTGCACTGTCACATGTCACATTATAAGGAGAATTATTTCTACTGGGGGGGGGGGCATTATGGTGGGCTTTATTACTCCCCCATGGTATGACCCCCTAGTAGCAGCACCAGCCTCTCCCTGCTCTGCTATCCCTCTGCCCCTTCTCCAAATCCTTATTATGAAATCTTTCTTATTAGGATGAAACAGAACATCAGCTCCGCCGAGCCCCCGGCCAATGTGGTGAAGTGGTGTCCGAGATCCCCAAGGGCCAAGCCAAGTAACTGTAAGTTTTCATGTGAAATATGTTTGTTATACACATATAGCCTACACTGTGCCCCACAATGTACAGTATACCTCTACACTGTGCCCCACAATGTACAGTATAACGCTACACTGTGCCACACAATGTACAGTATACTGCTACACTGTGTAGTCTGTTCTATAAGCACCCTTGTTCTGTGGCGGCGGACAGAAAATGATCTGGAAGTGCCGCTCCCGAGACCAGGCTCTGGATCCGCCACTGGTCTGGACCGCTCACAGGAGTGTACATTTCTTCTAAACTGTAATCCGTATCCTTTGACCTGCAGAAATCGGCACTCGCTCGGTAACAACTAACAGGCAGTACGTGAAGGCTGTAGCCTGGCCCTGTTACCGAAGCTAGCCGAGTGGTGTAAGGTTAAGGTACTAGTAGAGATGAGCGGCCGCTGAATCCGGATTTAAAGTTAGTTACTGCAGGATATGGATTACAGTTTAGAAATGTCAAATGTACACTTCTGTGAGTGGCGGGGAGGGAGATCTGTGGATGACACTGTTATAGAGAGGGGGATCTGTGGATGACACTGTTATAGAGGGGGAAATGGGGATGACACTGTCATGGGGTGGATCTGTGGATGACACATATAGCATAAGATTCTATATACGGTATGTGGCATCCACAGATACCCCCCCACCTATGCAGTGTCATTCACAGATCCCCCCCATAGCAGTGTCATCCACAGATCCCCCTCCCTATAAAAGTGTCATCCACAGGCAGCTAGGACATGTTGAAATCTTAGTGATTTTTTTTATTTATTTTTTAAACCACAGACAGCAGGACTTTTCTTCCCTGTTGCGGTTTTAGGTATTGGGTAAAGTATCGCAGCATTTCTGAGCGTACTTGTGTAAATATATCATTGTTATAGCTGCCCCCCCTACTTTTGTCCTGGCTCCCATTGTACCCCCCTAAAATTTGAAAGCTAGAGACGCCACTGCCAACAAGTGCTAAGCATCTCTGGGAACTCCTTCAAGACTGTTGGAAGACCATTTCAGGTGACTACCTCTTGAAGCTCATCAAGAGAATGCCAATAGTGTGCAAAGCAGTAATCAAAGCAAAAGATGGCTACTTTGAAGAACCTAGAATATGACATATTTTCAGTTGTTTCACACGTTTTTGTTATGTATATAATTCCACATGTGTTAATTCATAGTTTTGATGCCTTCAGTGTGAATCTACAATTTTCATAGTCATGAAAATAAAGAAAACTCTTTGAATGAGAAGGTGTGTCCAAACTTTTGGTCTGTACTGTATATTCTCATTGCTTCTTGTGGAATTATGAACAGTTCTTTATAATTACCAGGTGAATACCTACCGGTGATCCCGTGATGTCCACAGTCATATTCTAGTGCACCCCCACTGCATTATATTATCATTATGTTTTTTAAATCTGTTTAATATTTATACATAATAGGTCATCTTATATAGGTTAAGATGTTGCCAAATATATGTATTATTCTCTTTTACCTCCATATCCAATATATTTATATTTTACTAATTTGTATTAATTTTCATTCTTATCATATACTAATTTCCTCTACATAATAAATGCCATTTGCTGAAGTGACACAACCTATCATGTTAGTGGTGTGGGAGGGAACACCACACCGACAACAGGAGGGAAGGGAAAAGGAACTAGGCCTCAAAGCTAGGGAAAGGGAATGGACAACACCTATAGAAACCCTAATCCTAGCCCTGACTCCTATCCATATGATCAGACCTTGAGGGTAGGAATGTTCATACACTGTAACCTATGACCCTGGAAACCTTGAATTGCCCTGGAATAGAGTCAGGGTTCCTTCCAATATGAAAGAACCAGCATCTCCCTGATGCCTAGTGACAAAAGACAAAGGGGTAACAACAAAATATAAAAGGGAAGAAACACTTAACTTCTGAAGTTAATGGACGAGCATGAACTCAGAAGAGGACAACAGACCAGCACTTCCAAAACCTAACTGTAGCTATCAACTGCATAGCATGATGGGTGAAGCCAGAATAAATATGGGAGTTGGAATGACTACTAAGCTGAGACAAGAGGTGTGGTCATTACCTGCAACAAAAATGAAACAAGAGAAAGCAAATGAGGCTGTCAGATCACATCACATGCAGCCAGTCTCTTAGATCTTCTAACACCTGTCACGTTAGAGACTATGACACAACCCCTTTAAACAGATGCCAAAAACACGATGCAAACTCAACCTGAGTTTTGTTTGTCATAAGTTCATATCCTGATCAGTATTTTGATTCAGTATACCTGTCAGGGCTCTAGGGAGCATCAGTGTGAGGATCATTCCATGTCCCCAACTATCATTGCCAGAGCCACTCCCATCCTCCTCTTACTCCTTCTGGGCTTGCTGTAGATGCAACAGAGGATAGGTGATTTTTACATGTCACCCAGTTCAGCACTTGGCAGACCTGCTCTGTGAGTTTGTGTGTCTCCCAATTAGCAGCTGAGCTGTTTTTCCACCTAGATGCCTCCACTTCACTATAGAAGCACAAGTTGACAAAAACTTTGCTTCTGACTGGCAAAGCTGACATCCTATAAGAGTGCCATGTGCTAAGTCGCTGACTGAGCTCTTCAGTACAACCAATACTACCACCAGAGTTGGTCTATGTAAAGCTGAAGCACCTGAACTCAATAATTAGAAGGGATCTTCACATATTTTTCGCCATGTAGTGAATATAACTACACATTTTTTTTTTTTTTTTTTTTTCAGGGAGATGTCCTTTTATCTTTAGAACATTGCAGAATGTTTTACAAGACAAATCTTCCTCTCCAGCCACTTGTGTATACTGGAACATAACAGAACTCCATTGATGTAAATCTTCGTGATTAACATTTTGGATGCAGTTCTAGGAATATTAATAATGCAGCAGGACGTGATCTTTCCTGTGATAATAATTAGTGTTGGGCGAGCATTCGGCCGAATACCGCGTGTGCTCAGGCGCGATGCTCGAGTCTCCTCTCTGCACGTTCCACTGCGGATACTGCCCCGAAGCGGAATGAAGGACCGGGAATACATTGTGAAATGGATCATGAAAACCAACTGAACCTTGTAAAGTTTTGGTTCTAGTGCAAGTACTGGCAATGCCCTAGCGTCAGGAGATCGTGGGACCGAAACCTAACTGCCTAGACTAGGCAGGAATGAGGGCCAAAAAGAACTATGTAGATAGGAAGAGAATCCTTGAATAGTTCCCCAGACAACAGCTATCTGCTAGCCGTGGTCCGTGCGTTGTTCTACTGTGTGCCCCTGAGAATCGTGGAGACCGACCTACTATCTGATTCCGTGAGGAAATGCTGGACCTTGTCCAAAACCCGATTCAACGTGGTTGTAGGGAGTCTGATGTTAGTGCGGCAAGAAGCTACGAAGCCATAATATACAAGATACTGTCTATGCCCTCCCACGAGTGAGGGAATGCAATTGCAATGAAGCTACCTGCTAAAATGAATTCCTGGTTGTGGTAAAAAGGCAATAACTTTGCGCGGGGACCTGGTTGACAAGATATGATCGACTATGGTCAGAGACTCAAATGCTAGAGGGAATTGACCTACTTGTTACTCCTCTGGCAGGACCTGAACGAAGCATGAACAATTAAAGCAAGACAAAATATCTGCGTAAGACATAAACATAAAGTGAGTGATCAACATGGATTATTAGGAATTTAGGGAAGCAGGTATGTATGTGATACATACGGGCCAAATCAGCCCAGATGCACAGATGGACAAGCAACCAGGCAATCAGCCCAGCAGGACTGAAAGCAGTCATCGGGCCCCCGAAGCCATGGGGCCGAAGCTGTCATCGGGCCCCCGAAGCCATGGAGCCGAAGCTGTCATCGGGCCCCCAAAGCCATGGGACCGAGTTTTTTTGTTGTTTTTTTTTTCTTTTCAAGAAATTATAACTATAATAAGTGACCTGAATAAGGTGCAGGTGAAATTAAACCATGAGCCTGACCAATGTGGCAGGCGATACCTAAGATAAACTACGTGGCCTGAATAACATGCAATGCAAAATATCGTTAGAAATGAGACCTGACCGACGTGGAAGGTGACCCCCAATATGAATTCAAATGCATGACCTGAAAAGACGAAGGGAAACGTGACAGATTATTTTTTTTTTTTAAAGAAACAAACCCCTGCATGGCTCCAACCCCCCGAGAGTGCCCAGCTCATCCACCCCACAGCTCATATTTGTGGTCATGGCTACGGCCAAGAGATATCCGAAGAACCCTAGGGAGAGAAACCACAGGAACAACCTAACTCAGCTAGGCGTGTCTTAGCTAACTTGACTAAATGGCTTGTTGTGCAGCCAATAAACATGCACATAATTACTGCCCTTCACTGTAATGCCTCAGCTATGTTGGTTACTGGCATTACAGTGATTGGCTGGTATATAGCACCCGGTGACACGTGTTCTGCTCAGTATTAGTCAGGGAGAGCTGGAGAGCAGAAGGGAGAGATAGTGTAGAGATCAGGCCCTCGTCCACACAATTTTTTAACTGGTCAGCTCGGCAGCAGGCCTTCGCCCACAAAATCTTTTAGATGGTCAGCTCGGCAGCAGGCCCTCGCCAACATAATTCTTTAGTTGGTCAGCTCGGCAGCAGGCCCTCGCCCACAAAATGTTTTAACTGGTCAGCTCAGCAGCAGTCCCTCACCCCTAATGTTTTAGATGGTCAGATCAGCAGGCCCTTGCCCCTAATGTTTTTGAGGGTCACCAGCAGGCCATCAATCCTAATTTTTCAAGGGTGTGTATGATGCCTTCCTTTATGTGTAACAAAGGGTGTATTGTCGTGCCGGTTCCTTGTAATTTTTGGCAGCCCTTTCACTTAGTGCATAGGCTTTATGAGTGTAGGAGTCCCACTACCTGAACAATTGTATCACAATGTGAATAAGGCCCTCCTTTATGTGATATACAGGTTGTATCGGAGTGTCTCTTCCTTGTAATTTTTGGCAGCATTTGCACTTTATATACAAGTAAATATACAGGAAATAATGTTTCCTAACAATTTTTCGTCTAAAATCGATTTTATCTTCAGTGTTGTGCGTATTATTGTCAGTCTGTCACTCGGACAACATCGTTCCCAGCGACCTGGGAGTCCAAGAGGCATCCAGACATTGTCCCCATGCTGTTCCCGAACCATTTCAGTAATGTTTCCATCAATGTCCTTTTCCTGTCAACCAGACACCCTCCCATCTTCAGAGCAGGGGGTACCTGGTTTAATGCTCGGGTTCTCCCATTGACTTCCACTGTACTCAGGTGCTCGGTAGAGCACCCGAGCATCCCGAGGTGTTCTACTCGAGCACCCGAGCACTTTGGTGCTTGATAAACACTAATGATAATATAAAAGGCAGCACTCTGCTGTCAACTCTGCTTTCAACCCTGTAAAAAACACAGCAAGGTCCTATTTGCATAGCTTCAAACAACTATGTACACAAAAAACAACATTAATTCATATTGTGGTGTAATGTGTGGAAGTGTTGCAGAAATTGTTCTATTATCATTCATAGGTAAATATGCAGTACCCAAGACATGCGGTACCTGCAATGTTTTAGTTTGTTTTTAACATGTTTATATATACCCTGTACACCAGTAGACAAGATACAGGTGGCATTGGTTGGCATTAGGAATCAGACTAACCATCCCATTCTTCCTCTCCTTGTAGGAGTGGGCTGGTCCTATTTCTTGCCAGGAAGGGGCGCTCTAGCTAGACTAGTGAGAAGTGTGGAAGTATGTCTATTTGCTCCTGCTCAAAGGGTCTTAAGGACCAATTCTTGTACTAACTCTTCTGTGAGACCACTACTCCAGAAAGACTGCAAGAATACAAAACAACAGATATCTTCAAAGCTACAGTGTTTACAGTCAACAGTGTGGCCAGCAACCACAGTTATCCAGATCTTGCTGCAGGCAAGGGACTATGGATCAGACACCCATCACCTTAGATCATATACTGGCCAGGCAAACTAATAAAAGCCTGCATGTTTCACAGTGGACACCCACAGCCAGTTTTCAGCTTTTAGTCAGTAATTCAGGAGAGAAACAACAGAAACATTGCATACCAGAGGTGACATTATCTTCCGCTCTGCCAGCCACCATACCTCATCATCAGGGCAGAGAAACTGCACTGTATTCAACTACTGTTGGATGTGCTACAACTCCTATCTTGCACTAATTAAAGGGAGACTTTTATTCTTATACTTTTGACCTGATTCAACAAACTACATTTCCACTGCACCGATCCCCAGGGACCAACAGCCTGAAGGTGTACACCATGATGGAACATCTCATCAGGGCCACTACCACTTCCATCCGCTGCACCACATCCTCAGGGGCTTGCTATAAATAGTATGAACGCTGCTAAACATCCAGCAATCTCACATTTCATTTAACTGTCCCAAACTTTTTTATACTCATCAGTGTAAGGGATGAAAACAGTGGTTCTATGAAGTATTGCATGAAAAGTAACAGCACAGGATTATCTGCAGGATGATCCACCACATGTGGGGTGAACAACTCTTTTAGATTGTTCCTGACTTTAAAAAGGTTTTCCAAGACTGATGACATATCCACCGATCAGCTGTTTGAGCACCACGACCTTAAACTTGCTCACCAAGCACAGTGCCGTTGTATAGCGGTAGTGCTTCGTATCACAGCTCAGCCCTATTCACTTCAATGGGGCTGAGCTGTGCCTAGGCCATGTGACCGATGAACGTGTCGTCACTGGCCTAAGGAACTCTGAGAGAAGGCTGCGGCGCTACTGCGAGTGCTTCTATCTTCTCAAACAGCCGATGACCTATACAAAGCATAGGTCATCAGTATTTTAGTCTTGGAAAACCCCTTTAATTTCAATTTACTCTTTTATTCAAATGAATGGGAGAGTTTTCGAAGCAGAAAAGCAACATTCACCTGACCTACTTTATTTAGTGTAAGCCTATTATATCATGATACAAGTCTCCAGCCAGACTCTTGTTTATAGAAGACAGAATAATTTAAAGAATGTGACCAAAGTATTAGTACGTGCACTGCCAGATCCACTTCATATATGTGCACTGTAGCATGGTCCGAGTGCATTATCTGTCTTATATATTTATTCACCATCTACTCGGAGACCCAGGAGGTTTGATAAATGTATGAGTTGCAGTAAACAGCGAAGTCATAAACAGGAAATAGATTAGTAAAAACAATATTACTGAGATAAAATACTGTATATTCACCGCTTTAGACGTGGCTTAAAAAAGTCAGTAAATTGTATTCAAGGACTAGCATGTCATTAAAACATGTGTTATAGCTGCATATGTCAACAAAATATTCCATTAATGCCCTATATCTCATATCCGGTTGACACAGTCTTTAATGGAAAGGTGGCAGACTTTGCATGTGGCTATATCCATAGAACACATACAGTATTCTTTCAGAAGTTGACCCAATAAAATCATGTTGCTATGCAGGGGTGGACATGGCATTGGTGCTGCTTGTGCAGCTGACCAGGGGCCCTATAGGCAAATGCAGAGAGATCCTGAGTAGCCAGAACAGAAGATGGAAGTGATAGTGGCCCTAATGATGTCTCATGGTATATACTCCCTCAGGCAGTCTCTCCCAGGGATCAGTGCAGTAAAGGGGCACACTTTGTTTCCTCGGGAGACTCCTTGTAGCTAGAGCTCCTGCCTGATGGTAATTGAGGTGCCCTTGACGTTAAATGTCCATGTGGGTGCAATCGCCAGCATGTGGTGTTAGGAGAGTCAATAACCAGGCCAGATTGAACTTAACAAAAGTCTCTCTTTATTGTGCACCAAATAGGAGTAGTAGCACACCCAGCAATTATCTGGGCACTGATCTCTAATTACTCCTTCTCTGGCTAAAGTCTCTGTGTCTGGGAAATCAGGCTGGCAAGTACAATCTGGCAACCGTGGCTCTATTCTGGGATGTATAGGGTGTCTTACCATGTTATCCCTTTGCAGCAGCAAGGTCTGGAACACATAATGCTGGGTTACCTTGCTGACTCTGTAGCCATGCAGATCCTTCTTCAAAACTTTGTCTGTTTGATCTCCTGGGGGTCTTAGTGATGTAGAAAGCTTCAGGGCCTAAAGCTGGATTCTGGAGTTGAGGAGCATATTATGTCTGCTCCTTACCTCCACCCTTCTGTAACAAGAGAAAGGCACCAGCCCCCATCCTAAGCTCCATAGAGGGCTGGACCAGGGTTATTAGTTCTGGTCACATGCCGGTGACTTTATCCTGTTTCTGTGAAAAAAAATAGATGTGTCCGCAATTTTTTTTAAGGCTGGTGGTATTCAATTAGATTACTTTAGTAGTAATTATCATCATTTTACAAATCACAGTAAATGCTGGTAATGAGAGAGATCTTATCGGTATATTGAGCTATAGACCTTTATTTCTTATAATCTGTATCAGTAATGATGTCTCTAAAAAAAAGTTGGCTGTCCCAGATTTTTAGATAAGTTGTCCAGAAAAAAAAAAAATTCTGGTTGGCAATCCTGACTGGAACATACTGAGTACAAGGTGTTTTATAATAACATTACATACAATAAAAAAAAATTACAGTTGTACTGGGGCACTGCACAAAGAGAGCCCATAACACTATGGAAAGGAAAGTAAGGTTCCCTTGGCTCTAAATTACTGATAGATTCTGATCCCATAGATGAAGGATAGACTAGAGTGTCATGATAATGGACAAGAAGCAATACGCTGGGCCCCTCAGTCTTAAAGGGTTTGTCCGGGTTTAGAGCCGAACCCGGACATACCTCCATTTTTACCCTGGCAGCCCCCCTGACAGGAGCATCGGAGCAGTTCATGCTCCGATGCTCTCCTTTGCACTGTGCTAAATTGCGCAGGGCAAAGGCATTTTTAGGAGATCCGGTGACGTACCAGGGCTCTCCATGGGGCTGCCAGGAACCCCGGTGACTTCACCGGCACTGATGGGCGGGATTTAGCTCTGCCCTAGCCAGTAAAACGGCTAGGGCAGAGCTAAAGCCCGCCCCTCAGAGCCGGTAACGTCACCGAACACACTGCCGGGCGGAAGTTACCGCCCGGCAGTGTGTTATTGAAAACAAAAGAGCCCGTGCCCTGCGCAGTTTAGCGCAGGGCACGGGAGCGCATCGGAGCATGAGATGCTCCGATGCTAGGCTCAGGGGGGCTGCCAGGGTGAAAATAAGGGTATGTCCGGGTCCAGCTCTGAACCCAGACAACCCCTTTAATAAACTAACTCTTACTCTAACTTTGTAAGTGGCCTACATACTATTTCGCACAGGGGCCCTCTACTTCCATTGTCCACCCTGTTGCTTCTATTAAGGTGGCAATGCCACCCCAGCTGAATTGTTATATGACCGACCACTGCAAAATGCATCACTGTGCACCTGATATGTGATTACTATAATGACACACTACTTCATTATTTTGTTTTGCAATTAAGTGTGCCATGTATGATACGCCATGTGAGGCTGTGATATGACAGAGAGGGAATGAGTAATGGACTTGCACTACTGTGGCTGAAACAGAATGTCTATAGTGAGGTCATGTGCATAGCTGTATACTATACTGGTGGTGTGATAGCTTGTAACACAGTAGTGAGGCCCTGGGAGTCATGTACCTTCAAACAGTAAGTCAATGGATGGAGCGACCACGTGGGCTGTAAACTGCAGTGTTTATAGTGAGAAAGTCACTGTTATTGTAGCATAGCCTGATGAGTAAGTGGCTATGAAGGGGTTAATGCCACATATGTGCTAAAGCAGGTCTAAGAGATTAGGTAGGGGTAGGTTAGGTAGGGGTCACGCCAAAGGCATCCTCATGATCATAAGACAGCAGGAGAGAGAACTTGGAAGTGGTGCCGCAGAAGAGCCAGCAAATCTGTGTGTTAGTTAGCTAACAGTGGAAGAAGAGTCGTGCTCATAAACTACAGAAGTAAGTAGATAAGATATCCCAGGGCGCAAGAATGCAGTCCAGATGGTGATAGTGAAAAGATAATTTTATTGCAGAAGTACAACATGTTTTTTGGGGAATAGTTCCCCTTCATCAGGTACATAACACTGCAACAATGCCTGATGAAGGGGAACTATTCCCCGAAACGCCTTGTACTTCTGCAATAAAAGTATCTTTTCACTATAACCATCTGGACTGGATTCTTGCGCCCTGGGATATCTTATCTACTTATTTCTGTTTCCTACCTTCGCGGCTGCAGATCCACCATCAAATCGTGACTCCAGTACACGTCTTGACAAGCTTTCACTAGAGTTATGCCTACAGGTAGCACAACCATCAAAGGTGAGCCTTGCACTGGAACCATTTATTTTACCTGTCTACAAACGGTATTACCCTGTGGTGCGCCCTTTTTTATTTTCAACAGCATAAAGTAAATCCTGTGGAATTAAGTGCTCATAAACTGGCACACCCGGCAGGGCCTACTGAGGGTCAAGAGAAGCAGTAAGATCAACAGCCAGCAAGTGACCCCAGCAATACGACTTTTCATGGCTGTCACTAAGGGCCCTAAGGCTGGGCAGCCACCTTTTTAAGTCTAAGAGGGAGAGCGGTCTTTCTGCTTTAACATCCCGAACCAGCAGAAGGCCGATCCATGCCATTTAACCCCTTAGATGCCAAGGTCAATATCGCCTGAGACATGTAGGCAGTTACAGAAGGAGCAGACTTCCTGTCTTCCATCAGCATCTCAAGAATGAGACTTCAGAGTGCCAATGCTTCGCCAAATTAAGGCCCCAAGCCTGCATCCAGCGTGTCCTAGCAGACCTTGCCTCTGTGGCACAGCCTGCTGGTGTATATCAGTAAAGAATTGACAGTAAAACAAATTGCACTGCATGAACACTGGAATGTATTTTAGAACCCATCAAAAGAACTATTAAGTGGTTAAAAAAAAGTAAGAAGAAAGTTTTACTAAATAAAAACAATTCTAAGAAAAAAAAATACCCCTCTTTTTCCTTTGAGAAAACACTTTTTAATGTAAAAAATTACAAAAAGCTCCTGCACATATTTGGCATAGCCCCTTCAGTCATGACCTGAATGACACAATTATCATGTAATTTACATATGGTTAACTCCGTAAAAAAAAAATGCCAGAATTGCAGCTTTTTGCTTATTCACCCCAAAAAATCTAATAGAAAATGATCAAAGAGTGTTATGTACTCCAAAATAATACTTATAAAAACCTACAAGTCATCCCGCTAAAATTCATCCCGCTAAAATCAAGCCCGTAGAAAGAAAAATAAAAAAGTTATGGATCTTGGGATACGGCTAGAGATGAGCAAATTTTTCAAAAATGTTATTCGGCGAGTTCGCCAAATTTGAAAAATTGGCTTAGATCCAAATTAATTCGCAGCAAATCATGTTAAAAAACTGCTATTTCCAGGCTGCAGAGAGCCTTTATAGGGGTGTAGAACACTGTGCTTTGCAGTAACACAAATATGGAGTCTGCTGTGGTAGTGAAACAATACTGTGAGTCCGTATGACAAGCACACTTCACTTATTTGGGCAGTCACGGGGCCAATACTGACCAAATAACTCAAGTATGAACTCAGCCTTACAGGTCGATGTTAGCGTCAAGAAGAAGAGCACTCCTTTTACACCGTCACCAGCTAATTCCACATACATAAAGTGTATATAGTGGGCACTCAATATCTGCAGCTACACATAGGGTACAACACATTTATTACATAACATTATATAACATTCAATTACAGTTTTGTAAAATCACACAAGAATTATTCATAAAAATATTTGTTATGAGAATGACAATCTAATAAAATTCATATTAGTAATTCATTAAATAAAAATTCATTAAAATAAAATCTCCTAAAAGTTCCTTTTAAAAAACTCCTTCACACTAGTGTGATAAATATAATATATTTCTTCTGGTGCCGATATTTCAAGCACTCATTGTGCTGTATCCATGTTATTCAGAACTTAAAAGTCACAGATATACTTTATCAGGGTAGTATTGTTGAATCAGGGGTTAGTTTGATGCAGTATGTTATTCGTACTTACTGCTTGTAGTCCAGTTTTGTTCTATTTCTGACTGCAATGGCGTCCCACTACAAGTCAGATCACTCACTCCTCTTCTTCTGTCCGGTTACGTGTATGGGTCTGCGGCTTGTCCTAGTCACGGATGCCGCTATTGCTTGGTGGAGTTCTTCCGGTTTCTGTTCAGCGTCCCACGTGTTGATGGATTCTCACGTGATCGGAGCCTGAAAGAGTTCCACGTGATCTATGTTCTGTTCCGGAGGCGGTACCATCCTCTATACGAACAAATCCTTTCACAAATATTCCATAGAACTTTTCGCAAAAATGCCGGTAGTTAAGGTGCTGTACAGTATCTTCTTAATGTAGGGATCTCATCCGCGAGTGTGATTTTACAAAACTGTAATTGAATGTTATATAATGTTATGTAATAAATGTGTTGTACCCTATGTGTAGCTGCAGATATTGAGTGCCCACTATATACACTTTATCTATATACTTTAATTGTGGTTGGGGTGAACCACACCTTAGTGTGAGCACCTGTTCATGATATCAGGAGGGGTGAGCTACTACAGGGAGTGCAGAATTATTAGGCAAGTTGTATTTTTGAGGATTAATTTTATTATTGAACAACAACCATGTTCTCAATGAACCCAAAAAACTCATTAATATCAAAGCTGAATATTTTTGGAAGTAGTTTTTAGTTTGTTTTAAGTTTTAGCTATTTTAGGGGGATATCTGTGTGTGCAGGTGACTATTACTGTGCATAATTATTAGGCAACTCAACAAAAAACAAATAAATACCCATTTCAATTATTTATTTTTATCAGTGAAACCAATATAACATCTCAACATTCACAAATATACATTTCTGACATTCAAAAACAAAACAAAAACAAATCAGTGACCAATATAGCCACCTTTCTTTGCAAGGACACTCAAAAGCCTGCCATCCATGGATTCTGTCAGTGTTTTGATCTGTTCACCATCAACATTGCGTGCAGCAGCAACCACAGCCTCCCAGACACTGTTCAGAGAGGTGTACTGTTTTCCCTCCTTGTAAATCTCACATTTGATGATGGACCACAGGTTCTCAATTCGGTTCAGATCAGGTGAACAAGGAGGCCATGTCATTAGATTTTCTTCTTTTATACCCTTTCTTGCCAGCCACGCTGTGGAGTACTTGGACGCGTGTGATGGAGCATTGTCCTGCATGAAAATCATGTTTTTCTTGAAGGATGCAGACTTCTTCCTCTACCACTGCTTGAAGAAGGTGTCTTCCAGAAACTGGCAGTAGGACTGGGAGTTGAGCTTGACTCCATCCTCAACCCGAAAAGGCCCCACAAGCTCATCTTTGATGATACCAGGCCAAACCAGTACTCCACCTCCACCTTGCTGGCGTTTGAGTCGGACTGGAGCTCTCTGCCCTTTACCAATCCAGCCACGGGCCCATCCATCTGGCCCATCAAGACTCACTCTCATTTCATCAGTCCATAAAACCTTAGAAAAATCAGTCTTGAGATATTTCTTGGCCCAGTCTTGACGTTTCAGCTTGTGTGTCTTGTTCAGTGGTGGTCGTCTTTCAGCCTTTCTTACCTTGGCCATGTCTCTGAGTATTGCACACCTTGTGCTTTTGGGCACTCCAGTGATGTTGCAGCTCTGAAATATGGCCAAACTGGTGGCAAGTGGCATCTTGGCAGCTGCACGCTTGACTTTTCTCAGTTCATGGGCAGTTATTTTGCGCCTTGGTTTTTCCACACGCTTCTTGCGACCCTGTTGACTATTTTGAATGAAACGCTTGATTGTTCGATGATCGCGCTTCAGAAGCTTTGCAATTTTAAGAGCGCTGCATCCCTCTGCAAGATATCTCACTATTTGTGACTTTTCTGAGCCTGTCAAGTCCTTCTTTTGACCCATTTTGCCAAAGGAAAGGAAGTTGCCTAATAATTATGCACACCTGATATAGGGTGTTGATGTCATTAGACCACACCCCTTCTCATTACAGAGATGCACATCACCTAATATGCTTAATTGGTAGTAGGCTTTCGAGCCTATACAGCTTGGAGTAAGACAACATGCATAAAGAGGATGATGTGGTCAAAATACTCATTTGCCTAATAATTCTGCACTCCCTGTATATTTAATATTTTTCTGTAATTCCACATACATGTCTACAGAACCTGTTCTATTAAACGCTTATACAATGTGGAGGACTGTGCAGGATCCTGCAGCTGAAACCAGGAGGGATCCGTGTCCTGTGGCTAGAAGCAGGACCCATGGACTTACTTCACCAAGGAGAAAAAGGTGACATTACTCCTGGCTTTAAATAGACTTTGCTTTATGTGACTGAAACAGGCCTCAAGTAGCCTGCAGCAGGGACTTGCTGTGTTTGAACTATTATTTTGCTGTTGTGTGTGACCACCCTCCCTATGAACTGCACCGTCTTTCACAAATATGCACTGTGTGAATAAACAAAGCATCGTGTTTTACACCAAGACCATTCTGTGTTGCCTCTATACTGCACTCGCTACCACTGCCTACCAGAGCAGATCCCCACAATTGGTGGCTTCAGCGGGCAAACGGCAGTGAGGCCGGAAATTGTGTTGTTTGGACTGTATGTCATATATTAAGCCGGCAAG
The DNA here is from genome assembly GCF_014858855.1 of Bufo gargarizans. Classification (NCBI taxonomy): domain Eukaryota; kingdom Metazoa; phylum Chordata; class Amphibia; order Anura; family Bufonidae; genus Bufo; species Bufo gargarizans. Next base: position 158,896,627 of record NC_058088.1, read on the forward strand.
TTTTGTGGCTCCAGATAAGATGGAGGAGGCCATTAGACACTTGGTGCAAAGTAATGAGGAGGCTACTCGGAGACATGAGGAAGCCCTGAGAGACCAGCAGCAGTTGAATAGTCTACTGGCCCAGCAACTGGCGACTATGCAGGAGTCCATGCGTGTGTTACAACAACAAGCCGTCCCGGGGGGGACCGCAGTCCTACCTGCTGCCCGGGATAAGGTGCGCTCAGCATTAAGAAAGATGGGCCCCGAAGAGGATATCGAGGCGTTCCTGATGGTCTTCGAACGCACTGCGGAACAGGAAAGGTTACCGGCAGAACAGTGGGCCGAAGTAGTGGCGCCATTTTTAGTGGGAGACGCACAAAAGGCCTACTTCGACCTCAGTCAGGAGGAAGCCAAAAGCTATAAGAGGCTGAAGGGGGAGGTGTTGGCTCGTCTTGGGGTTAATACCTATGTGCGTGCACATCGAGTCTACCAGTGGGCCTTCTCCGAATCCCGGTCTGCTCGGTCCCAGGCCTATGACCTGTTACACCTGGTAAAAAAATGGCTGCAGCCTGAAACATTGAGCCCCTCGCAGATGGTGGAACGGGTGGTGGTCGATCGTTTGGTGCACACACTGCCAAGGGCCATACAGCGCTGGGTTGGTCAGGGAGACCCCAGCAACCTGGATCAGTTAGTAAGCCTTGTCGAGAGGTATGTGGCAACCCAGGACTTGGTGCGGGACTCAATGCAGGCGCGGGAATCCCGTCGGGCTCCCTCTCAGGCTAGGGATCCGGAAAAAGGGACCCAACCACAAAGGGGGGGGGGGAAGGCTAGTCCTACTCCAGGGAAGAGAGACCGGGGAGGGACCACGGGGATTCAATGTTGGCACTGCCACGGCCTAGGACATAAGGCAGCGAACTGTCCTCAAACACCTGAACCCATGGACTGCGGGTTCGCTCGCCGGTCCTCTTTCTTTGCCCGGCCTGTATGTACCGCGGATGCCAGGCCGGCCACCGATATGCCACCTCTGTGCCAAGTCTTGGTCGATGGGCATCCGATTAATGCTTTGCTGGACTCTGGGAGCCTGGTGACCCTAGTGCATGAGTCCTTAGTGTCTGAGACACTCCCAGAGAAGCAAACCCTGTCCATTGTCTGTATCCATGGGGACCGCCGGGAGTACCCCACTGCCAGGGTTACCATGTCTGTGTTGGGCAAAGAGGTGCAGCATGTCGTCGGTGTGGGACGCCAAATCCATTATGCCGCCATACTGGGAAGGGATTTTCCTTTGTTCTGGACTCTATGGAAGAGCAATATGCCTTCCCTTAGGGACAGACGACAATCGGGCCCAGTGCCCGAGGATCCTGATGCAGGGATACCAGCTGTAGGGGTCACCACATCACCTGTAGAGTGTCATCCCGATAGGTTTCCCCTAGAGGTGTTGGCAGGCGAATCCGTGGAAACCCCGTCCATCCCGGACCTGGAGGTATCCCGTGACACGTTCGGACCGCCCAGCTCCAGGATCCGACATTACTGCGGGCGAGGGAAGGAGTGACAGTGGTAAATGGGGTGGCTCAGCACCCAGGGGCCGACTCGGTGTTTCCCCATCTGGCTTTTAACCAGGACCTGCTGTATAGGGTGGACAAAGTGCAGCACGAGGTAGTGGAGCAGCTGGTGGTACCCCAGCCATATCGCCGTGTGGTACTGGACTTGGCCCACTCCCACGTGCTGGGAGGACATTTGGGCGTAAAAAAAAAAACAAGAGCGGATTCTGCAAAGGTTCTATTGGCCCGGGGTTTATGAGGAGGTCAAAAGGTTTTTCCAATCCTGTCCAGTGTGTCAGATGACGAGCCCCCAGCCCCACTATCGCAGTCCCCTAGTACCCATGCCCATCATCGAGGTCCCCTTCGAAAGAATAGGAATGGATCTGGTAGGCCCCATAAACAAGTCGGCCAGAGGGCACCAGCATATCTTGGTGGTCTTAGACTATGCCACCAGATATCCTGAAGCGATCCCACTACGTCATACTTCCGCTAAGCTCATAGCTAAAGAACTCATGGGTATGTTCGCAAGGGTGGGGATTCCAAAAGAGATCCTGACCGACCAGGGAACGCCCTTCATGACTAAGGTGACGAGGGAGCGCTGCAAGCTTTTAGGGGTTAAACGGTTGCACACGTCCGTATACCATCCTCAGACCGACGGACTAGTGGAATGCTTTAACAAAACCCTAAAAACTATGCTTAAAAGAACCGTAGCCAAAGACGGAAAGGATTGGGACCTGTTGCTGCCGTACGTATTGTTCGCAGTGCGAGAAGTGCCCCAGGCATCTACGGGATTCTCGCCCTTCGAGCTATTATATGGTCGACGGCCAAGAGGGTTGCTGGACATCACTAAAGAGGCGTGGGAGCAACAGCCCACCCCCCACAAGAGTATTATAGAGCATATAGAAAAGATGCAGGACCGTATAGAGACAGTCCTACCAATCGTCCGGGAACACATGGAAGCCGCCCAACTGGCACAGAGCCGGGTATACAACCGGAGTGCCCAGGTCCGGACATTTAACCCGGGTGACCGGGTGCTTGTGCTAATCCCCACCATTGACAGTAAGTTTTTGGCACGGTGGCAAGGTCCCTACGAGGTTAAAGAGAAGGTAGGGTCAGTGAATTACAAGATATCCCAGCCAGGCCGGCGGAAGCCAGAACAGGTATATCATGTAAATTTACTGAAATCGTGGAGAGATAGGGAGTGTCTCATTGGGGACAGCCCAAGCACTGTCTTGTCTGCGGGGAAGATCCCAGCTCCACCCGAGGTCCCGGAGGGCACCTCCACGTTAAAGATAACGGGTGGTCTGTCGACTGAACAAGCTCAGGAAGCCAAAGAGTTGGTGAGTCGAAATAGGGACGTATTCTCTGAGCTTCCTGGTCGAACTTCGGTAGTCCGACATGACATCGTCACCGAGCCCCACGTCCGGGTACGGTTAAAGCCGTATCGTGTACCGGAGGCCCGGCGACAGGCCATTTCAGAAAAAGTAAGGTCCATGTTGAGGTTAGGGGTGATTGAGGAGTCAAGGAGCGAGTGGGCCAGCCCCATAGTCCTCATCCCAAAACCTGACGGTACTCTGCGCTTCTGCAATGACTTTAGAAAGCTCAACAAAGTGTCGAAATTCGATGCCTACCCCATGCCCCGGGTAGACGAGCTCATAGAACGGCTAGGGAAAGCTCGCTATTTCTCGGTCCTCAACCTCACAAAAGGAAATTGGCAGGTGCCTCTCACGGAGGCGGCAAAGGAGAAGACTGCCTTTGTCACCCCCAAGGGGTTATTTCAGTACCAAGTTTTGCCCTTTGGCCTACATGGTGCTCCAGCCACCTTCCAGCGATTGATGGACGTCATCCTACGGCCCCATCGTCCATATGCTTCGGCATATCTGGACGACATCATCGTGTTTAGCCAGGACTGGGAGAGTCATCTGCCCAAGGTACAGGCTGTAGTCGATTCACTTAGAAAAGCTGGACTGACGGCCAACCCAAAAAAGTGTTCGCTCGGGTTCGAGGAGGTCCGGTACCTGGGATACGTGATTGGGCGGGGAGTTGTCAAACCCCACGTAGACAAGGTTGAGGCGATCAAGAGCTGGCCCAGACCTCTTACCACTAAGCAAGTACGTTCGTTCCTAGGGATGATAGGATATTACATGCGCTTTATCCCCAACTTTGCCACAGTAGCGGCCCCATTGACAAGACTTTTAAAGGGGAGGAAGACGGTGATGGTCCGCTGGGATGAGCAGGCGGAGGAGGCATTCTCCCGTTTGAAGTCGGCTCTGTGTGGGTCCCCGGTTTTGGTGACACCCGACTTCACACGGGAATTTGTCGTTCAGACGGATGCCTCTGGAGTGGGCCTAGGGGCAGTACTCTCTCAGGAAATCAGTGGGGAGGAACACCCTGTTGTCTTCCTGAGTCGCAAACTCAACCCAGCGGAAACCAGGTACAGCGTGGTAGAGAGAGAATGCCTGGCCATTAAGTGGGCCCTCGAGTCCCTTAGGTACTATCTGTTAGGGAGAAGGTTCCGTCTGGTGACCGACCATTCCCCTCTCCAATGGATGAGCTGGGCCAAGGAGGGGAGTGCCCGGGTCACCAGATGGTTCTTGTCCCTCCAGAATTTTAAGTTCAGTGTCGAACACAGGGCAGGCTGCTTACAGGGGAATGCCGATGCCCTGTCCCGGGTACACTGTTGTACATGTGTCCAACCCCTTAGGATTGAACAGGGTGTGCAACCCTTCAGGGTTGAACAAAGGGGGGGGATATGTAGGAGAGTACCTGGGGTGGTAGTAGACGGGAGGTACGTGCCACCGGGGGTCCTGGCCCCGGTGGAGTAAGAGCCAGAAAAGTGCATTTTGCAGCAGTTATGCTGTTAACACAGCGGATCCGGGCCGGCTCTTATTGGGAGCAGGCAGATATGCGGGCGGGTACCTGTCTCCACACGGTCCAGGCCAGGTTTTGCAGGGAAGGGTTAAAACCTGACCAGCAACAAGGGTGTGGTGCGCAATGTGGAGCTTCTGTGTTCTCTGGCTGTGAGAGTGAGAAGTGGAGGTGAGCTGGGCTGTGTGCTGAGGCCTGTGGAGGACTGTGCAGGATCCTGCAGCTGAAACCAGGAGGGATCCGTGTCCTGTGGCTAGAAGCAGGACCCATGGACTTACTTCACCAAGGAGAAAAAGGTGACATTACTCCTGGCTTTAAATAGACTTTGCTTTATGTGACTGAAACAGGCCTCAAGTAGCCTGCAGCAGGGACTTGCTGTGTTTGAACTATTATTTTGCTGTTGTGTGTGACCACCCTCCCTATGAACTGCACCGTCTTTCACAAATATGCACTGTGTGAATAAACAAAGCATCGTGTTTTACACCAAGACCATTCTGTGTTGCCTCTATACTGCACTCGCTACCACTGCCTACCAGAGCGGATCCCCACAACAAGTAGAGCCCCCCAGGCACTGGTGGATCGGGGGGGGGGCAATGGGGCTGGCTACACGGCCCTGCTCAGAAGTGGGGAGCGGCGGCGGGGCACAGGGAGATGAGCGCTTCCATTGTAGAAGCGCTCATCTCCATAGTCATCTGTATCGCCGTCCTCAGGACAGCGATAGAGATGGCTGTGCTGCAGTAGGGGAGGGAGAGGCCTTCATTGCATCGCTGACATGGAGGTAAGTATAAGTTGTTTTTTTTGTTTTTTTATATATAGAATATACTTTTACTGGCACATTGGGGGGCTATTATTACTGGCACATTGAGGGGGGCTGTTATTACTGGCACATTGAGGGGGTCTGTTATTACTGGCATATTGGGGGGGCTGTTATTACTGGCATATTGGGGGGCTGTTATTACTGGCACATTGGGGGGGCTGTTATTACTGGCACATTGGGGGGGCTGTTATTACTGGCACATTGGGGGAGCTGTTATTGCTGGCACATGATGGGAGGAGTGCTTTTATTACTGGCACATGATGAGGGGAGTGCTTTTATTACTGGCACATAATGGGGGGAGTGCGTTTATTACTGGCACATGAGGGGGGAGTGCGTTTATTACTGGCACATGATGGGGGAGTGCTTTTATTACTGGGACATGATGGGGGGGTGCATTTATTACTGGGACATGATGGGGGAGTGTGTTTATTACTGGCACATGATGGGGGGCTCTTATTACTGGCACATAATTGGGGGGGGTTGCTCTTGTTACTGGCACATGATTGGGGGAGTGCTTTTATTACTGGCACATGATGGAGAGGGCTCTTATTACTGGCACATGATGGAGAGGGCTCTTATTACTGGCACATGATGGAGGGGGCTCTTATTACTGGCACATTATTGGGGGCACTTATTACTGGCACATTATTGGGGGCACTATAGGGGCATCTACTGAGGCCACAAAGAAGGGGTATTTTATATGGGGGCTCTGTACAGTAGAATTTTATACTGGGACACATTATGGTGGGTACTATGGGGAAGGGGGGAGAGGAGTACTATGGGGTCATCTACAGGGGACACTAAGAAGGGGTATTTTATACTTGCAAATTATGGGGGACACTGAGGGCATCTACTGGGGCATTTTATACTAGTACATTATGTTGTAGAAATTTTATTATGCGGACATTTTATTTTAGGATGTGTGTGTGTTTTTATAGATCTGTCATCTGTCTCCCTTCAGAGGGTACTTTGGCTGAATCGGGACCAGTGGTAAAACCGTCAGTATGAAAACCTTCTCATGGGTTTGGAGCTGGATACATATCTGCTTTTAAGACATGCATATCTGCCTTGTCGGTATACTCGTACCGTATACTGACAATAGCTGTAGCAATGTCTCGCAGATAATCTCAAACCTATAAGAACCAGTAGAATGATCTTTATTAGATACTGGTCACTTTTGAGCAATATTGAATGAGGTCCATGCTGACAGTGATGGGGGGTGGGCGGCCACCTGGCTGGTCAGACAATGGACATGACTCATCCTTCCTTATACAGGGATGGGGTGTGTGCATTGTCTGTCCAGCCACATTAATTGCCCCTCCCTGTCCTTTGACATGTCATCACTTCCTGTGTCATCACTTCCTGTATCCTTGTCTTGGGCCAGCCCCTTTTACACCTTTTGTGAGTAAATAAAAGGAACAGGTTGAGCAGGGAGGGGAGGAGTTGCTCAGAATTTCAAGCAAGATGGTAACAACTGGGTCTGTCTCTGACTGCGGGTGAGGGAAAGGGGATTTACCTTTTTCCTTACACAAACTTTGATGTGAGCTTTTTACAACTATTAATATTTCTACAACAATTATGGGGGGCACTAGGAGGAAGGGGGGAGAAGAGCACTATGGGGGCATTTACTGGGGGCACTGTATAGGGGTATTTTATACTGGCACATTATGGGGGGCACTATGGGAACATTAGCTCAACTGGGGGCATTACAAGGGGGTATTTTTTGCACTGTCACATTATAAGGAGAATTATTTCTACTGGGGGCATTATGGTGGGCTTTATTACTCCCCCATGGCATGAGCCCCCTAGTAGCAGCACCAGCCTCTCCCTGCTCTGCTATCCCTCTGCCCCTTCTCCAAATCCTTATTATGAAATCTTTCTCATTAGGATAAAACACATCAGCTCCACCGAGTTCCCCAGCCAAAGTGCTGAAGTGGTGTCCGAGATCACCAAGGGCCAAGCCAAGTAATTGTACGTTTTCATGTGAAATATGTTTTTTTATACACATATAGCATACACTGTGCCACACAATATACAGTATACCTCTACACTGTGTAGTCTGTTCTATAAGCACCATTGTTTTGTGGCGGCGGACAGAAAATTATCTGGAAGTGCCCCTCCCGAGACCAGGCTCTGGCTCCGCCACTCCCCCCAGGACAGAGTGGAGAGGGTGTCAGCAGTAAGTTTGTCTTGACGTCACAGATTAATTTGCCTTTCCTCTGATCAGTCAGAATAATAACCCACAAAAAAAACTATCCTGTCTGTGGAGCATACGCCTTCACTCGGTCAGCATTTGCTCAATAATCCATCAGTATTGCTAATGCCCAAAACAAATAGGAGTGGATGTAAAGACAGAGATGTTTGCATGTCTTCTGCGTTTTGTACCCACTCCTGCTTTTGGCTACCAAATCATAAGCCAATTCTGATGGGACCATACAGGCCTTACAGCTGCTACACAGACAGGATCCGTTGTGCGTCTCATTTTTCCTTCCTTTGGACAGATCAGAAGAAAGGTCAAATAAATCATTATGTCAGCTAGGCCGAAAGGCAAAATAGTGGCCGAGTCATGAAGTGGGGAGGGTGGGAACAACATGAGAAGTCCACAGAGTGGCCCTATGACATAGTGGTGAGGTAGAAGCAGTATGAGGAGACCACAGAGTGGCACAATGACCGAGTCTGAAGGTGGTGACAGTAACAGCATCAGGAGGATACCACAGAGTGGCAAGGTGACATAGTTTGGAGGTGGCGGCAGCATCCGGAGACCACAGAGTGGCAAGGTGACATAATGTGGAGATCGCAGCAGCAGGATACCATAAAGTTGCAAGGTGACATAGTGTGGGTATGGCAGCAGCATGAGGATACCACAGAGTTGCAAGGTGACACAGTGTGGAGATGGCAGTAACAGCATCAGGAGACCACAGAGTGGCAAGGTGACATAGTGTGGAGATGGCAGTAGCAGAATCAGGAGACCACAATGTGGCAAGATTACATAATGTGTAGATGGCAGAAGCAGCATCAGGAGGATACCACAGAGTGGCAAGGTGACAGTGTGGAGTTGGCAGCATCAGGAGGATACCACAGAGTGGCAAGGTGACATAGTGTGGAGATAGCAGCATCAGGAGACCACATACTAGCAAGATGACATAAGTGTAGATGGCAGTTGCAGCATCATCATCAGGAGGATACCACAGAATGGCAAGGTGACATAGTTTGGAGTTGGCAGCAGCATGAGGAGACCACAGAGTGGCAAGGTGACACAGTCTGGATATAGCAGTAGCATCAGGAGACCACAGAGTGGCAAGGTGACATAGTTTGGAGGTGGCGGCAGCATCAGGAGGCCACAGAGTGGCAAGGTGACATAGTGTGGATATGGCAGCAGCATGAGGAGACCACAGAGTGGCAAGGTGACATAGTGTGGAGATGGCAGTAGCAGCAGCATCAGGAGACCACATAGTGGCAAGATGACAATGTGTAGATGGCAGCAGCAGCATCAGGAGGATACCACAGAGTGGCAAGGTGGCATAGTGTGGAGATAGCAGCAGCAGCATCAGGAGACCACATACTAGCAAGATGACATGTGTAGATGGCAGTTGCAGCATCATCATCAGGAGGATACCACAGAATGGCAAGGTGACATAGTGTGGAGTTGGCAGCAGCATGAGGAGTCCACAGAGTGGCAAGGTGACATAGTGTGGCGATGGCAGTAGCAGCAGCATCAGGAGACCACATAGTGGCAAGATGACATAATGTGTAGATGACAGTAGCAGCAGCAGCATCAGGAGGATACCACAGAGTGGCAAGGTGACATAGTGTGGAGATGGCAGCAGCAACATCAGGAGACCACATAGTAGCAAGATGACATAATGTGTAGATGGCAGTTGCAGCATCAGCATCAGGAGGATACCACAGAAAGGCAAGGTGACACAGTGCGGATATGGCAGCAGCATGAGGAGACCACAGAGTGGCAAGGTGACATAGTGTGGAGTTGGCAGCAGCATGAGGAGACCACAGAGTGGCAAGGTGACATAGTTTGGAGGTGGCGGCAGCATCAGGAGGCCACAGAGTGGCAAGGTAACATAGTGTGGATATGGCAGCAGCATGAGGAGACCACAGAGTGGCAAGGTAACAGTGTGGAGATGGCAGTAGCATCAGGAGACCACATAGTGGCAAGATGACATAATATGTAGATGGCAGTAGCAGCATCAGGAGGATACCACAGAGTACCAAGGTGACATAGTGTGGAGTTGGCAGCAGCATCAGGAGACCACAAAGTGGCAAGGTGACATAATGTGGAGATGGCAGTAGCAGCAGCAGTATCAGGAGACCACATAGTGGCAAGATGACATAATGTGTAGATGGCAGTAACAGCAGCATCAGGAGGATACCACAGAGTGCCAAGGTGACATAGTGTGGAGTTGGCAGCAGCATGAGGACAAAGTACATATGTATGGGTCCGCGCTAGGTTTCCACAGGCAGGCTTTCACTCACAGGAAGATTCTATGGAGATTCCACAATGTTACAGGCACATCTCCAATAACAATCCCGATACCGACCAGCAAAGTATCTTTCCTCCTCTCCTTCAGGAGAAACAGAACATAGTGCAATACCCAGGGTGTTTAATATTAAGTAAGGTTTATTGTACTTACAAACATCAATAGGTAAAAAGCGTGTGTAGATGCCCTGCATTCCACTTCTGCAGTTATTTCTGGTGAAAGCGAATAGGGGCTTATTTCAGTAATTCAAGAAATATATATACACACTTCACTCTGAGTTTTTTCTGGTGAAAGGGTCATATTTCAGTACAACAAGAAAAATATATTCTCAGTGCATTTCTGCAGTTAATTGTGGTGAAAGCGTTTAGTGGACTATTTTAGTACAAAAAGAAAAATATATTTGTTGCTTTTAGGGGTGTTTTAATTTCCGTTTAATTTGTGTAGTTCAGCTACAAGTATGTCAGGCAGAGAAGTGCCAGGCCATGCACAGAGGAGTGGCAGAGGCTTGAATGTTTTGGGCGCAAGCAGAGGTCACCAAGCGGTCGTGCATTGACCAGCAACCCAGCGATTCTTGATTGGTTAACTCGGTCATCCACGTCATCCCAAGTGACATCAGACACCCCCAGCCAACAGTCGTGGATTCGTCAGACACAACCCTTAGTTGGCATGGCCCGGGAGCAGGCCCTTTCTTTTGCTGTTCCCTCAGCCACAGAAGTATTGTATGCTGTGGGCTCGGCTCCACTATACAGTGAGGACGCGCTGCTAGAGGACAGTCAGCAGCTTGAATAAGAAGGTGTGTCCAAACTTTTGGTCTGTACTGTATATTCTTCTTGTTGTACTGAACTACGCCCTATACGCTTTCAACAGAAATAACTGCAAAAGTGATCTAAGAATATATTTTTCTTGTTGTACTGAACTACACCCCTATACACTTTAACCAGAAATAACTGCAACAATGCAGTGCGTATATATATATATATATATTTTTTTTTTTTACTGTAATATGCTCCTATACGCTTTAAACAGAAATAACTGCAACAGTGCAGTGCGTATATATATATTTTTTTTACTGAAGTTACGCCCCCTATACGCTTTCACCAGAAATAACTGCAACAGTGCAGTGCGTATATATTTTTCTTTTTTACTGTAATATGCCCCTATACGCTTTCAACAGAAATAACTGCAACAGTGCAGTGCGTATATATTTTTCTTGTTGGACTGAAATAGGCCACTATACGCTTTGACCAGAAAACAATCAAAGAGTGAAGTGCGTATATATTATTTTTCTTGTAGTTCAGAAATACTCCGCTATACGCTTTCACCAGAAATAACTGCAACAGTGCAGTGTGTATATATTTTTCTTGTTGTACTGAAATACTCCCCTATATGCTTTCAACAGAAATAACTGCAGAAGTGAACTTAGAATATATTTATCTTGTTGTACTAAACTACGCCCCTATACGCTTTCACCAGAGATAACTGCAACAGTGTAGTGTGTATATTTTTTTCTTTTTTTACTGTAATGCGCCCCTCTACACTTTCAACAGAAATAACTGCAACAGTGCAGTGAGTATATATTTTTATTTTTTTGGGAGATTGTCTCAGGTAGGGGCTCATTTTTTGCGAGATGTGGTGACGGTTAGATTGGTACTATTTTGGGGTGCATACGACTTTTTGATCGCTTGCTGTTGTACTTTTTGTAATGTAAGGTGATAAAAAATGGTTTATTTAGCACAGTTTTTATTTTTTATTTTTTACGGTGTTCATCTGAGGGGTTAGGTCATGTGATATATTTATAGAGCCGGTCGATACGCACACGGCGATACCTAATATGTCTATCTTTCAGATTTTGCGGATATCTTTTCGGAGGGTGGGGCTCAGGAATTACCCCCTCATCGAGACTATGATTGTCCAGTTAATCTCATCCCTGGGGCTCAATTGCCAAAATCTTGGCTTTACAACTTTTCTCAACCCGAAAGAGAGGTCATGCGAAAGTATATCGCCGAGAGTTTGGCAAAAGGTCGTATTAGGCCATCTAAGTCTCCGGTGGCAGTAGGCTTGTTCTTTGTAAAGAAATAGGATGGATCGCTGAGACCGTGTTTGGATTTCCGGGAATTGAACCGTATTACGGTCCGGGATCCATATCCCCTGCCTTTGATTTCTGACCTTTTTGATCAGATTGTGGGAGCCAAGGTGTTCTCCAAGTTGGATTTGAGAGGGGCCTACAACCTGATCAGAATCAAGGAGGGGGGTGAGTGGAAAACGGCCTTCAATATTCACGAGGGTCATTTTGAGAATCTGGTTATGCCTTTTGGGTTGACGAATGCGCCAGCAGTATTTCAGCGATTTGTCAATGACATTTTTCACCACCTGGTGGGGAGGTTCGTGGTGGTTTATTTGGATGACATTTTAATTTATTCTCCTGATCTGAAGACCCATCAGGATCATGTGAGACAGGTTTTGGCGATCCTTCGGGAGAATACATTATATGCTAAATTGGAGAAATGTTTATTTTTGGTGCAGGAGCTTCCGTTCTTGGGATATTTGCTTTCTGACTCTGGTTTTCGTATGGACCCCCAAAAAGGTCTGGGCGGTTCTGGAATGGGACCGACCAGAGAATCAGAAAGCTTTGATGCGGTTCTTGGGGTTTACTAATTATTATAGGAAATGTATTTTAAACTATTCCACCATTGTAAGACCTCTCACGGATATGACTAAGAAGGCGCTGACGTCTCTGTCTGGTCAGACAAGGCATTGCAGGGCAGGCCTTTTCGGCTATTAAGGAGCGTTTTGCGTGTGCTCCCATTCTGGTGCAGCCCGATGTGTCTCAGCCATTCATTGTGGGGGTTGATGCATCTGCAGTGGGGGTTGGAGCGGTACTGTCGCAGGGTTCATCTCTTGGCAAATGGGTCCCGTGTGCTTTTTTCTCCAAGAAGCTCTCGGTCGCCGAGAGGAATTATGATGTTGGAGATAGAGAGTTGCTGGCTATCAAGTTGGCCTTTGAGGAATGGCGTCACTGGTCTCACCCCGTTACGTATATACAGACCATAAGGATTTGGCTTACTTGCAATCTGCCAAGCGTCTGAACCCTAGACAGTCCAGATGGTCACTGTTTTTTACCAGGTTCAATTTTGTGGTTACCTTTCGGCCAGGGGTTAAGAACGTCAAGGCAGATGCCTTGTCTCGCAGCTTTCCTGGGGGAGGTGATTCAGAGGATCCTGATCCGATTTTGGCTGATGGGGTGGTGGTCTCCGCTCTGTACCCAGAATTGGAGATGGAGGTGTTGGGAGCCCAGGAGGGGGCTCCTGGTTCTTGTCCCCCAGGGAGGTTGTTTGTTCCTGAGGGCCTGCGATACAAGGTATTTAAGGAACATCACGATACTGTCCTTGCTGGGCAGCCTGGTGGTAAGTCCACCTGTGATCTGGTATCCCGGAGGTTCTAGTGGCCAGGGTTACATAAGAGCATTGAGGATTACGTGGCAGCTTGTGAAACCTGTGCTCGGTCAAAGGTTGCTCATACTCGACCGGCTGGTTCACTTCTTCCATTGTCTATTCCGTCTCATCCCTGGACGCACTTGTCTATGGACTTTATTACGGATCTATCGAGTTCCTCCGGGAGAACAGTAATTTTGGTGGTAGTTGACCGTTTCAGTAAAATGGCTCACTTTATATCTTTAACTAGTCTGCCTAACACCAAGATCCTTGCGCAGATTGTGGATAATATTGTGAAATTGCATGGTATTCCTTCGGATGTGGTCTCTGATAGGGGCACGCAGTTTGTCTCCAGGTTTTGGAGGGCGTTCTGCTTTCGGCTTGGCATTCAACTTTCGTTCTCTTCGGCTTTTCATCCGCAGTCGAATGGACAGACAGAGCGTACTAATCAAAACCTGGAGACCTACTTGAGGTGCTTTGTGGCTGAGAATCAGGAGGACTGGTCCTCATTCTTGTCTCTAGCAGAATTTGCTTTGAATAACCGTAGGCAGGAGTCCACGGGTAAGTCGCCGTTTTTTGGCGCATACAGCTTTCATCCTCAGTTTGGTACCTTTTCTGGGACTGGTTCCTCTGGGATGCCAGAGGAGGAGAGATTTTCTTCTGCCTTGTCTTCCATCTGGCGGAAGATCCAAGGAAATCTGGAGAAGATGGATGAGAGGTATAAGCAAATGGCTGACAAGAGACGTGTGACTGGTCCGGACCTGTGTGTGGGTGATCTGGTATGGTTGTCCACTAAAAATATTAAGTTGAGAGTGCCATCTTGGAAACTGGGTCCAAGATTTATCGGTCCGTACAAAATATCTGCAGTGATCAACCCAGTAGCGTTTCGGCTGGATCTTCCGCAAACTTGGAGGATTCATGATGTGTTCCACAGGTCTTTACTGAAAAAATACGTGAAACCAGTCGAACCATTGTCATTGCCTCCTCCTCCTGTTCTGGTCGATGGAAATTTGGAGTTCGAGATCTCCAGGGTTCTCGACTCTAGAGTTCTTCGGGGTTCCCTTCAGTATCTGGTACACTGGAGGGGATATGGCCCTGAGGAGGGGATGTGGGTTCCTGCACTGGATGTCAGTGCCAGCCGACTGGTGAGGGCTTTTCATAGATCCCATCCAGATAAGGTTGGTCCGGGGTGCCGGGAGGTCACCTGTACTGTCATGCCCGGCTCTGACTATGTGCGGAGGTCGGCCAGAATAGCAGCACGTGTTTAGTGTTTGTTTTGGAGTCGTGCTGGATCCGCCCTCCATCAGGTGCACTGGGTGGGGTCATTAGCTTAAATGGCTCTCAATTCCAGTGTTCTGAGCGGGTTATAGAAATCAGTCTGGCCTAGGAAGCAAGCAAGAAAGCAAGGAAGGAAGAAAGGTTGTCTGTCCCAGCTCAGATAAGATAAGTGTGGTTTCTGTTTTTGTTGTTTGCTGTTTAAGTTTTGTTTGTGTCATCTCTCCCATCCAGGTTCTGTGCGAGCAGGCTGCTCCTATTTTCCCTTTTCACCATCTATGGGAATTTAGGGTGTATTAGCCCAGGCACGAGGACACAGCATTCCTACCACCAAGGTCTGCCTGTGGGCTGAGCAGTGCAGGGAGAGAGGTCAGGGATTAGCTAGGAGGTGACCCTTCCCTTCACGCCCAGAGCCTGGTTGTTGGCTTTCCTGTGTGTCTGAGTGCTTGTCCGCCTTGACAGCAGTCTGCACTGTGCTCTTGCAGTCATCTTTACAGGATGGCCACTCCTAGGGAGAGTAGCAGCAGTGCTGAACTTTCTCCATTTATAGACAATTTGTCTAACCATGGACTGATGAACAGCATGGCTATTGGAGATAATTTTATAACCCTTTCCAGCTTTATGCAAGTCAACAATTCTTAATCGTAGGTCTTCTGAGAGCTCTTTTGTGTGAGGCATCGATCACATCAGGCAATGCTTCTTGTGAAAAGCAAACCCAGAACTGGTGTGTGTTTTTTATAGGGCAGGGCAGCTGTAACCAACACCTCCAATCTCATCTCATTGATTGGACTCCAGTTGGCTGATACCTCACTCCAATTAGCTCTTGGAGATGCCATTAGTCTAGGGGTTCACATACTTTTTCCACCTTCACTGTGAATGTTTACATGGTGTGTTCAATAAAAACATAGTAATATTTCATTATTTGTTTGTTATTAGTTTAAGCAGACTGTAATTGTCTATTGTGACTTAGATTAAGATAAGATCACATTTTATGACCAATTTGTGTAGAAAGCCATATCATTCCAAAGGGTTCACATACTTTTTCAATAACCTAAATACAGTTCCTATGTTTATGTGTTAACGACAAAAGCAGTTATTTACTGTGACATCATTTTTTAGATGTCATATAACTGTTATATTTTGTGTTCACAGAAGCAGAAAATATAATATGCCTTTAAGATTCATTTATAGTGTACGGTAAGCTCAGTGACACAGCATAAACAGAAAGCATAGTGTTAATCTGTTGTTGCTGGGCAGAAGTCTAAACCAATCACAGCCAGCTTCTCACAAAGCAAGAGTTTTCACCAATCACAGCCAGCCTCACACGCAGTCTGTCTGGGAATTCCCCTAGCAGGAGCTGCTAGAATCATTATTCAGGAACTGAAGAGACAATCACTTCATTGAGAGCTGTGTTTTTATGGAAGCAGGAGAGGCCAAAATAGGTATTTAAAACAGTTATATAATGTTCCTGTTGTTATTATTGTGATTGGAACTGTATATTGAACCAGTTATATGTGTGTTTACTTACAGTTCCACCAATTGCAAAGTACAAATAGCAAATTGCAAGCTACAGTTGAAAACTGTGAACTACTACAAATACCATACAAACATATTGCAATCCAAATTGCATACAACCATACCAGATCATATTCAACCAATCTGCAAATAGTTACTGCTAACTGCATACCGCCATTTTGTGAAATCTTTTCAACACGTGTTATGTACATGGACTATCTGCTGCAGAGGTGGCAGTGTTAAACCTACTGTTTCCATAGAACAGAGCTATAGGAATTACAGAGTAATAATCTGAGGGGGCAGACCCCTGACTGGAATAAGGATCCTTGTGGCTAAACACTATGTTATAATAAATATAACCATTAAATCCCTGCATTATAACAAGATTCAATTAGAGCTTCCCATCAACTCACTTCCTGTTCCGGCCCTGGAGGTCATGTGACCAGGAAGTTACTGCCCACAATGAGATGCCACATGGAATCAACCAAACGAATGATATGCAACATCCCTATTTAAATGTGAGTCTTTTCAGTGTTATGTTATGCTTATATTTGTGCTCTTGATAAAGGGGACTTAGTTGTAATCCCCGAAACGTGTCGAGCTTTTTATTGGAATAAAAACAAGCATCCTTGGTTTGAAGCCCTCAAAATTCTTTACCATCACGAGGACGGGGTGTGTATCCATCTTACAGGCGACCTCGGCGAGGGAGGTAAGGAGGACAGGTGTCTTGAGTTTATCCTGTTCATCCTCCTCCCTGGTAAAGTAAGTCCCTTGACTCAACTTATTTCTGATTATAATACCATTTCATTATGGTTCTGTCATATCTTTCTTTATAGCTCTATTATAAACATCAATAGACACGCCATTTGAGCAGTGGTAGGCAACCTGTATATGGTGGTATACACATATACTATTATTTCTCTATTGCCACCCTCACAACACCGGTCACATGTAATTGGCGCCCCACTATATTGTTATATGTGTTTTCTTGCATATGGTACACTGCTAGTGTCCCTGTACTGTGTTTCTTTTTAAGTGGGCAGCTGCCTCGCACTGTGGCCAGTCTATCACAAGTGGATAATTTGACGTCAATTTCGAGTTCTCCTTTGGCGCTCTACCCCCCCTATTTTCCTTTCCCTGTCCCCATTCCCCTTTCCATATATCCACTCCAAAAGAAATTTCTTTTATCTTCTACGCAAACCTTCCAACCTCAGACCCTACAGCTGAACATGGATACTGTACATAATGAAATAGGCGTTTGGAAAGAGCAATATCCCTGAAAACTTGGTATATTATTTGGCACAACACAGAAAAATTATCTTTATGTAAATTGTATAAGGAGAAGCAATACAAACTAATACATTATACTCCTGAAATACTAATAAATGGAATCCTTTATTTCCCGATGTTTTCCAGATATTCCAAAAACAAGTAGGCTCATTAAAGGGGTTTTCCCATCTGCCGGTTTTACCTGCTTTTCCAGCTCCCTCCTCTTGCCTGCACTTATGCTGGGGGCGGGATGCTTGCTTTTGATTAACAGTTTGGTTATCAGATCGTGCACGCTCCCGCTGCTGGTAGTGTAGCAGCATGTGGAAAAACAAGAATAGTGTAGCAGGCTTTGGATAGTGACAAACAGCGCTGAAAAGTGGGGCTGTCACGATCCCTCAGTATTGTTCCGTCCCAGCAGAGGTGCTACCAAGACCAAAAGCGAGCAGTCTCTTAACTAAATGCTGTTATCTCTATATTTACATATAGAGATAACAGTAATTTAGAGACAAACTCACTGCTCGATCTTATCTACAGCTACGTGTTCTTTGATCAGTGGAGGATGGTGCAGCAGGCAGATCTATAACTCTTTCTATGGAACTGCTTCAGGGCAGAAAGCTCTGACGTGCGCGCTCCTAAGGTGCTAGCCACCCATGGAAAACAGCACAGCTACAAGAAACTGCGCAATCGCGGCCAACACTGCTGTATCGCTGTGGTGGCCTTAACTATAGGCTACCAAGTGTAAACACAACAAATATCAAAGTCCAGATATCTAAAAAAGGATCGAAGACAGAAAATAGAATATACACTCACCTAAAGAATTATTAAGAACATCTGTTCTATTTCTATCTAATGCGATTATCTAGTCAACCAATCACATGGCAGTTGCTTCAATGCATGTAGGGTTGTGGTCCTGGTCAAGACAATCTCCTGAACTCCAAACTGAATGTCAGAATGGGAAAGAAAGGTGATTTAAGCAATTTTGAGGTTGGCATGGTTGTTGGTTCCAGATGGGCCGGTCTGAGTATTTCACAATCGGCTCAGTTACTGGGATTTTCACGCACAACCATTTCTAGGGTTTACAAAGAATGGTGTGAAAAGGGAAAAACATCCAGTATGCGGCAGTCATGTGGGGGCGAAAATGCCTTGTTGATGCTAGAGGTCAGAGGAGAATGGTCCGACTGATTCAAGCTGATAGAAGAGCAACGAAGACCTCACCGGGTACCACTTATCTCCACTACAAATAGGAAAAAGAGGCTACAATTTGCACAAGCTCACCAAAATTGGACTGTTGAAGACTGGAAAAATGTTGCCTGGTCTGATGAGTCTCGATTTCTGTTGAGACATTCAAATGGTAGAGTCCGAATTTGGCGTACACAGAATGAGAACATGTATCCATCATGCCTTGTTACCACTATGCAGGCTGGTGGTGGTGTAATGGTGTGGGGGATGTTTTCTGGGCACACTTTAGGCCCCTTAGTGCCAATTGGCCATCGTTTAAATGCCACGGGCTACCTGAGCATTGTTTCTGACCATGTCCATCCCTTCATGACCACCATGTACCCATCCTCTGATGGCTACTTCCAGCAGGATAATGCACCATGTCACAAAGCTCGAATCATTTCAAATTGGTTTCTTGAATATGACAATGAGTTCACTGTACTAAAATGGCCCCCACAGTCACCAGATCTCAACCCAATAGAGCATCTTTGGGATGTGGTGGAACGGGAGCTTCGTGCCCTGGATGTGCACACCTCAAATCTCCATCAGCTGCAAGATTCTATCCTATCAATATGGGCCAACATTTCTAAAGAATGCTATCAGCACCTTGTTGAATCAATGCCACGTAGAATTAAGGCAGTTCTGAAGGCAAAAGGGAGTCCAACACCGTATTAGTATGGTGTTCCTAATAATTCTTTAGGTGAGTGTATTTAGTAAGTTATCATTTATGCTATTTGGAATTTAATTTCAACTGATTCACAAAATGGGAATACCCCTTTAATTCATATCTTTGGAGATGTTCATTAACCACTTCAGCCCCGCTAGGTGAAACCCCCTT
The DNA here is from genome assembly GCF_014858855.1 of Bufo gargarizans. NCBI lineage: Eukaryota > Metazoa > Chordata > Amphibia > Anura > Bufonidae > Bufo > Bufo gargarizans. The sequence continues at coordinate 158,915,868 of NC_058088.1, forward strand.
CATGACCAGAGCACTTTTTACACTTCGGCACTACACTACTTTCACCGTTTATTGCTCGGTCATGCAACTTACCATACAAATGAATTTTACCTCCTTTTCTTCTCACTAATAGAGCTTTCATTGGGTGGTATTTCATTGCTGCTGGCATTTTTACTTTTTTTGTTATTAATCAAAATGTAACGATTTTTTTGCAAAAAAATGAAATTTTTCACTTTCAGCTGAAAAATTTTGCAAAAAAAACGACATCCATATATAAATTTTTCGCCAAATTTATTGTTCTACATGTCTTTGATAAAAAAAAAATGTTTGGGCAAAAAAAAATGGTTTGGGTAAAAGTTATAGCATTTACAAACTATGGTACAAAAATGTGAATTTCCGCTTTTTGAAACAGCTCTGACTTTCTGAGCACCTGTCATGATTCCTGAGGTTCTACAATGCCCAAACAGTAGAAAACCCCCACAAATGACCCCATTTCGGAAAGTAGACACCCTAAGGTATTCGCTGATGGGCATAGTGAGTTCATAGAACTTTTTATTTTTTGTCACAAGTTAGCGGAAAATGATGATGATTTTATTTTTTTTATTTTTTCTTACAAAGTCTCATATTCCACTAACTTGCGACAAAAAATAAAAAATTCTAGGAACTCACCATGCCCCTCACAGAATACCTTGGGGTGTCTTCTTTCCAAAATGGGGTCACTTGTGGGGTAGTTATACTGCCCTGGCAATTTAGGGGCCCAAATGTGTGAGAAGAACTTTGCAATCAAAATGTGTAAAAAATGACCGGTGAAATCCAAAAGGTGCACTTTGGAATATGTGCCCCTTTGCCCACCTTGGCAGCAAAAAAGTGTGACACATCTGGTATCGCCGTACTCAGGAGAAGTTGGGGAATGTGTTTTGGGGTGTCATTTTACATATACCCATGCTGGGTGAGAAAAATATCTTGGTCAAATGCCAACTTTGTATAAAAAAATGGGAAAAGTTGTCTTTTGCCAAGATATTTCTCTCATCCAGCATGGGTATATGTAAAATGACACCCCAAAACACATTCCCCAACTTCTCCTGAGTACGGCGATACCAGATGTGTGACACTTTTTTGCTGCCAAGGTGGGCAAAGGGGCACATATTCCAAAGTGCACCTTTCAGATTTTGCAGGCCATTTTTTACACATTTTGATTGCAAGGTACTTCTCACACATTTGGGCCCCTAAATTGCCAGGGCAGTATAACTACGCCACAAGTGACCCCATTTTGGAAAGAAGACACCCCAAGGTATTCCGTGAGGGGCACGGCGAGTTCCTAGAATTTTTTATTTTTTGTCACAAGTTAGCGGAAAATGATGGTTTTTCTTTTTTTTTCTTTTTTCCTTACAAAGTCTCATATTCCACTAACTTGCGACAAAAAATAAAAAATTCGAGGAACTCGCCATGCCCCTCACGGAATACCTTGGGGTGTCTTCTTTCCAAAATGGGGTCACTTGTGGCGTAGTTATACTGCCCTGGCAATTTAGGGGCCCAAATGTGTGAGAAGTACTTTGCAATCAAAATCTGTAAAAAATGACCGGTGAAATCCGAAAGGTGCACTTTGGAATATGTGCCCCTTTGCCCACCTTGGCAGCATAAAAGTGTCACACATCTGGTATCGCCGTACTCAGGAGAAGTTGGGGAATGTGTTTTGGGGGGTCATTTTACATATACCCATGCTGGGTGAGAGAAATATCTTGGCAAAAGACAACTTTTCCCATTTTTTTATACAAAGTTGGCATTTGACCAAGATATTTTTCTCACCCAGCATGGGTATATGTAAAATGACACCCCAAAACACATTCCCCAACTTCTCCTGAGTACGGCGATACCACATGTGTCACACTTTTTTGCAGCCTAGATGCGCAAAGGGGCCCAAATTCCTTTTAGGAGGGCATTTTTAGACATTTGGATCCCAGACTTCTTCTCACACTTTCGGGCCCCTAAAAAGCCAGGGCAGTATAAATACCCCACATGTGACCCCACTTTGGAAAGAAGACACCCCAAGGTATTCAATGAGGGGCCTGGCGAGTTCCTAGAATTTTTATTTTTTTTGCATAAGTTAGCGGATATTGATTTTTATTTTTTTGTTTTTTTCTCACAAAGTCTCACTTTCCGCTAACTTAGGACAAAAATTTCAATCTTTCATGGACTCAATATGCCCCTCACGGAATACCTTGGGGTGTCTTCTTTCCGAAATGGGGTCACATGTGGGGTATTTATACTGCCCTGGCTTTTTAGGGCCCCTAAAGCGTGAGAAGAAGTCTGGAATATAAATGTCTAAAAATGTTTACGCATTTGGATTCCGTGAGGGGTATGGTGAGTTCATGTGAGATTTTATTTTTTGACACAAGTTAGTGGAATATGAGACTTAGTAAGAAAAAACAAAAACAAACAAAAAAATTCCGCTAATTTGTGCCAAAAAAAATGTCTGAATGGAGCCTTACCAGGGGGGGGGGGGGGGGGGGGGTGATCAATGACAGGGGGGTTATCAATGACAGGGGGGTGATCACCCATATAGACTCCCTGATCACCCCCCTGTCATTGATCACCCCCCCTGTAAGGCTCCATTCAGACATCCGCATGATTTTTTACGGATCCATGGATACATGGATCGGATCCACAGAACGCATGCGGACGTCTGAATGGAGCCTTACAGGGGGGTTATCAATGACAGGGGGTGATCAGGGTAATCAGGGTGATCACCCCCCTGTCACTGATCACCCCCCCTGTAAGGCTCCATTCAGACATCCGCATGATTTTTTACGGATACATGGATACATGGATCGGATCCACAGAACGCATGCGGACGTCTGAATGGAGCCTTACAGGGGGGTTATCAATGACAGGGGGTGATCAGGGTAATCAGGGTGATCACCCCCCTGTCACTGATCACCCCCCCTGTAAGGCTCCATTCAGACATCCGCATGATTTTTTACGGATCCATGGATACATGGATCGGATCCACAGAACGCATGCGGACGTCTGAATGGAGCCTTACAGGGGGGTTATCAATGACAGGGGGTGATCAGGGTAATCAGGGTGATCACCCCCCTGTCACTGATCACCCCCCCTGTAAGGCTCCATTCAGACATCCGCATGATTTTTTACGGATCCATGGATACATGGATCGGATCCACAGAACGCATGCGGACGTCTGAATGGAGCCTTACAGGGGGGTTATCAATGACAGGGGGTGATCAGGGTGATCACCCCCCTGTCACTGATCACCCCCCCTGTAAGGCTCCATTCAGACATCCGCATGATTTTTTACGGATCCATGGATACATGGATCGGATCCACAGAACGCATGCGGACATCTGAATGGAGCCTTACAGGGGGGTTATCAATGACAGGGGGTGATCAGGGTAATCAGGGTGATCACCCCCCTGTCACTGATCACCCCCCCCTGTAAGGCTCCATTCAGACATCCGCATGATTTTTTACGAATCCATGGATACATGGATCGGATCCACAGAACGCATGCGGACGTCTGAATGGAGCCTTACAGGGGGGTTATCAATGACAGGGGGTGATCAGGGTGATCACCCCCCTGTCACTGATCACCCCCCCTGTAAGGCTCCATTCAGACATCCGCATGATTTTTTACGGATCCATGGATACATGGATCGGATCCACAGAACGCATGCGGACGTCTGAATGGAGCCTTACAGGGGGGTTATCAATGACAGGGGGTGATCAGGGTAATCACCCCCCTGTCACTGATCACCCCCCCTGTAAGGCTCCATTCAGACATCCGCATGATTTTTTACGGATCCATGGATACATGGATCGGATCCACAGAACGCATGCGGACGTCTGAATGGAGCCTTACAGGGGGGTTATCAATGACAGGGGGTGATCAGGGTGATCACCCCCCTGTCACTGATCACCCCCCCTGTAAGGCTCCATTCAGACCTCCGCATGTTTTTTTACGGATCCATGGAGACATGGATCGGATCCACAGAACGCATGCGGACGTCTGAATGGAGCCTTACAGGAGGGTTATCAATGACAGGGGGTGATCAGGGTGATCACCCCCCTGTCACTGATCACCCCCCCTGTAAGGCTCCATTCAGACATCCGCATGATTTTTTACGGATCCATGGATACATGGATCGGATCCACAGAACGCATGCGGACGTCTGAATGGAGCCTTACAGGGGGGTTATCAATGACAGGGGGTGATCAGGGAGTGTATATGGGTGATCACCCGCCTGTCATTGATCACCCTCCATTCAGACGTCCGCATGTGTTTTGCGGATCCGATCCATGTATCCATGGATCCGTAAAAATCATGCAGATGTCTGAATGGAGCCTTACAGGGGGGGTGATCAGTGACAGGGGGGTGATCAATGACAGGGGGTGATCAGGGAGTGTATATGGGTGATCACCCGCCTGTCATTGATCACCCCCCTGTAAGGCTCCATTCAGACGTCCGTATGCTTTTTGCGGATCCGATCCATGTATCCGTGGATCCGTAAAAATCATACGGACGTCTGAACGGAGCCTGACAGGGGGGTGATCAATGACACGGCGGTGATCAATGACAGGGGGGTGATCAGGGAGTTTATATGGGGTGATCATGGGTGATCGGGGGTTTATAAGGGGTTAATAAGTGACGGGGGGGGGGTGTAGTGTAGTGTGGTGTTGGGTGCGACTGTACTGACCTACCTGAGTCCTCTGGTGGTCGATCCTAACAAAAGGGACCACCAGAGGACCAGGTAGGAGGTATATTAGACGCTGTTATGAAAACAGCGTCTAATATACCTGTTAGGGGTTAAAAAATTCGGATCTCCAGCCTGCCAGCGAACGATCGCCGCTGGCATGCTGGAGATCCACTCGCTTACCTTCCGTTCCTGTGAGCGCGCGCGCCTGTGCGCGCGCGTTCACAGGAAATCTCGGCTCTCGCGGGAGGACGCGTATATGCGTCCACCCAGAAGAGCAGGACCGCCGGCAGGACGCAATCCTGCGTACGGCGGTCCTGAGGTGGTTAATGACACCATTGTGGACTATTGTGTAATTATTATTTCACAAAGGGTTCTGTATTAGTAGTGGGGCCCTGTATGTTTAAGAGTATTTTCAGGATGTCATTCTATGCTGTATATGTATGTAGCTGTAAATTCTTATTAACAGGCTGGTAAACAACACTACACGTTAGTCACCACTAGATGGTGCTGGTACATTCCCATATAAAAGGGACAGGAGTGAGCTTAGGGTACTTTCACACTTGTGTTGCTGGATTCCGGCAGGCAGTTCCGATGCCGATCCGTCTCACAAATGCATTGCAATACCGAAACCGTCTCTCCGGTTCTCAGCTGGAAAAACTGATCCGGTATTTATCTTTTTTTAACATTTTCACAAACCTGATCAGTTTTTCTGGAATACTTGGGGCTGGATCCAGCATTAATGCATTTCAATGGAAAATAATGGCGTATCCGGCATTCCGGCCGTGCTTAAACTTATTTGCTTAGGTGACACACAACACACTGCCGCAGAGCTGTGGCAGGGGATAAGGGACCAGGCTGAGCTGTGGCTCTAGCCACTCAACCTACAACCAGGCACGGTTGTGTCTGATAATGGCCCTAACTTGGCGCCTTTGGAGCTTGGTAAGCTCACACACATATCATGCCTAGCCCATGAGTTCAACCTAGTGGTGCAAGGTTTTCTTAAAACCTACCCCAATTTGCCTGACCTACTAGTGAAGGTGAGCCGCGTGTGTGCTCATTTCCGCAAGTCATCGACAGCTTCCGCCGGTCTGGCAACGCTGCAGTAGTGCTTGCAATTGCCAGCTCACTGACTGTTGTGTGACGTGAGCACGCACTTTAACTCAACGTTCCACATGTTGGCCAGGCTTTGTGAGCAGCAGAGGGCAGTAGTGGAATACCAGCTACAACATGGTCGTCGCCTTTCCAGTTATGCCGGAAAGTAGTCGCCTTTCCGGCATAACCATCCCACTTCTGTGTCTACTCAAACGCTCGCAGCTCACAAATAAGGCGGACGCTTTGCATGTGGAAGAGGTGGAAACGGGGGCAAACTGTACACAGGGTGATAGCCAGACCACCCTCAATTCGTCTTCTCAGCGAGCAGGAGGAGGAGGAGCAGGAGACGGTTGCCTCAGCTACAGAGGGTTGTACCCATTGACGTTTTATTCCATCTGTTGAGCGTGGATGGGTAGAAGAGGATGATTAGATGGAGAGTTATCCTCCTGATGAGGACAGCGAAGTCTTGTCTGTTGGGACTCTGGCACACATGGCTGACTTTATGTTAGGATGCCTTTCCCGTGACCCTCGCATTGTATGCATTTTGGCCAATACCGATTACTGGTTGTTCTCCCTTCTCTACCCCCGCTACAAAGAGAACTTTTCATCTTTCATTCCTGTGGTGGAGAGGATGAGCAAAATGGTGCAATAACAGAAGGTCCTTGTGGAAAAATTGCAGCAAAAATTTCCATATGACAACGGTGGCGGCAGAGTACGTAGTTCCTTGGCCAACCAAGGAGGGGAGACGAGGGGAACACACAACAGTTCCAACAGAGGCAGGGCAACACTCTCCAAGGCCTGGGACAGTTTTATGACACCCCGCCAGCACCCTCAACCTGATGCGCGGCCTAGTGTCACAAGGAGGGAAAAATTTTAGAAGATGGTGAAGGAGTACGTAGAAGACCGTGTCAGCGTCCTCAGTTATCCCTCTGTGCATTACAACTATTGGGTGTCCAAGCTGGACATGTGGCACGAACTGGCGCTCTACGCCTTGGACGTGCTGGCCTGCCCAGCCGCCAGCGTTTTGTCAGAGTGTATTTAGTGCTGCTAGGGGCATAATAACTGATAAGCGCACCCGCCTGTCAACTGAAAATGCTGACCGATTGACTCTTATAAAAATGAACAAGGCCTGGATTGTCCCTGACTTCTCTACTTCACCCGAGGAAAGCGGCTGAACATACAGGCACTCTAAATTTGGCTTTCATGGTGTATTGAATACACTGTATTCCCATGCACCCCTTCCACCACTAAAAAGGGTATATGGTTCAATCTCCCTTGTCTCATCCACCTCCATCATATCAACATGCTTATTAGGCTGCCTTCGCTCCTAATGTTTTAGATGGTCAGCTCGGCAGCAGGCTCTCTTCCACTAATTGTTTAAATGGTCAGCTCGGCACTAGGGCCTCGTCCACACAATTTTTTAAATGGTCAGCCCGGCAGCAGGCCCTCGTCCACAAATTTTTTTAAATGGTCAGCTCGGCAGCAGGCCCTCGTCCACAAAATATTTTAGATGGTCAGCTCAGCAGCAGGCCCTCGCCCACAAAATTCTTTAGATCATCAGCTTTGCAGCAGGCCCTTCGCCACAAAATTTTTAACATAGTCAGCTCGACAGCAGGCCCACACCCACAACATTTTTTAGATGGTCAGCTCGGCAGCAGGCCCTCACCCACAAAATTCTTTAGATGGTCAGCTCGGCAGCAGGCCCTCGCCCACAAAATATTTTAGATGGTCAGCTCAGCAGAAGGCCCTCGCCCACAAAACTCTTTAGAAGGTCAGCTCAGCAGCAGGCCCTCGCCCCCACAAAATTTTTTAGATGGTCAGCTCGGCAGCAGACCCTCGCCCACAAAATTCTTTAGATGGTCAGCTCAGCAGCAGGCCCTCGCCCACAACATTTTTTAGATGGTCAGTTCGGCAGCAGGCCCTCACCCACAAAATTCTTTAGATGGTCAGCTGAGCAGCAGGCCCTCGCCCACAAAATTCTTTAGATGGTCAGCTCAGCAGCAGGCCCTCACCCACAAAATTCTTTAGATGGTCAGCTGAGCAGCAGGCCCTCGCCCACAAAATTCTTTAGATGGTCAGCTTAGCAGCAGGCTCTCGCCCACAAAATCTTTTTGAAGGTCAGTTCGGCAGCAGGCCCTCGCCCACAAAATTCTTTAGATGGTCAGCTCAGCAGCAGGCCCTCGCCCCTAATGTTTTAGAGGGTCACCAGCAGGCTCTTGCGCCTAATATTTTTGATGGTCAACAGCAGGCCATCAACCATAATTTTTCAAGGGTGTGTATGATGCCCTCGCATTGTACGCATTTTGGCCAACACCGATTACTGGTTGTTCTCCCTTCTCTACCCCCGCTACAAAGAGAACTTTTCATTTTTCATTCCTGTGGTGGAGAGGATGAGCAAAATGGTGCAATAACAGAAGGTCCTTGTGGAAAAATTGCAGCAAAAATTTCCATCTGACAAAGGTGGCGGCAGAGTACGTAGTTCCTTGGCCAACCAAGGAAGGGAGACGAGGGGAAAACACAACAGTTCCAACAGAGGCATGGCAACACTCTCCAAGGCCTGAGACAGTTTTATGACACCCCGCCAGCACCCTCAACCTGATGCGCGGCCTAGTGTCACAAGGAGGGAAAAATTTTAGAAGATGGTGAAGGAGTACGTAGCAGACCGTGTCAGCGTCCTCAGTTATTCCTCTGTGCATTACAACTATTGGGTGTCCAAGCTGGACATGTGGCACGAACTGGCGCTCTACGCCTTGGACGTGCTGGCCTGCCCAGCCGCCAGCGTTTTGTCAGAGAGTGTATTTAGTGCTGCTAGGGGCATAATAACTGATAAGCGCACCCGCCTGTCAACTGAAAATGCTGACCGATTGACTCTTATAAAAATGAACAAGGCCTGGATTGTCCCTGACTTCTCTACTTCACCCGAGGAAAGCGGCTGAACATACAGGCACTCTAAATTTGGCTTTCATGGTGTATTGAATACACTGTATTCCCATGCACCCCTTCCACCACTAAAAAGGGTATATGGTTCAATCTCCCTTGTCTCATCCACCTCCATCATATCAACATGCTTATTAGGCTGCCTTCGCTCCTAATGTTTTAGATGGTCAGCTCGGCAGCAGGCTCTCTCCCACAAAATTGTTTAAATGGTCAGCTCGGCACTAGGGCCTCGTCCACACAATTTTTTAAATGGTCAGCTCGGCAGCAGGCCCTCGCCCACAAAATTCTTTAGATCGTCTGCTTTGCAGCAGGGCCCTTGGCCATAAAATTTTTAACATGGTCAGTGTCCTGTTCTCACAACATGTACCCCCGGGGTCTGTATGCAGTTCAACAGGCAGATATCACCATTCTACTAGTTAATAATATGAGACTTGTTTCTGTAGTCTGTGGTTTTTATTAACCGGCAGTAGATAAGGTAAACTATAGGAAAATTAACATACAAGAACTGAGTATACAGCACAATGTACACAAAACCAATACAAAAACATAAATAAATCCCTTACCGACGATGCTTTAGTAAGAGACACACAATGTGCAGCTGCTCCTTCCATGAGGTGAGGAGAAAAGGAAGCAGGAGCCTGTCTCTTTCCCAGAAAGCACTGTGAGCAGGAAGTCAGGTGACCTAATGAATATGCATAACTTAAAAAGGCAGAAGATGCACTTACAGCTAAAGGTCACTAGATGGTGCTGAAGGCACACACATGAGCGCTCACATTAACAACTATGCATAGAAGACAGTACACTCCCCGCTTGACATCAGCCGATGTCACTATTAGAGTCCTCAACAGATAACAGTAGGATCAGTTCGGAAGTAGGTCTGATAAACAGTTTGGTCTCATTTTGTTTGAAAATCTTGACCTCTACTTTACGGAACATGTCCGTCTTCACTTGGGAACACTTTAGTAATGAGGCCCAAAGGCCAATGATTTCTTTGAGCCTGAGAGTCTTTAACAAGAACAATGTCATCAGGTTTTAGGTTGGGCTTAACTGTGTGCCATTTGGTTCTTGTCTGTAAGATGGAAAGATATTGCCTCTTCCACCTATTCCAGAAGGTATCGGCAAGGCCTTGCACTTGTCTCCATTGGCGTTTGTAGAGATCTTTGGTGCCAAACTCTCCAGAAGGAGCACTCACTATACCAGTCTTTTGGGTAAGTAGAGAGGCAGGCGTAAGCAGTATTGGATCTCCTGGGTCATTTGATATCGGAGCCAAGGGTCTGGCATTGATAATGAGACTTCGGCCATAAAGGTTGTAAGGCATTCATGAGAGAGTCTAGGATTACCCACTTGTAGGAAAATAGAGTTCAAGATTCTGCGGGCTATGCCAATCATTCTTTCCCAGGCTCCTCCCATGTGAGAAGAATGAGGGGAATTAAAAATCCAAGTGCATCCTTGCTCACTAAGGAATCTTTTTACACTGTTATTATCCAAGTTGGAGAGAATCTTTAGCTCATTAGCAGCTCCAACGAAGTTTGTGCCTCTGTCAGAGCGGATTTGTTTTACAGGACCTCTGATTGCAATAAAGCGCCTGAGGGCATTTATGAAGCTAGAAGTATCCATAGACTCAATAACTTCAATGTGGACGGCTCGAATTGACATACAACTGAAAATGACTGCCCATCGCTTGGAGCTAGCGTGGCTACTTCTAGTTTGACGTGTGATAACGGACCAGGGACCAAACACATCAAGGCCCACATTAGTAAATAGAGGGTCCATGTTAACCCTGTCGGATGGGAGATTGGCCATTTTTTGCGTTTGTAAACCCCCACGTAGTTTGCGGCAATTGATGCATTTGAATATACATTTGTTAATACACCTTTTTACACCAACGACCCACAGCCCAGCAGCACGTAACGCCACTTCGGTGAATAGTCGGCCCTGGTGTTTTATCTTACTGTGGTAGTGCTCTACAAGCAAGGAAGCTAAATGATGATGACCAGGTATTATGATAGGATGTTTGTCATTAAACCCTAATTTGGCCTCTTTAAGCCGCCCTCCCACTCTTAGCAGACCATTCTCATCAAGGACTGGATCGAGCTTCACTAACACACTGTTTTTTGTTGTTGATGCAGTAGAGTTCCTTAGCGAATGTCTCTTGTTGCATGGAACAAATAATTAGATTTTTCGATTGTTCTAGCTCACTTACTGAGTATACATTCTTACAATGGTGCCAACCTTTGCAGTTACATTCCATAACAAATGGGGCATGCTTGAAGGAACGGGCTATGTGTGCTAAGCAGGTGATAGCTCGTACAAGTGACTTCCAGGTGGAAAACCTGATGAAACGGTGACTACCAAGCTGATTGTACGAATTTACAGTGAGTAGTACAGATACCTGGGGGCGGATTTCTTTGTCAGAATCTGCATCTAACAGCTCATATGAGTCACAGGCAGAAGAATGTTCTGAGTTGTATAGAAAGGCAGGACCCGTGAACCAGACTGTGTCCTTAAGGTGACTGGCAGCAACTGACCTGGTTGCTAAGTCTGCTGGGTTATGGTCAGTAGGTACAAAGTGCCATTGCTTTGGGATAGTGGACCTCCTGATTCTTAACACTCGGTTGTTAACGTAAACGTAAAAACGCCTAGTTTGGTTGTAAATGTAGCCCAGGACCACTTTACTGTCTGTATAAAACTCGGTGTCTCGAATCTCTAGGTTTATCTCTGATGTAATTAATTCTGCTAGTTCAATGGCTAGTACAGCGGCACAGAGTTCTAGCCTGGGTATTGTATGTTCGAGAAGTGGTGCGAGTTTTGCTTTGCCCATGACAAACCCTGTGTGGCACTGACCTTTGTTGTCTATAGTTTTAAGATACGCTACAGCGGCAATTGCTTTGACGGACGCATCAGAGAATACATAGAGTCTTTGTGTTTTTACTTCTGTGGATGGCACAGGAGTGTAAGAACGTGGAACATGCAGACTAGATAAAGTCTTTAGGGAGTTTCTCCACTCTATCCATAGGTTTCTTTTTTCAGGGGATAGTGGGTGATCCCAATCCAATGTTTCCTGAGTTAAGTCTCTAAGTAGTGATTTGCCCTGGATTGTAACAGGGGCAGTGAATCCTAAGGGATCATAAAGACTGTTTATGGCAGACAGGACACCTCTACGGGTAAAGGGCTTCTCTTCCTGGCTGACTTGGAAGGTAAACGTATCTGATTTTAGATCAGCTGCTTACTATTGGAGGCTATTTTGTGGAGTCTCAGGTTTGAGCATGCAAGCATTTCTTGAGCTCTCTTAAGGAGACTTATTGCACCCTCAACAGTGGGTAGTGATTTTAGACAGTCATCTACATAAAAGTCTCTTTCTACGAATTGTCTGACATCTGACCCATATTCTAGTTCGCCTTCCTGAGCAGAGTGTCTGAGACCATAAGTTGCAACTGCAGGGGAGGGGCTGTTACCAAAGATATGTACCCGCATGCGGTACTCTGCAATATCTTTTGTGGGGTCATTGTTAACAAACTAAAGAAATCTCAAAAAGTTTCTGTGTTCCTCTTTAACGAGAAAGCAATGAAACATCTGCTGAATGTCCGCCATGAAGGCAACAGAGTCTTTGCGAAAAACGAAGCAGTACTCCTAGGAGCTTGTTGTTAAGATCAGGACCTGAGAGCAGGACGTCGTTTAAGGAGACGCCTTCATATTTTGCACTAGAGTCAAACACTACTCTAATTTGACCTGGTTTCTTTGGGTGGTAAACCCCGAATATGGGTAAATACCAACATTCTTCTGAGTTTTTGAGGGTGGGAGCTACCTCAGCATGACCATTCTCAAATATTTTCCTCATGAAAGTAAAGAAGTGATCTTTCATTTCTGGCTTCTTATGGAAGCTACGCCTTAGAGAGACAAAACGTCTGTAGACTTGCTCTCTGTTGTTAGGCAAACGTTGCCTTTGAGGCCTGAAGGGAAGGGGTGCAACCCAACTATTTGTTTCATCCTTAGTGATTTCCTTTTGCATGGTTTCTAAAAACAATCTGTCTTCGTGGGACATTGCTACCTGATTGTCCTCCTTGGTCCTTTGGAACACTGAGCAACCTAGGTGGTCTTTGTCACTGTCACAAGCTATGACGTGGTCTACAGAGTCTATGAAAGAACAAGGTAGTTGAGTGCTATGTGGCAATTCCTTTATGAGGAAGTTGTTTTTACATGGTTGGAAGATAGAGGGACGTCCATTATCTAATGTGCTTGTAAGCATGCTATTAATGGAAGTTGGTTTGTGTATGCTTCCTAAGCAGACATCTCCTACTATGACCCATCCTAGGTCATGCCTTTGGGCATATGGAGCATGATGTGGGCCATTTATCTGTTCTCTAGTTTTATGAACTTGTAAGATATCTCTCCCTAGGAGTAGGATTATCTGAGTGTTAGGATCGAGTTTTGGTAAGAGATGGGCTATACGCTGTAAATGGGGGTGATGTATGGCTACCTCTGGTGTAGGGATCTCGTGTCTATTATCAGGAATTTGGTTACATTCCATAATAGTTGGTAAGGAAAGACACGTTTTACCATCTATGGATTCGATTAGATAGCCACTAGCTCTCCTCCCCGCTGTTTCTAAAGTAACTGCACAGGTCTTTAGGGAATAAGGAGTGTTGGGCCCTTTGATGCTGAAAATGTCAAAGAAAGTAGATTTGGCTAGGGACGCATTACTTTGGTCATCTAGGATGGCGTAAACATTGATGGCTTTGTCTCTGCAGCCCTTTGGGTATACTTTTGTTAGGCAGATTTTTGAGCAGGACCTGCCGCCTATGAGTCCTTTACAGACTTCAGTGCATTGTGAAGTAATTGCTGGTGGGTTAGCTTCAGAGTTACTTTCCTCCCCGCCATGCTCTCTGGCACTGTTACTCTGTGATGAGGTCCATGGGAAAGGCCCAGGATGTAGGGCCGTGTTGTGATCTGAGTTGTTGCATTCTGTGCATTTTACACTAACCTGACAGTCTTTGGCAATATGTGATGTAGATGAGCAGCACTTGTAGCAAATGCAGTTCTCTTTGAGGAAGGCTTTGCGATCTCCTATGGACATTTCTCTAAAGGCTCTGCACTTCAGAAGAGGGTGAGGCTTCTTGTGTAGAGGGCACTGCTTACCAGGATCTTTGACTGTTTCGCGGCTGGCGGAGCCGTAATGCCTGTAAGAATCTGCAGGTGAAATGTTAGTTTTGTGCACTGCCACTGATCCTTTGTGTGGTCTGTGGTCATAGGGAGTGGCACAAGACTGTGATAGATCAAAGCTAGGGTCATTACGAATATTAGCCTCTAGCCTTACAAAGTCAACAAACACACTGAAGGGAGGGAATGGCACATTGTAGGTATGTTTGTACCTTGACCCGTGGGAGACCCATTTCTCCTGCAGGTTGTGAGGAAGCTTTAATACAATAGGCTTGACACCTCTGGCAGTGTCAAGGAAAGCAAGCCCCGGTAAATCCCCTTCGGCCTTGGCAACCTGTAATTCCATCAGTAGATCACTTAAGTCCCGAAGTTTTTGGAACCCTTTGCTAGATATTTTAGGGAATTCGTCAATTCTTTTAAACAACGCATCCTCTATGACCTCTGCAGAACCATAACATTCATCAAGTCTATCCCAGATCATTTTTAGGCCAATCTCTGGGTAGTTTATATTAATATCCCTGATTCTCTTGGCATGTTCTACAGAGTCTTTTCCAAGCCGATCTACAAGGAAGTCTATTTCCTCACTGTACAGGGAGTGCAGAATTATTAGGCAAGTTGTATTTTTGAGGATTAATTTTATTATTGAACAACAACCATGTTCTCAATGAACCCAAAAAACTCATTAATATCAAAGCTGAATATTTTTGGAAGTAGTTTTTAGTTTGTTTTTAGTTTTAGCTATTTTAGGGGGATATCTGTGTGTGCAGGTGACTATTACTGTGCATAATTATTAGGCAACTTAACAAAAAACAAATATATACCCATTTCAATTATTTATGTTTACCAGTGAAACCAATATAACATCTCAACATTCACAAATATACATTTCTGACATTCAAAAACAAAACAAAAACAAATCAGTTACCAATATAGCCACCTTTCTTTGCAAGGACACTCAAAAGCCTGCCATCCATGGATTCTGTCAGTGTTTTGATCTGTTCACCATCAACATTGCGTGCAGCAGCAACCACAGCCTCCCAGACACTGTTCAGAGAGGTGTACTGTTTTCCCTCCTTGTAAATCTCACATTTGATGATGGACCACAGGTTCTCAATGGGGTTCAGATCAGGTGAACAAGGAGGCCATGTCATTAGATTTTCTTCTTTTATACCCTTTCTTGCCAGCCACGCTGTGGAGTACTTGGACGCGTGTGATGGAGCATTGTCCTGCATGAAAATCATGTTTTTCTTGAAGGATGCAGACTTCTTCCTCTACCACTGCTTGAAGAAGGTGTCTTCCAGAAACTGGCAGTAGGACTGGGAGTTGAGCTTGACTCCATCCTCAACCCGAAAAGGCCCCACAAGCTCATCTTTGATGATACCAGCCCAAACCAGTACTCCACCTCCACCTTGCTGGCGTCTGAGTCGGACTGGAGCTCTCTGCCCTTTACCAATCCAGCCACGGGCCCATCCATCTGGCCCATCAAGACTCACTCTCATTTCATCAGTCCATAAAACCTTAGAAAAATCAGTCTTGAGATATTTCTTGGCCCAGTCTTGACGTTTCAGCTTGTGTGTCTTGTTCAGTGGTGGTCGTCTTTCAGCCTTTCTTACCTTGGCCATGTCTCTGAGTATTGCACACCTTGTGCTTTTGGACACTCCAGTGATGTTGCAGCTCTGAAATATGGCCAAACTGGTGGCAAGTGGCATCTTGGCAGCTGCACGCTTGACTTTTCTCAGTTCATGGGCAGTTATTTTGCGCCTTGGTTTTTCCACACGCTTCTTGCGACCCTGTTGACTATTTTGAATGAAACGCTTGATTGTTCGATGATCACGCTTCAGAAGCTTTGCAATTTTAAGAGTGCTGCATCCCTCTGCAAGATATCTCACTATTTTTGACTTTTCTGAGCCTGTCAAGTCCTTCTTTTGACCCATTTTGCCAAAGGAAAGGAAGTTGCCTAATAATTATGCACACCTGATATAGGGTGTTGATGTCATTAGGCCACACCCCTTCTCATTACAGAGATGCACATCACCTAATATGCTTAATTGGTAGTAGGCTTTCGAGCCTATACAGCTTGCAGTAAGACAACATGCATAAAGAGGATGATGTGGTCAAAATACTCATTTGCCTAATAATTCTGCACTCCCTGTATGACAGACCCAAGTCTTTTGTAATGTTATAAAAGGAGGCCCGCCATGCTCTATAGTTTTCAGGGCGATCACTGAACTTCGCAAGTCTCTTTGTAACCAGCTCTCGTTTAGTAAAGAACCTGGCAAAGTCTATTGTGCTCTGGTTACTACTAAGGTTGGTTGGAGGTGGAAAGTCACAGTGAGAGTGTGGTGTGCGATCATACCTGTATGGAGTCTCTGACTTAGGCCAGCCCATGTCATACCGTCTTGTGGGATAAGGTGGCTCTGCAGGCTGGACTGGAAGCTGGCTTCCTTGGAGTGCAGGGAAGTTAGCTGGAGTTTTGTCACGTGGCTCTGGGCTCTCTTGTTTGTAGGACTGGGTTCCGAGTGTGACTCTTTCTTTTGGACGGTAGGATTGCTCTGTGGCATAGGTGACATCTTCGGTTCCAGGGAATGGATCGGCATTACTGTTTGGTCTGGAATGTTGACGGACGTACTCTGAAGTGCGTTGTACAGGATCTTGCTGGCCGAGTTCTGGGCTAAGCACGCTGCGGTGACTTCCGGTTTTCGGGTATTCCATTGCCTCCAAGAACTCTGCTTCAGCTATGGCGGCTGCCGTTTCTTTCTCTACGGCGAGTTTCTCTAGCTTTGCATCTAAGAGGACCTTTTGCATGTCTATTGAAGCCTGTTGCTTTGCTTTCTCAGCCTCTAGCTGTGCCTTTTCTTCTTTCATCTTCATTTCTTGTTCGGCAAAGGCTGCTTTGACCTTCGCGGCTTCTGCCTTTGCGCGGGCAATGGCAGCCGCATTGCTAACGGAAGACGACTTAGTGGAACCATCCTTCCCTGATCTTGTCTTGTAGCTTGATACTGTGCTACGCGACATGGTGTTGATGAAGACACTTAACCGCGTGGAGACTACTGTGCGGTGGAATGCTGGTCGCTGTGCTTAGCGAGCGGTCACAGTATGCAATCAAATGTGTCTACATTGCTTGAAGCGGCTATCTCCTTGCAGCACTGGACTGTATAGAAGTCGCTGTGGTGTCCGTTTGCAGATATTGCGTGGACCGTAACAGACTTCTGTGTAGTCAGGTGTGCTTCTCTTGCTAGAAGTCGTCGTTTACTGTCCTGTTCTCACAACATGTACCCCCGGGGTCTGTATGCAGTTCAACAGGCAGATATCACCATTCTACTAGTTAATAATATGAGACTTTTTTCTGTAGTCTGTGGTTTTTATTAACCGGCAGTAGATAAGGTAAACTATAGGAAAATGAACATACAATAACTGAGTATACAACACAATGTACACAAAACCAATACAAAAACATAAATAAATCCCTTACCGACGATGCTTTAGTAAGAGACACACAATGTGCAGCTGCTCCTTCCATGAGGTGAGGAGAAAAGGAAGCAGGAGCTTGTCTCTTTCCCAGAAAGCACTGTGAGCAGGAAGTCAGGTGACCTAATGAATATGCATAACTTAAAAAGGCAGAAGATGCACTTACAGCTAAAGGTCACTAGATGGTGCTGAAGGCACACACATGAGCGCTCATATTAACAAACTATGCAGAGAAGACAGTACAGTCAGCTCGACAGCAGGCCCACACCCACAACATTTTTTAGATGGTCAGCTTGGCAGCAGGCCCTCGTCCACAAAATATTTTAGATGGTCAGCTCGGCAGCAGGCCCTCGCCCACAAAATTCTTTAGATCGTCAGCTTTGCAGCAGGGCCCTTGGCCATAACATTTTTAACATGGTCAGCTCGACAGCAGGCCCACACCCACAAAAATTTTTAGATGGTCAGCTCGGCAGCAGGCCCTCGCCCACAAAATTCTTTAGATGGTCAGCTCGGCAGCAGGCCCTCGCCCACAAAATATTTTAGATGGTCAGCTCAGCAGCAGGCCCTCGTCCACAAAATTCTTTAGATGGTCAGCTGAGCAGCAGGCCCTCGCCCATAAAATTATTTAGATGGTCAGCTCAGCAGCAGGCCCTCGCCCACAAAATTTTTTAGATGGTCAGTTTGGCAGCAGGCCCTCGTCCACAAAAGTCTTTAGATGGTCAGCTCAGCAGCAGGCCCTCGCCCACAAAATTCTTTAGATGGTCAGCTCAGCAGCAGGCCCTCGCCCACAAAATTCGTTAGATGCTCAGCTCAGCAGCAGGCACTCGTCCACAAAATATTTTAGATGGTCAGCCAGGCAGCAGAATTCTTTAGATGGTCAGATCAGCAGCAGGCCCTCGCCCCTAATGTTTTAGAGGGTCACCAGCAGGCTCTTGCTCCTAATATTTTTGAGGGTCAACAGCAGGCCATCAATTGTAATTTTTCAAGGGTGTGTATGATGCCCTCATTTATGTGTAATAAAGGGTGTATTGGAGTGCCGTTTCTTTGTAATTTTTGGCAGCCCTTTCTCTTAGTGCATAGGCTTTATGAGTGTAGGAGTCCCACTACCTGAACAATTGTACCACAACGTGAATGATGCCCTCCTTTATGTGATATACAGGTTGCATCGGAGTGCCTTTTCCTTGTAATTTTGGGCAGCATTTGCACTTTATAAGTAAATATACAGGAAAGAATGTTTCCTAATAGTTTTTCCTCTAAAATCGATTTTATCTTCAGTTTTGTGCGTATTATTGTCAGTCTGTAAAAGTGGCGTACTCGGACAACATCGTTCCCAGCAGCGACCTGGGAGTCCAAGATGCATCCAGACATCCTCCCCATGCTGTTCCCGAACCATTTCAGTGGTGTTTCCATCAATTTCTGACCTTTTCCTATGTACTAGACACCCTCCCCTTTTCAGAGCAGGGGGTGCCTGGTTTAATACTCGGGTTCTCTCATTGACTCCCATTGTGCTCGGGTGCTCGTTAAAGCACCCGAGGTGTTCTACTCGTGCACCTCAGCACTTTGGTGCTCGACCAACACTATTAAACATGTTAAATGTAGTAGGAGAAAAAGTGAATGAATTCTGCTCTTTGAGGTTTTCTTACATGCTAAAATTTAGCATTAATAACCATGTGTCAAATGTTTGAGGCTGGTCATACGAAAATAATACCTACAAAATGACAAAGTGAGAAATATACATGCACACATCTGACACTGAATCCTAAAAGGCAAAGCTACCCATAAGTACCATGTTTAATGGGAGGAAGCAATAACCGTCACCTTGCTTCTTGTTTTACTTACTATTCTTTAAACAGGAAATCCTTTCTAACAGAAGAACCAGCCGGAAATCACTGAGATGATAGATCTGATGGGAGGTGCAGTAAAATGTCACAAATCCACTGAAAAAGTACTGCCATACAACTTTAAAAAGCAAGAAGTACAAAGAAGATATATGAAGCATTCTTGAAAATTGGTCCAAATACCAGAAAGATTCTCATGATAGGATGCGGTGGCATACACATACACTACCTGAAAATGAAAAAAGAACACCTGGAAAATGTAATGCAATTGATGTGAGATCGACAGCCATAATTAGTACCAAGGCAGAACCTGCTTTCATCACTGAACACTATTGTTTTTCCATTGTTGGCCACATCAGATTTTGCAGGAGGGCTCGATATCGCCTACTGCCTTTATGCATAGTGCAGCGACACAAGACCAACACCAGGTGTCATGGTGTGCGGCTGTCACGGTGGGGAGTGGGGAAAACTCCCCACCATATATCGTAGAAAAATGGGGATGCAGCTAGGCCTAGACACAAGGAAAAGGGAGCAGGTCACCTCCAATGCCGCCCTAATCGTGGCCCTGACTCCTAACTGTATATGAAGAGAAGTACGCTGAACCTTAAATGGAGCGTGTGGACTGCTGGGGGCGCACGAAACAACCGATCAAAGACAGTGTTTTAGTTTCAGTAATGTTCCATTTATTCGTAAGACAACGCGTTTCGGGGTGCTAAAGTCCCCTTTATCAAGTCTGAGCCAGGAAGGCTAGGAGAGTTCCACTGCTCGTCTGGAGAGGTGCGTGTGAGACGCTGACAGACGAGCAGTGGAACTCTCCTAGCCTTCCTGGCTCAGACTTGATAAAGGGGACTTTAGCACCCCGAAACGCGTTGTCTTACGAATAAATGGAACATTACTGAAACTAAAACACTGTCTTTGATCGGTTGTTTCGTGCGCCCCCAGCAGTCCACACGCTCCATTTAAGGTTCAGCGTACTTCTCTTCATTTCCATTACCCTAGTGGTAAGGTGGCTCTTGCCCAAGGTGTTAGGACGAATCTTGGCTGCACCAACCATCTCTTATTTACACTCGATCTCCATTGCAATTGCATCCAATTGATGCAACCGCAATAGGTGAGCAAACTATTTATTTTATTAGAGATTTGTTTTGTTGAATTTACTTACCCTATGAGCGCCTTCTCTATCCCATTGGCCATTATCTCCTAACTGTATAAGCAGACCCAGATGGTAGGTGGGCTCATACACAGGAATGTCGGACCCTGAGTCGCCCTAAATATATCCCTGCAATGAGGTTTGGAGCAGGAGACTACCTATTCATCCAAGACGCAGATGAACAGGAGTCTTCACTGACCTAGCTACAAGGAAAGAGACAGCCAGTGAACAGCCATTGGATCAGCAGGTAAGAGCCCAGAAACAACATGCACTTACCTGCCGCGGCCACAACAACCACCGGACCCCCATGCAGAATGGAAGCATGGCGGCCCCAAGCATAGCTGCTCCCCGACTTGTGAAACCCCCTTCCGGAGAGTATGCGACTCAGAGGAGAAAATGTCTAGCAAACATGCTGGAAGACAGACATCACATGCCAGACATGTAATGACAACTATACATACAACAGACCCCCCACATAATCCACACCAAACATAGATACAAGGGAAGGTAAAGAAATAGGGAACATAAGGGAGACATCAAGGTGACATTGATGTCTAGCTAGGAGGCCCTCCCACTGGACAGATGGTATATCCAGGATAGGTGCAGCACTCCAGCTCTCCCAAAGGCTGAAGGGCCACTGACCTGCAGCTCACAACACAACATATAAAGAGCCAAGAGGTCACACCCAAGACACACCCAAATCCACACCAGCCAGAAAATTAACCCCTCCGGCACCAGACAGGGAAGGACCCAGGGGAAAGAAGTAGCCACCTACATGCTGCAACGACAACACGTTGCCGCAGGCAACAGCATGCATGGCAGTCGTTTCACGGCGCACACAACAGAGGCCGTGACAGTGTCACCATTAGCTACCATAGCTATTCCCATCTGTTATTGACCAGCCTTTGGTATGTATAATGCCCTGAAGTAAGGGTACTTTGAACTATGAACA
Source organism: Bufo gargarizans (assembly GCF_014858855.1). Classification (NCBI taxonomy): domain Eukaryota; kingdom Metazoa; phylum Chordata; class Amphibia; order Anura; family Bufonidae; genus Bufo; species Bufo gargarizans. The sequence continues at coordinate 158,937,153 of NC_058088.1, forward strand.
TTTGTGGACATTTGCTCCTATTTCTACTACACAAAGCCATCAACTTGCTACTTTAGTTACTATGTGGCATTGCCACGATCCATCAGCGCTACTATGTGTCAGCAATGCAGCAGTGTCCCAGGCAGCTCCGTATCTCCGCTGCAACAGTGAGTAAAAAAAACCTTCAAATTGGGTATGGGGGCACCGCGCACATATATAAATTTAGTAAGAGGAGAATGATTGGGGTGGATAAGAATTCAGATGTTTTTACCTTGTTATATGGATATTCTTTATAGGTCCTCCTTGCAGCTAAGGATAGCTCAGCTAATGGAGTGGTTCGAGGTACGGCAGTTGAACACTTGCTTGGCGGGCTTCAGGGGTTCTCTCCGCTATTGATAACATGCAGAATTCTACTGAAGTTTGTTTCCAAAAAAGTGATTTCCAAGGCTGGCCCCGGCTTCCCAGACGAAGAGCACCGTAGTGCTAGAAACGCGTTGGATGAACTCCCTCTCTTTTGGTGTCTGTGAGGAATTGTAGCTCAGGTGACGTCACCCACTCTCCTCAGTGAGCACGAGAAAAAATTCCAATTTGAAAGTACAGCCGTGCCACCGGCCAGGGCCAGCCTTGGAAATCACTTTTTTGGAAACAAACTTCAGTAGAATTCTGCATGTTATCAATAGCGGAGAGAACCCCTGAAGCCCGCCAAGCAAGTGTTCAACTGCCGTACCTCGAACCACTCCATTAGCTGAGCTATCCTTAGCTGCAAGGAGGACCTATAAAGAATATCCATATAACAAGGTAAAAACATCTGAATTCTTATCCACCCCAATCATTCTCCTCTTACTAAATTTATATATGTGCGCGGTGCCCCCATACCCAATTTGAAACTTGCTACTTTAGTGCACTTGGAAGGGTTAACTTGCACTGCAATTTATGCTGTTGTTTGCATTTATATTGTTTCTTATTGTTGAACTACATTTATATGTTAAATGTAATATATCCTGTTCATTTGCACAGTTTTTGCACTATTTCTGCACTGCACTGTGGAAAGGGTTAGTTCACAGCCAGCTAATACTGAGAGACTTTGAGATTTTTGTATCTATGCACTGATAAGTTAGAAATCTTCCAAAGTTACTATAAGGGTCTAGGCAAAGTTTTGGAGGGAAAAAGACACACTGACCTTTGGACTGTTTGGTTTGGCTCTATTGTTTACATTTGAAGATTTCTTTCTGTCGGAGAAAAGTTTTTCACATAGACTTGTATTGAAGTCCTATGGCAGACTGAAATTGCAACAATGTTTCTGTTTAGGCTGTGCTTCTCCACTTCACCTCTCCTACTAGAAGATTCTAATTTAGCTAGAAACTGTATATTATGGTAAGCAGTTAGAGCCCCTAATCTGAAGATAGGCACCAGTGTTTAGTAGAAGAGACACTGCCAGACTGCACAAGTGACCAAAAGAAGACACTGCGATGGGGATACTCTGCCACAGTCAATGGGTCACTAGCCCTTTGACCAGAGGGTCAGCCGGATCAAAAAGCCACAGGCCACAGGGTACCAGCCTTCTAAAAGAGAGGGACAGCTAGCTCAGGCCTTTCCTCAGCACAGGACCTTCTACCTGGAAGGAGACTGAAGAAGTCATCTCAGTTTCTTGCCTGTATTGTTCTGCGCCTGAGTTCCTCTAGTAAAGAAGCAAACTGATTTACTGCAAATCCTAACTCTCTGGATTGAGGTGTACCATGCCTTACCTTCCCCTCTGGAGAGCAGCAACACATGGTGGTACCTCAAAGGTGTTTGGGGGGACCCAGCATAGAATTTGGACCATCCCAAACCTGGCCACTGCAATTCTCCAAGATTTCGTGAAACCAGTCCTACAGCCTTTGATTAACTCAGTTAGGAGACGTGGTGTTCCAATAAGGTAAGTCTGCCCACACACTGTCTACGCTACACAACATGCTTTTCAGGGTATCCAGAAATTCCCATTGCCAGCTCAACAGCCAGATATCTCCCCTTGAAGAATGTCTGGGACTGGATGGGGCTAGGGATCTCCCATTCACAGCCACCAAAACCACCTTGGCTGGACTATGGGTCCAAGTGGAGGATATCCAGCATCTGTATGACCATTACCATGCCAGAGTGACAGCCTACATTGGAGCAGGGGGAAATAACACTCAGTATTAATGTGCCCCTGCCTCAACACAACCCCAAAAATAAAGGGTAGAGCACCTTGGTTGTGTGATCATTGACCAAGCACCACTAACAGGTTATACTTTGCCAATCTTAGCTCAGTCGCATTACGTTTTCCAGGTATTCTTTTTTTTATTTTCCGGTAGTGTACTTTGCAACTTTTTCTATGAGGGCTGCATCACAGGTTTTGGACACACCACCTCACCTCTCCCATGGTCCCCATTTACAAGCTACTCCCCTTTGAAGGAAAGGTGCCGTCCCCGCTCTGTGTATTTAGTCTCTGAGTCTGATGAAACAGCCTCCAGGTTAGGGCTGATTCACAGGAGGTGTCAGAAGTCACAGGATAGGAGGGGGCTCCTAAAGCCTAATTAAAGTTTTTTTTTTAACTGCCTCGCTGCCGTTTGCCTATAAAAACTCAGACAACCCCTTTAGGGCTAAGACTTAAGACATAGTAAAATCATTACCAAGGAGAAACTGCAACTTCTTAGACATGACTTAGAAGCTGTATGGTGGCACATGTGCTGATCTTCATACATTTAGCATCTAATGAATCATGCCAAATTATTGTCCGTCACCTTTATATGTAATCCAACATATATACAACAAAAAACTCTGCATGCCTCTGTATGAAATCTGAATACAGAAAAGGTCCTATGCACTTTATAGCTTGCTATAAAACAGAACCATAGTATGGCCATGTGCATCAGGCACAAGGGTAAGAATGTTGCACATAAAGTCCAACAGTCAGAAGCATCAATACAAGTTCTAATTATCCACTATAGAAGCGTATTACTATAAAACTGTTGCAAAATGTAACTGTACAGGACCCATGGCTCCCATGGGTAACAAGGGAAATTCAGAAATTACCATTTTACAGCTAGTGCTGTGTGCAGTAAAATACTTTAGGGAATTTCTTTGGGAGCAATTCCCTAGGTCCCTAATCTAGGATTATTATTGCATCACTTGATGACATTAGTACCAGGAGAACTACGGTCATTACACATACATGGTTTGTTCCTGGGGCTGTGGGCACCTTACTACAGTCCATGGACTCCGGCTTTTAGTACAGTTGACATGTCTACATTGCAGCTGCAGGTAAATCTGACATTCCCCAGGCAGTTCTGTATCTTATTACCAAGACGTACCACTGTTGGCTGGGTTTCCATAATAACAATATCTACGATTAGATAGGGAATTGTATAAATTAAGTAGATAAATCTCTAAAGGGTGAAGAAATGCATAGAGAAGCTGACCCTGTAGAGCTCACAGTCCTGACTCAGCCCTTGTATAAAGAATTTATATTTACAGCGCTCCAACACCAAAACTATCAGTTATCTGGTAAAGTCACTGGGAGTGCAGGGCTTATTACAGACAAAGGGGGGAATTTATGAAGTTCTATATAGTGGTTTGCTGGCGCCATTAAAGTCTGAAATATTTGCACACACCATTTTGGTGAAAAAGTGTGATTTTTTTTAGTGATTTGCCATGGCTCTTGCCACTTCTAAAAAGAATACGCCAGATTTATCTAATGTAACTTTTTAAAAAGTTGCAAAAAATTTGCTAAACTTCACTTCATTATAGTATAATACTGGGTATAATACTTGAGGCACAGGCAGGAGCCCACTCCGCTCAGCTAATCTTGCATAGCACATGCTTAAATGGCACTGATGTGCTATGCCAGCATTTAGTAAACCTCCGGGGGGCACAAGCAGGAGCAGCAATGTGTGCTCCTGCCCATACTCCATGTACTGCGGCCACATTGAGAAACTGTCAACTCCGATTTTAAACGCACAGGGAAACTGCCATATTTGTGTCATCCACAGATCCCCCTCATAACAGTGTCCCCCAATACACCGGCCCTCTGCTCACCGCAGTATTTCTAGACATTAATCCTTAACCTGTCTATAAGTTTAACTAAAGCTGCGCTCTCCCCAGTTCCCCTGTATCAGTACAGCACTTACTAACAAGCTTCCATAGCAGGCAGAATGGACGGCAGCAGTAACGTCACTCACTGACGTCGCGCGCCTGCTCCGCCTGCTTCATTCATAAAGTGGGAGGAGCAGGTGCGCGACGTTAGTGAGTGACGTTACTGCTGCCGTCCACTCTGCCTGCTATGCAAGCTTGTTAGTAAGTGCGGTACTGATACAGGGGAACAGGAGAGCGCAGCTTTAGTTAAACTTATTAACAGGTTAAGGTTATTGTCTATAAATACTGCGGTGAGCAGCGGGGCCGGTGTAAGAGTACAGTGACTGCATCGGGCCCCACCCCTAGTTCCGGACTCCAGCCCCTCCTCTCTCCCCGCTCATACATCGCAGACTGCAATGTAAAATGGAAGCATTCGCCCCATAAGACGCAGGGGCATTTTCCCCCCACTTTTGGGGGGAAAAAAGTGTGTCTTATGGGGCAAAAAATACAAAAAGTATTATTACGGCATTAGGGACATTTTAACAAAAATGTACTCAAAAGTTTAGTTACTCTTTAATGGCTAGAGCACTACAAGGGGGGAGAATTATAGGCTAGAACACTAGAGGGGGATTAAGGGGTGGAGCACTACTGAGGGGAGTTAGAGACTGGAGCATAAGATGGGGGGCATTAGTGGCTGGAGCTCTACAGGGTGAGCACTGAGCACTGCAGGCTGGAGCAATACGGGGAGGCATTACGGGCTTAAGCACTACAGGGAGAATTACAGGTTGGAGATCTACAATGGGGGGCATTACAGGCTGGAGCACTACAAGGGCTCATTACAGGCTGGAGCACTACAGAGAGGGCGTTACAGGGTGTACCACTATGGGAGGAGCATTATAGACTGGAGCACTGCATGAGTGGGTACATTATAGGCAGAAACACGACAAGGGGGTATTGCAGGCTGGAGAATTATAGGGGAGCAGTACACGCTGGAGAAGTGCAGGGGGGTGGGCATTACCCGGCGGTCGTTTCGCAGTGAACTTTGCTCATTCGCGGTTCGCCGAACGGGCGAACATATGGTGATGTCCGCTGGCGCCATATTCTTTTACATTGTGAAGAACTTTGACCCATGAGACATCCATCAGGTGGTACAGGACAGCCAATTGAGAAGTTTCAGCACATGGACAAACCCCTACCTTATAAATAAACCTGATCTGGCCGCCATTTTACATTCATTCTTTTGCCAGTGTAGGGAGAGGTTGCTGTGTGGAGCACGAACAGACTGTTAGGGACACAAATCGCTTGCTAATAGGGCCACAAAAGTCCTTTTAAGGACTGGTATAGGCTTTCTATCGATAGAACAAAAATGAAATCATTGTGTAAAACTAACATAAATAAAAAAAAAGTATACATATCAGGTATCGTGTCTGTAATAATTTGCTCTAAAAAAATATCACCCCTCAGGTGAATACCGTAAAAAAATAAAAATAAAAATGGTGTAAACATTTTTTGGGTCACCTTACATCACAAAAAGTGAAATAGCAAGCGATCAAAAAGTCATTCGCACCCTAAAATAGTGCCAATCAAACCGTCATCTCATCTTGCAAAAATCATACCCTAATCACCAAAAAACGGAAAAAACTATGGCTCTCAGACTATGGAAACTTACATAAATAAAAAAAGTATACATATTAGGTATCGCCGTGTCCGTGACAACCTGGTCTATAAAAATACCACATGATCTAACCTGTCAGATGAATGTTGTAAATAACAAAAAATAACAGCTATTTCTTGTTACCTTGCCTCACATAAAGTGTAATATAGAGCAACCAAAAATCATATGTACCCTAAACTAGTACCAACAATACTGCCACCATATCCTGTAGTTTCTAATGGGGTCACTTTTTTGGAGTTCCTACTCTAGTGGTGCATCAGGGGGGCTTCAAATGGGACATGGTGTCAAAAAACCAGTCCAGCAAAATCTGCCTTCCAAAAACCGTATGGCATTCCTTTCCTTCTGCGCCCTGCCGTGTGCCCGTACAGCAGTTTACGACCACATATGGGGTGTTTCTGTAAACTACAGAATCAGGGCCATAAATATTGAGTTTTGTTTGGCTGTTAACCCTTGCTTTGTAACTGGAAAAAAAATATTAAAATGGAAAATTTTGTGAAAGTGAAATTTTGAAATTGTATCTCTATTTTCCATTAATTCTTGTGGAACACCTAAAGGGTTAACAAAGTTTGTAAAATCAGTTTTGAATACCCTAAGGGGTGTAGTTTCTAAAATGGGTTAACTTTTTTGGAGTTTCTACTCTAGGGGTGCATCAGGGGGGCTTCAAATGGGACATGGTGTCAAAAAACCAGTCCCGCAAAAATCTGCCTTCCAAATCAGTTTTAAATACCTTGAGGGGTGAAGTTTCTAGAATGGGGTAATTTTTGGGTGGTTTCTATTATGTAAGCCTCACAATCACAAAGTGACTTCAGACCTGAACTGGTCCTTGAAAAGTGGGTTTTTGAAAATTTCCTAAAAATTTCAAGATTTGATTCTAAACTTCTAAGCCTTGTTACATCCCCCAAAAATAAAATGTCATTCCCAAAATGATCCAAACACGAAGTTGACATTTTTACCGTTTTTTTTTTACAATTTTTACAGTTTTATTACCTAAAATTTAGACAAAATTCCCACCTTGTTCAGTTCTCAGTATGACTCCCAATCCCTTATCTTCACTGACCATGTCCACTTGTTGTTCGGCTTTATCTTTATTATGCCTCCTCCCATATACATGTTTTGCTTTAACATCCTATAAGTGTTTCTCAGTCTTTGTAATCTGGCCTGAAGAAGGAGCCTTTGAGCTCTGAAAGCTTGCAGTATGTTGACTTTCTGGTTAGCCTATAAAGGTATTATTCCCTTAACCCCTTTAGGACCTAACCATTTTACACTTTCGTGGCAAAGCCTAATTTTGCAAATCACTTTTACTTATCCAGGCAATTCTGAGACTGTTTTCTCATGACAGTACTTCATGTTTGAGGTAAATTTAACCCTTTAAGGACCAGGCTCATTTTCACCTTCGGAACCAGGCAATTTTTTTGCAAATCTGACCAGTGTCACTTTATGTGGTGATAACTTTAAAACGCTTTGAAATATCCAGGCCATTCTGAGATTGTTTTTTCGTCACATATTGTACTTCATGACACTGGTAAAATGGAGTAAAAAAAATAATCATTTTTATTTATAAAAAAATACCAAATTTGCCCAAAATTTGGAAAATTTTGCAAATTTCCAAGTTTCAATTTCTCTACTTCTATAATATATATTAAAACCTACAAAAATTGTTATTACTTTACATTTCCCATATGTCTACTTCATGTTAGTATCATTTTGGGAATGACTTTTTATTTTTGGGGGACGTTACAAGGCTTAGAAGTAAATCTTGAAATTTCAGGTCTGAAGTCACTTTGTGAAGCTTACATAATAGAAACCATCCAAAAATGACCCAATTCTAGAAACTACACCCCTCAAGGTATTTAACACCACATATGTGGTCGTAAACAGCTGTACGGGCACACGGCAGGGCGCAGAAGGAAAGGAATGCCATACGATTTTTTAAAGGCAGATTTCACTTTTTTGGCAGATTTTCCATTTTAATATTTTTTTTCCAGTTACAAAGCAAGGGTTAACAGCCAAACAAAACTCAATATTTATGGCCCTGATTCTGTAGTTTACAGAAACACCCCATATGTGGTCGTAAACTGCTGTACGGGCACACGGCAGGGTGCAGAAGGAAAGGAATGCCATACGGTTTTTGGAAGGCAGATTTTGCTGGACTGTTTTTTTTTACACCATGTCCCATTTGAAGCCCCCCTGATGCACCCCTAGAGTAGAAACTCCATAAAAGTGACCCCATCTAAGAAACTACACCACTCAAGGTATTCAAAACTGATTTTACAAACGTTGTTAACCCTTTAGGTGTTCCACAAGAATTAATGGAAAATAGAGATACAATTTCAAAATTTCACATTTTGGCAGATTTTCCATTAAAACATTTTTTTTCCAGTTACAAAGCAAGGGTTACCAGCCAAACAAAACTCAATATTTATGGCCCTAATTCTGTAGTTTACAGAAACACCCCATATGTGGTCGTAAACTGCTGTACGGGCACACGGCAGGGCGCAGAAGGAAAGAAATGCCATACGGTTTCTGGAAGGCAGATTTTGCTAGACATTTTTTTTTTTTTACACCATGTCCCATTTGAAGCTCCCCTGATGCACCCCTAGAGTAGAAACTCCCAAAAAGTGACCCCATTTTAGAAACTATTGGATAGGTTAGAAGTTTTTTTGGTACTAGTTTAGGGTACATATGATTTTTGGTTGCTCTATATTACACTTTTTGTGAGGCAAGGTAACAAGAAATAGCTGTTTTGGCACAGTTTTTTTTTGTTATTTGCAACATTCATCTGACAGGTTAGATCATGTGGTATTTTATTAGAGCAGGTTGTCACAGACGCAGCGATACCTAATATGTATACAATTTTTTTTATTTATGTAAGTTTTACATAATGATTTCATTTTCGAAACAAAAGAAAATATGTTTTAGTGTCTCCATAGTCTGAGAGCCATAGTTTTTTTAGTTTTTGGGAGATTATCTTAGGTAGGGTCTCATTTTTTTGCAGGATGAGATGACGGTTTGATTCGCACTATTTTGGGGTGCATATGATTTTTTTGATCGCTTGCTATTACACTTTTTGTGATGTAAGATGACCAAAAATTGCTTTTTTTACACAGTTTTTTTTTTTTTACGGAGTTCACCAAAGGTGATATTTTTATAGAGCCGGTTGATACGGACGCGGCGATACCTAATATGTATACTTTTTATTTATTTATGTAAGGTTTACACAATGATTTCATTTTTGAAACAAAAAAAATCATGTTTTAGTGTTTCCTTAATTTAAGAGCCATTGTTTTTTCAGTTTTTGGGCGATTATCTTGGGTAAGGTATGATTTTTGCGGGATGAGATGACGGTTTGATTGAAACTATTTTGTGGTGCATATGACTTTTTGATCGCTTGCTATTACACTTTTTGTGATGTAAGGTGACCAAATTTTTTTATTTAGCACAGTTTTTATTTTTTATTTTTTACGGTGTTCATCTGAGGGTGATATTTTTTGATAGAGATGGTCGATACGGATGCGGCGATACTTAATATGTAAACTTTTTTTTATTTATGTGAGTTTTACAGAATAATATCATTTTTGAAAAAAATAAAATCATGTTTTAGTGTCTCCATATTCTGAGATACATAGTTTTTTCAGTTTTTGGGCGATTATCTTGGGTAGGGTATGATTTTTGCGGGATGAGATAACGGTTTGATTGGAACTATTTTGGGGTGCATATGACATTTTCTGATCGCTTGCTATTACACTTTTTGTGATTTAAGGTGACAAAAAATGGTTTATTTAGCACAGTTTTTTTTTTTTTTTTATGGTGTTCACCTAAGGGGGTAGGTCATGTAATATTTTTATAGAGCCGGTCGATATGGACGCGGCGATACCTAATATGTATACTTTTTTTTATTTAAGTTTTACAGAATAATATCATTTTTGAAAAAAAATAATAATCATGTTTTAGTGTCTCCATATTCTGAGCCATAGTCTCAGGTAGGGGCTAATTTTTTGCGAGATGAGGTGACGGTTAGATTGGTACTATTTTGGTGGGCTTAAGCCTTTTTGATCGCTTGCTGCTGTACTTTTTGTGATGTAAGGTGACAAAAAAATTGAGAAGGACGCTTTGTTTTTTTTTTTACTTGAAAAAGTTTAATTTTTTTGTAAAACTTTATTAACTTTTTTTTTTTCACTTTATTATTTGTCCCACTCTGGGACTTCAACATTACAGGGTCTGATCCCTGTTTCAATGCAGCACAATACATCTAAGACGCTAACAGTTAACTAGGAGACCCAGCCTGGGGGCTGGGCCTTTTAGGCCTCCGTACATGCCAGGCCCAAAGCCTTGGAATGGCTTGGGGCTGCCATGGCAACCATCAAGTCCCCGCCACAGCAGCGCGGGGACCGATGGATGAGGTGAGGGAGCGAAAAACCTCCCATATGCCGCGGTCAGCGCTGACCGTGGCATATGAGGGGTTAATCCACCAACATCATTACCGATGCTGGTGGATGCAGCAGGGATCCGGCTGTCAGTAACGGGGGGGTGCTAAGTGCCGGCGATTTATGACGAGCATTCTCGTCCTGGGTCATTTAGGGGTTAAGTCAATAAGCTTGACCTTTATTTTATAAAAAAAAAAATCTAAATTGACAGAAAATGTGGAAAAAATTTACATTTTCTAAATTTGAATTTGTACGCATTAAAGACAGATAGTGACTGACACCTCATAAAATAGTTTTAATTAACATTCACTATATGTCTACTTTATGTTGGCATCATTTTGTAAAAGCCATTTTATTTTTTAGGAAGTTAGAAAGTTTAGAATTTTAGAAGAAATTTTTTAATTTTTCTATAACATTTTCAAAACTGACTTTTTTAAGGACCAGTTCAGTTCTGAAGTCACTTTGAAGGCCTTACATTATAGAAACCAGCCATAAATGACCCCATTTTAGAAACGACATCCCTTAATTTATTAAAAACTTTTTTTGTTAAGATTTTTTTGCATTTTTTTCCTATAACACAGCAAGGGTTAACAGCAAAATAAACCTCAATATTTATTACCCTGATTCTGCTGTTTACAGAAACACCCCATATGTGGTCATAAACCTCTACATAGGCACACGGCAGGGTTCAGAAGGGAAAGAGCGCCATGTGATTTTTGGATGGCAGATTTTGCTGTAATGGTTGTCGGGAGCCATGTCACATTTGAAGCGACCCGAGGTACCCCTAGAAAGGAAACCAACAAAAAGTGATCCCATTTTGGAAACTACACCCCCTAAAGGAATTTATCGAGGGGTGCAGTAATCGCTTTGACCCAACAAGCGTTTCATGGAAGTTAGAAACACTTGGCTGTGAAAGTGAAAACTTTAATTTTTACAAGAAAATGTTGCTTTAGCCCCAAGTTTTTCATTTTCACAAGGGGTAACCGGAGAAAATGCACACCCCAGTTTGTTTAAAAGGAATGGAGCGGAATCTACATTTTCTAACATCTGTGTGTCGATACAGTTATGGTGATACCAATTATTTTTTCATGTTTTACCACTTTCAGATTATTAAATCACTTATTAAAAATCAGTTTTTTTTGCATCGCCATATCTAAGACCCATAACTTTTTTATTTTTCCATCAACATATCTGTGTGAGGACGTTTTTTTGTGGGACTAGCTGTAGTTTTTATTCAAACCATTTTGTGGTACATGTGACTTTTGATTGCATTTTATTCAAATCCCAAAAGGGACATTTTTGAATGAGAGGGTAATTAGACTTAAATACACAGGGTGTCCCCAAGCATACTGACAATACTTGGGGATACCCCCTTCATGGTCATAGCACTGATTCCATATACAGTATGGACATATCCATATATGGAGTCAAAGCAGGGACTCCTAAGCCAGGAAGAGTCCCGACTCTTCGATTGGGTGTGCTGGTATGTATCTGCACAATCTTATTAACAGTCTGGTAAACAACAGTACACCCTAGTCACCACTAGATGGTGCAGGTACATCCATATAAAAAAGGGACAGGCTGTGAGTTGGAGTTGGAGTCTAGACAAGTTATGAAGAGAGTCAAATATGTCCACCATGTAGCTGTCATTTTAGCCCCCTTGGCTCTGACCAGGCTGAAGGAGTTTGGAGGAGAAGATATCAGAAGCTAGACCAGAGTGACCGTGAATCTAGAGTAAGTCTAGTGGAGAGATCAGCAGTCTTAGCTTATGGACTCCACAGCACAAGTGACTGGGAGAAGCCTCCAGCACTTGGACACAGCCTGACAACTAGGTGCAAAGTTGTGTGTCACCACATACCTTTATGGACCGTGTGGATCTATTTCTGATGGCAACCAGTACAAACAGGGGCGGACTGGGAACTTAAAGTGGCCCTGGAAAAAATCTGAAAAGTGGCCCGTTTTGTAGTTGGGTCCAAATTGATGGAAGGCAGGGCCAACACAAGTAGGCAGGGCCATCAGAACCATATTGTGGCACATTATACCACCCAACAGAGCCAAATACCACAGTCCATCCTAAAATACTGCCAGCAGCACAAAATGCATCCCCAAAAACTTCCATTGGCCAGCCCCCTGGGCATCGGCCCACCTGGAAATTTCCGTGTAAGGTCTATGGCCGATCCTCCTCTGAGTACAAAGAATGGAGCAGATGATGGATGCCTGCCACTAGGGAGGACCGCCCTGTAGGTTGCAGAAAACAAGTAAGAATTATATTATATCCAGTACCGGGCTGTTAGCAGTGGATCAGTGACCCAGTGAGCACAGACAGAGGACTCTGATCCCAGCATGCCTGAGCGTGTTAGTACCACAACTGAGCCTGTTACCAGGAATTACAGCAAAAGTAAGATCTGAAGTGTAATGTGCTTTATATAGATTACAGCCACCTCTGCCATGTCCATGAACCTGTACATCTACCTCAAGGCAAGTAATTAACATTTATATGAAATCTATATGGTTCTGAATATTTTTAGATCATGAGAATCTATTTGAGAATAGGTATGCTATCTGACGTTATAACTTAGAGAGTTAGGGTGGCGGCTCGTGCACCCTGCATGCGCCGATTTGGCTATGAATCCATCCTTGCAGATCACATACACTAATACATGCTGATTGTCTTCCATGGGGCCAATAGGATCTTCCAGCAAGACAGTGTGACACAAAATGTCCATCATTGGTTATAAGAGCATCGCCAAGACTTACAAGTACTACCCTGGCCCCCTATTTCCTCAGACTTGAACCCAATTGAGCATCTGTAGGACCACCTTGATTGTCAGGTTTGCTCTATGGATCTCCCCCCACGCACCCTCCAGCAGCTGTGGGATGCTCTACAGTCAGTATGGCTCCAGGCACCTGTGACAACCTACCAGGACCTTTTGGAGTCACTCCCAGCCCGTCTACCTCCGGTCCATGCTACACACGATGGTTACTCTGGATATTAGCTGGTGGACGTAATAATATGACTCAAGAGTGTATTTTGAGCCATATACCTGTCCATAGAGGCTCTGGAGGAGCTTTTAACAGCAAGTGAGTCACTGGAAAATTACAAGTCAAATATGAATAAAAATGTCAAATAATCAGTAAGTAAATGCAATACATAAAAGATGAAGCTTGGCTCCCCTCAGGGCAACATTCAGTTTCGTGCTCTTCTCCCACAAGACAAGGTATTTTTCTTTGAATGACCCTGCAATACCAAGAGCCCAGCAGGCCTGGCAGTTACCAGTCACATAGTCCTGCTGCCCCACCACGTAAACCCATCTGGTGCCAAGATAGTTTGTAACCCTATTATTATGTATTATCATTTACTATTGCTGCTGGTGCCAGTTGTGCCCTCCCACTCAGATGAGACATGCCCTGCCACCTTATCCTGCATTCAGAATCATATTTTGTGTAAATTATGGAGATGAATGTGGGGGCAGTGCCCATTTTTTGCATGGATTCCATATAAAATCAAAGGCACGCAGAGGTATAGTACAGGCCTATAGCTGTGATGATGTTATCCAGACAAACAATAGGAAACTTGTCCGGATGGAAAATTTGGATAAGGGCTCATTCACACGACTGTATGAATAGGTACACATCCATTCCGCAAGTTTCTGCAATGGCTGTGGACCTATACATTTCAATAGAGCCACAAAAGATGCGAGCAGCACACCGTCCGTATCTGTTACTCCATTCCGTGGACTCGCAAAAAAAGATAGAACATGTCCTATTTTTATCCGTTTTTCAGACACGATTACGCATTTCTATAATGGGCCACTGTTCCGCAAATTGTGAAACGCACACGGCGACATCGGTATTTTACGGATCCGCAATTTGCGGACTGCAAAGCAGGGCGCGGTCATCTGAATGAGACCTAAAGGCGGGCATTTATTATTAGTTTTACGCCACTTTGTGGCATATTAAGGAAGCAGATTTTGTTGCATAGGTGTTTTGCAACAAAATCTCTGCCTTTACCCTGCTCACATGGCGTCAGCGGGCAAGGCATTCATCATTTTCCTTGCCAGTGTATGGTGTGGAAAATGGCCTTAAACTACGCCAGCAAAGGAGCTGGAGTAGTTTATATCATGTTACATGGCCGGCAGCAGTAGGATCTGAAGTCAGCGGCGCTGAGAGATTAAGACCGACGTGTAAATCGCCGGTCTTAATAAATGTCCCCCACAGTTTTCAAATGGACCCCACATGAATGGCTTTTATGTCCTGTCTGTTTCACCTAGGAGAATGAGTCTTGTGGGGAAATTGGAGCTGAATGGTGTATGCTGCCATTTTTTTTCTCTCAGATGAATTGACCCACTGGGAGAGATTTATCAAACTGATGTAAAGTAGAACTGGCTGGGTTGCCCATAGCAACCAATCAGATTCCACCTTTCATTTTCCAAAAGAGCTCTGAAAAAAGAAAGGTGGAATCTGATTGGTTACTATGGGCAACTAAGCCAATTTCCTTTACACCCATTTTTTTTTAAAACCTACCCCGTTGAGTTTACTGAATCAGTGTTCAGTCCAGGTGCTGTCCGTTCTATGCTGAGACAGACAACGGATCCCCATAATACGGATAGCTTCTGTGTGCTTTCTGACATTTTCTCACTGGGCTATTCATAACAGCCATGCAGATCTGCAAAAAACCCAGATGTGTGCATGGCCTCCTAGTAATGAATGGGTAAATATAAAAAATACGGCCATGTGTACGAGTCTTTAATGAGGTGGATTTATGTCTGATATTACTAAGGCCTCTTTTATACTACAGTAAATCACAGACCTGCTCTGTCTGTGGTCTCCAGGGAGAACACCAGGGGCGTAGCTACCGGGGAAGCAGGGGAAGTGGCTACTTTGGGGCCCGAACAGTATAATAAAATGACTTTATATACAGAGACACTGTAGGAAACGAATGAAGCAACTGTCGGACCTCGTCTGAGAGGACGATCTTGACTAGCTACAGGAGTGGGGGTTGCATAGAAGTGTCTGGGAATTTTTATTCAAGAGCCGGCTTAGGCTACTTTCACACTAGTGTTCGGGGGTCCGCTTGTGAGCTCCGTTTGAAGGGGCTCACAAGCAGACCCGAACGCATCCGTACTGCCCTAATGCATTCTGAGTGGATGCGGATCCGCTCAGAATGCATCAGTCTGGCAGCGTTCAGCCACCGCTCCGCTCAGCAGGCGGACACCTGAACGCTGCTTGCAGCGTTCGGGTGTCCGCCTGGCCATGCGGAGGCGTGCGGATCCGTCCAGACTTACAATGTAAGTCAATGGGGACGGATCCGTTTGAAGATGACACACTATGGCTCAATCTTCAAACGGATCCGTCCCCCATTGACTTTACATTGAAAGTCTGGACGGATCCGTCTGAGGCTACTTTCACACTTAGAACTTTTTTAAAGCAAGTGTGAAAGTAGCCTTATTTGCAACTTTTTGCATTAAAAGTAGCACTTTCCAGGAGACATGCGACTTTTCTCCGCACAGATGCAACTATTTTTTATGTGCAAATGAATTAGTCTAAGTAAATATGAACCTGTGTAAAATCTCATTCACACGTGTTCTCCACGGATAGCACACATCCCTATTCATTTTAATGGGTGTATTCACACATCAGTGTTTTAGTGCGGTCTGTGGGTCCGTTTTTTTAGCTCGGATGCATGCTCTATTTTGTCCGCTTTCAGGGATCCATCACGCCCATTATAGTCTGAGGGCTTTCACGTCATCCGTGTTGCATCCGTGTTTCATTGATCATAAAGAAGACATTCTTTGAAAAAAAAATTTCAGCTGTTTAGTGTCAGTGAAACACAGATGCAACATGGACAGCAAAAAACGGACACACGGATGCAACACAGATCCTTCACGGACAGCTTCACGGATGAATCACTGACCACCTGCTCACAGATTTGAGTACGGACACGGACGTGTGAATGAGGCTTAACTGAAAAACAACCACCAGAGGTCAGACTAAGGCCTCTTTCACACAACCGTATGTATTTTGCAGTCCACAAAAAACGGACCATCGAAAAATACGGATGCCGTCCGGGTACATTCTGTATTTTGCGGAACGGAACAGCTGGCCCCTAATAGAATATTGTCCGTTATGCGGACAATAATAAGGCGTTCTATTTTTTTTGCGGAACGGATATACAGAAATACGGAAACGGAATGCACACGGAGTACCTTCTGTTTTGATTTGCGGACCCATTGAAATGAATGGTTCTGCATACGGTCCGCAAAAAACCCCGGAACTGACACGGAAAGAAAATATGTTCGTGTGTTTTCTTCCATTTCCATTTTGTTTTATGTTTTACAGGTCCGTATACGGAACCATTTATTTCAATGGAGCTTGAAAAAAAACTAAAATTACTCTGTGTGCATTCCGTGACCGTATGTCTGCTTGTCCGTTCCGCACAAAAAATAGAACGTTCTTAGAACTTGTTCATTTTGCGGACAAGGCATTGTTACAATGGATCCGCAAAATACACACGGTCGTTTGTATGATCCCTAAGAACAATACACCTAATCTAATTCATCAACTGCTGTGCAACTTTTAATAAATACTTGGCAAAAGACTAATTTTACACCTAAAAACAGGCAAGCTTGATAAATGTGCCCCACTGACTTTAATGTGTGTATTCACGTATCAGTGGTTTTCCACGAACCATGGGTCAGTGGTGACAACATGGAAACATGCCCTATTTTGTCCATATTTATGGATCCCTCAGGTACATTCAAGTCTTGGGTCTGTGAAAACCACAGACACAACACGTATGCCATCTAGGGTTGCCACCTTTCCCAACAAAATATACCAGCCAAGTTAAGTCACACCCCAAAGAGGGTGTGGTTATGGGGGCTGGCTTAACACAGGGTGTCAAGTTGCTGTGATACTGTGGCTCCCAATAATATTAATGCCTCCATTAATGCCCCCCAGAAATATTAATGCCTTCATTAGTGTCCCCCAGTAATATTAATGCCCCCATTAGTGTTCCCAGTGATAAAAATGCCCCCATTAGCTCCCCCAGAATTAATATTGCCCCCATTAGTGCCCCCCAGTCAGAATAATGCCCCCATTAGTGCCCCCCAGTAAGATTAATGTCCCCATTAGTGCCCCGCAAAATTAATACTGCCCCCAGTAGTGCCCCCAGTAAGAATAATGCCCCCATTAGTACCCCACAAAATTAATACTGCCCCCAGTAATAGTAATGCCCCCATTAGTGTGCCCCAGAATTAATGCCCCCCATTAGTTACCCCTCAGTAAGAGTAATGGCCTTATTAGTGCGCCCCAGAATGAATAATGGCACATTAATGCACCACAGAATGAATGCCCCCATTAGTGCGCCCCAGAATTAATGCCCCCCATTAGTGCGCCCCAGAATTAATGCCCCCATTAGTGCGCCCTAGAATTAATGCCCCCCATTTGTGTGCCCCAGAATTAATGCCCCCCCAAGTAATAGTAATGCCCCCATTAGTGCCCCCCAGTCAGAATAATGCCTACATTAGTGCCCCCAGTAGGAATAATGCTCCATTAGTACCCCCCAGTAATAGTAATGCCCCCATTAGTGCACCACAGTAGGAATAATGCCCTAATTAGTGCCTCCTTCTATGCTTCTGCAAAAAAAAAAAAAAAAAACTCACCTCCTCCATTTGATTGCGCCGCTGTGAACACTCTCTGGTGACTGGAAGCTGAGGACAGGACCTGCGCTCCACTGTGATGATGTCAGCAGCGAGTGTTCCCCGCAGTGCAAGCAAATGGAGGACGTGAGATCTTTAGTTTTTTTCTTAACACAAGTGTGGGAGGTAAAGGCTGCACTAATGAGCAGTGATGGCCAGTTCGCATTGTTCGCCCGTGAACACATGCGGGCTGCTATCTTTTCTCACAAGTCCAGCGATGCACAGGTAAGTCCTTACCTGTGCCTGTGTGCGAGCCGATCTGAAATCAAATGCGGTCACCGGGAGCAGGCAGTTCCGAGAACAGCCGCCGGGGGCCTTCATCGGGCTGTTCTGTGAACTGCCTGCTCCCGCTGACCGCACTTGTTTCAGACCGGCTCGCGGCACAGGCACAGGTAAGGGCTTACCTGTGCCTCGCCGGACTTGTGAGAAAAGATGGCAGCCCGCATGTGTTCGCGGGCGAACAATGTGAACTGGCCATCACTGCTAATGAGTGCTCCACAGTAATAGTCCTTGTAGGAAAATAGCGGCATTATACTGCCGGTAGAAAAAAAACTACCAGCACCGGCAGGGCCACCAAAATACCATCTGTGTTGAGTCCATTGTTTTCATGGACCATAGGTAGGAGATACTCTGGAAATTAATTTTCAGCTTAGCAATGTCTGTAGAATATGGATGACACACAGAAGGCAAAAAAATTGACACACGGACCAAACACGGATTCTTCATGAACTGATCCCAACATAAAAATATGTGTCATTTAACCAGCAGTCCAGACGGCAGTGCAGGAGATCATTTCACTATGCCAGTCCTACTCATTGCAGGAGGAAGGTCTGGGAGCTGGGTGGAGGAGGGGTTAAACCAGTTTGCTGCTGCCTTAAGTGGGAAGCCTTCCCCAGTACATGTTCTTTATGAAGGATATAACATAACTGTGGAGATGGCTGGTAGGTCTCTCCAGCTTCGCTGTACAGCTGGCTATACTGGAGACACGTGTAAAACTGCTTCATGTGGACTCTTTCTGTATTCTAGGAGGATGGTGGTTTCTGCTGGTGGTGATCATTCTGAATATCTCCTCTTCTTTCCAAACTTCTGACACAGGTTAGTAAAGTTTCTTCTCTTCTCTGGATTCTGGAAGGTTAATTGGCTTCTCTAGGAATTGGCCCCTGGCTGGGTAAATGCTTGATTAGATTATAGGGGTGCGTACTCTGTCCATGGCTGAGGAATAGGTTGGTGCTATCTAAATATCAGGTAATAACACCTCCACACAGTGCATTCCATAGGGGGGTAGAAGCGTTCTAACTTGCACAGTACTGCAATCAGCTCTCACTGAGATGAACTGGTCGTAAGCGGAATTTTTAAAGTCCATTTTTCTTCATTCTGCATTGCTGTAATGTTCACCAAATGTATTAAACGTTTCACATTATTCGATAAATTTGTCGTATTTTTAAACCTAATAATTTTGTCTAGAGGTATTTTTTTTACACCACCCTCTACTGCAGTAAGACTGTGGCTTATTTTGCAACTTCGCAGTTGATAAATCTGGCATACGCCTAATTAAACCTAGCTAACCGTACTCTGTTTTCAAAAGTGTTGAAAATGTAAAAAATTCTAAAAAAGTTGCACATTTTTGTTCAAAAATTGATGTGCTGCACAGATTGCGATATTTGTTTTTCTGCAATTATTTTCTGATGCAAATGGAATGATAAATCGCCGTCAAAGTCTGTAATAGGTCACGGTGCATGTTACGTAACTTCATTATGGCTTGGGTCTTTATGATAACTGGATTATGAGCACCACATAATGAGTTTCCCGTTATGTAACTGCACATTCCTTCAATGTGTTCCCATAGTTTGTCTCATGGGAAAAATAACGTATATTATGCAGTAGATTTTTATTTATTTTTTTGTATTGGCTATGCTACATTTTTCCATACAGTTGAGACAAAGGTACTGTATATTGATGTACGCGTGCCATACTTTTGACTAATGGTATTCTGTGGATACATTAGACATGTTGGTAAAAATTTTCCGGTGTACACAAAGTGTGGTCTTTGCCTTATTTGCATGCATGTGTTGGTGCTTTGCACATATAACCACAGTGCTGCAACTCGTTAAAGGGGCTTTCCCATCTCAGACGTTGGGGGAATATTGCTAGGATATGCCCCCATTGTCTGATAGGTGCGGGTCCCCCCACTGGGACCCACACCTACACTGAGAACGGAGGCCTGAAAGTTGCGGAGGACGCACTGTGCATGCGCAGCCACCGTCCATTCATTTCTATAAGGCCACCGAGAATAGCTCGGCTATTTCCGTCGACCCCCATAGAAATTAATGGGAGCCATGGCCGTGCAAGCGCAGTGTGCTCCCATTCAGTACTATGCGGAGAGCGCTTGGTGGTGGCCAGACCCCAGGAAACTCAAGCCACCACCTTCCTGGCTCCATTCTCGGTGCAGGTGCGGTCCCAGAGGTGGGGGTCCTATCGATATGCCGCCATTATCGCAGATGGGAATATCCCTTTAAGACCCCCTTTCACACAAGTGATTTTTCCGCGCGGGTGCAATGTGTGACGTGAACGCATAGCACCCGCACTGAATCCTGACTCAATGGGTCTGTGCACATCACTTCTGCGTTGTGTGAGAATCGCAGCATGTTCTATATTCTGAGTTTTTTTTCGCAGCCCTGGCCCCATAGAAGTGATTGGGGCTTCAGTGAAAAATGCATTGTATCCAGATGCAATGCGTTTTTTTTTACTGATGGTTGCTAGGAAATGTTTGTAAATCTTCTGTGTTTTTTTTTTTTTTTTTCACACGCGTGAAAAACTCATCAAAAAACGAATTGTACCCCTTTTGGAAAAAACTGAAACACTGAACGCAATTATAGACAAAACTGACTGAACTTGCTTGCGAAATTTGCGTGCGAGTTTCACTGAATGTATCCGGACACAATTCGTAAAGTTTGTGTGAAGAGTGTTGTTCCATTACAACAGCTTATCCTCTATCCTGCAGGGATATCTGATCGGGGAGTCCAACAACTGGGGCCCTTGCCAATCACTAGAATTGAGCCCTGTCTTCCCTCTTTTGAATGGAACAACAGATACGCACGTGTGCCTGCTGCTCCATTCAACTCCATGGTATTGCAGGGGATAGCCGAGTACAAGCGCTTGGGTATCTCTGGCAGCCCCAAAGAGCTGAATGGAGCAGCAGCGCGCATGCATGTCCACTTGACGTCGGACCCCCACCGATCAGGCACCTCTACCCTATGTGAATGCATTGTTGTTGTAATGGGACACCCTCTTTTACAACACCGAACCCACAATACATCAGTTTTTGGTGAATCAATAATTTTTACCTATTTGTATAGCCATCCATATGACATTTACTACTACTATTGTGATTTTAATTTTTTTGCATTATTTATAAATTGGTAATTATGGCTGGGACTTACTAATTAGAATGAAATTGTAAATTGCATGAAAGTGTAATTCTTATATGTGTTTGTTCTTATTTATTTCTTCATCATATATATGGAGTGGACAGTTATTTGCCACTAGTGTTGTTCACTTTACTTTATTTGTACAGAGTTAGTACATGATTACACAAGTTATGGATGACACAAAATGTTGACATGCTGTCACAAGAAAGTGAATGTGGTTTTCAAACAATTACCCAATATATCATCAATGGGATTTGCAACTAAAGGAGGAATTATGGCCCATGTGCACAGCAATATTACACATCCCTGCGCTGGATCTCTTACTGTTCTAGGTGGAGCCAAGACCAAGGTGTGCTGTATTAGGGTGTATACAAACGCAGCACATAAACATTTCTGTAGCTGAAAAGAATCTGAATGGGATGTAATCGCCAAATACCACACCTAGATCACATATAACTCCCAAAAAGACCAAGATTACCATTAATACCACCATAGTGACCATAACATGCTCTCATACCAGAACAATACAATACAATCCAGTGACTCAAAGCGATGTCTCTTCTGATCAGTATTTGCCTTTCTTTTTCTATCTATCCAACCCAGTCCACCATGACAAATTATCCTGGCCACAACTTGCCTGTGTAGAGTTTGCTGTCCACAAGTCTTTGACTCTTCATTTTTCCAGCACTCTCCCAACTCTTTACACAAACTTTCCATACTGCTGCCTTCTTTAAAGGTGTCCTTCTGCTGCAAATTATAGGTATTGCCCCCACAATAACAGTGGCAAGCAGATAGTGCCCCAAACAGTAAAAGGGTCATAAACGGTACTACTGTCCCTACAATGTAATACTACCCCTTAGGCAGACCTCCCAAGTGTCCCTCTTTTGGAAGGATGGTCCCTACTTTTGATCCATGTCCTTGTCCCTCTTTGAGCCTTAAAGGGGTTGTCCAGGTTCAGAGCTGAACCTGGACATCCCTCCATTTTCACCCCGGCAGCCCCCCTGACATGAGCATCGGAGCAGTTCATGCTCCGATGCTCTCCTTTGCCCTGCGCTAAATCGCGCAGGGCAAAGGCATTTTTCTGAGTTCCGGTGACGTACCGGGGCTCTCTATGGGGCTGACAGGAACCCCGGTGAAGTCATCGGCACTGATGGGCGGGATTTGGCTCTGCCCTAGCCAGTAAAACGGCTAGGGCAGAGCTAAAGCCCGCCCCTCAGAGCCGGGGACGTCACCGAACACACTGCTGGGCGGAAGTTACCGCCCGGCAGTGTGTTATTGTAAACACAAGAGCCCGTGCCCTGCGCGATCTAGCGCAGGGCACGGGAGCGCATCGGAGCATGAGATGCTCCGATGCCAGGCTCAGGAGGGCTGCCGGGGTGAAAATAAGGGTATGTCCGGGTTCAGCTCTGAACCCGGACAACCCCTTTAAATGTCCCTCTTTTTGATCTGAGGTATAGATTTAAATTATTACATTTATAATATTGACCCAGAAAGTGTTTGTCCTGTTCCAATTCTGTATATTAGAGCTTGGCATGTATATTATTTCTTCTTTTTTTTTTTTTTTTTTCTATTTTGCAGAAAATGTTTGCACTATTGTGTAAAAGAAAACGATTGAAGTGTATAGATATTAAGGAAAAATGGATCTTTCACACAATGAACTATAAATGTCCCTCTTTGACCGTCCAAAAAGTTGGGAGGTATGAGGCACTCTAACAATGATGCTCCTTTAGTGCCTTCCCACACTTTTTCCTCTTATCCTCCTCTTCATATCATTTTTGGGGAAACTGGAGCTATGATTTTGTCACATACAGTAGTCTCACAAGCTTCTTAGAAATGAATAGTCCTTTCTCTCTCAATATGACCTCTCCAGGTAGTGCATTGAATTCCATGTAATAAAACAACAGTATTTGGGCTCGTTCACACGTCCGTTGCCGTATTGCGGCCCGCATAAGGAGGGTCCGCAATACACGGGGCACAGGCCGTATGCATTCCGCATCACGGATGCGGACCCATTGACTTGAATGGGTCCGCAAATCTAGAGATGCGGTATGGAACCCCACGGAAGCACTACGGAGTGCTTCCTGGGGTTCCGTTCCGTGCCTCCTCACCGCAAAAAGATAGAACTTTCTCTATCTTTTTGCGGAACGGACGAATCGCGGACCCATTCAAGTGAATGGGACCGCGATCCGCATGCGGCTGGCCCACAGTCGGTGCCCGTGCATTGCGGACCTCAATTTGCGGTCCACAGCACGGGCACGGAGGGGCAACGGTCGTGTGAACGAGCCATTTTGTAAACTCATCCTGAAGGCAAATTCACATTTTAACATTACCATTTTATAGGATAAAATTAGAGGTCAACTTTAGGCCAGAGACAAATTCACACAGGAAGCATAATAAAATATTATAAGTGAGCATAAAAAATAAAAAATCATGGAAGGCGTTCTGTCCCTCTGCATCTAAAGAGTTCCAGATAAACAATGCTGCAAGGCACGGTTTAATTACGACTCTTGAGTTAATTGAGTTACGGGATGCTTGAGGCCTCAGGCGTTGCAATTCCATTGAATTGTCTGGCTT
Organism: Bufo gargarizans; assembly: GCF_014858855.1. Classification (NCBI taxonomy): domain Eukaryota; kingdom Metazoa; phylum Chordata; class Amphibia; order Anura; family Bufonidae; genus Bufo; species Bufo gargarizans. The sequence goes on from NC_058088.1 coordinate 158,961,019, forward strand.
CTGTCCTGTTTACATACAGGTTCCCCCTCCAAGGCTTGTAAACAGATTCCAAAAAGATTTTGTGTATCAGCCACAGAAGTCTGAATCAAAAGTCTGACACAGAAGCAGTCAACCATCACTAGAAGATAAGGAGAGAAGAATGTCCCTTTTTCAATGAATAATAAGAGGAGTGTTGTGGCCCTCACAAATCAGCATGAAAAAAGCCCAATACTGGTCTTAAAAATTTGAGAAGATTCAGGGACTGAAGACTTAGCAAGCCCTCTGAATTTACGCTATGAACTGTGCAACAAAATCTGCACCATTTGGTAAAAGTCCAGTAGATACACTATGGAAAATACAGAGTATACTGTATATCAAGATGTACCCTTAGGCCCCTTTCACACGGGCGAGTATTCCGCGCGGATGCGATGCGCGAGTTGAACGCATTGCACCCGCACTGAATTCGGACCCGTTCATTTCTATGGGGCTGTTCACATGAGCGGTGATTTTCACGCATCACTTGTGCGTTGCGTGAAAATCGCAGCATGCTCTATTTTGTGCGTTTTTCACGTAACGCAGGCCCCATAGAAATAAATAGGGTTGCGTGAAAATCGCAAGCATCCGCAAGCAAGTGCAGATGCGGTGCGATTTTCACGCACGGTTGCTAGGAGACGATCGGGATGGAGACCCGATCATTATTATTTTCCCTTATAACATAGTTATAAGGGAAAATAATAGCATTCTGAATACAGAATGCATAGTAAAATAGCGCTGGAGGGGTTAAAAAAAAATAATAATAATAATTTAACTCTCCTTAATCCACTTGATCACGCAGCCGGCATCTCTTCTGTCTGTCTTCTGTGCTGTGTGCAGGAACAGGACCTGTGGTGACGTCACTCCAGTCATCACATGATCCATCACACGATCTTTTACCATGGTAATGGATCATGTGATGGACCATGTGATGACTGGAGTGACGTCACCAAAGGTCCTGTTCAGCAAAGGAGACAGAAGAGATGCCGGCTGCGCGATCAAGTGGATTAAGGTGAGTTAAATTATCTTTTATTTTTTTTAACCCCTCCAGCGCTATTTTACTAGGCATTCTATATTCAGAATGCAATTTTTTTCCCCCTTATAACCATGTTCTAAGGGAGAATAATACAATCTACAGAACACCGATCCCAAGCCCAAACGGGTTTGGGTACCAAACATGCAGATTTTTCTCACGCGAGTGCAAAACGCATTACAATGTTTTGCACTTGCGCGGAAAATCGCACATGTTCCCTCTATGCACCCGCACATTTTCCAGCAACGCCCATGTGAAAGAGGCCTTAGGCTCCATTCAGATGGACAATAGGAAACTAGGTGCTCTCCATTTGTCCGCAGACCCATTTATTTGAGTGAATGAGTCTTGTGGCAAAACCGGACCAAGAAAGAAGATGTTGTTATACTCTCTGCACGGGCTGATGGTTTGTGAGGAAAATAGTCCATGTGAGTTATTCCCACTGTACCCCACGCCCATAGCGGCAGACCATGCAGTTGCTATGGGGCCCGGGAGTTTGAGGGGCCCGGGCAGGCTGATTGTCCCCGCCCCCTTTCCAATCGAAATACGTCTCCCTTCCTCCTTGGCCCTGCAGCCAGCCACCAAATCCTTTTGTCTGCTGTGCTCTGCTGCTTCCCCTGCCTAGTATCCTTACAGCAGCAGAGCACTGTGTGAGAGAGAGGGCCCGGCAAGGTGCTTCACTGCTCTAACCTCCTGACCACGGACCTGCAAGGTAGTACAAACTCCATGAGCTGTTGGTATTCCCATATCCCACAGGGACACAAGCAGCAGACTGCACACTCTATATGACCGTTATCTAATCGCTCATACGTAGAGGGGGAGGGGACACACTAGGGTGCTGACGGCTGGTTAAACCTATGTGTATTAGGCCGAATGCACACGGCCGTGTTCCGCCGGCCGAGAGCGGTCCGTGGTATGCCGGGCTGGATTTCTGTTCAGAGCAGGAGCGCACGGCGTCATTGGTTGCTATGACACCGTGCGCTTCATGCTGCCACTGCACTACAGTATTACACTATTCGAGTGTATTACTGTAGTGCAGCGGCGGCATGAAGCGCACGGCGTCTTAGCAACCAATGACGCCGTGCGCTCCTGCTCTGAACAGGAATCCAGCCCGGCATACCACGGACCGCTCTCGGCCGCGGAACACGGCCGTGTGTATTCGGCCTTATGTAGGTGTAGTTAGTAGGGACTTAGCAGTTGTGCTGGTCTATGTGTGTGAATGTATACATACACACAGACCTGTTCACAGCTTATTCACCTCACAGCAGCTTCCCATAGACTTCAGACCCCATAAGTTATGGTCTGTGGTAGCGGAATCCATAACAGAATTCTTAGATAACCCGAACCTTGTACGCCGAACTTCAAAACTCAAGTTCGCTCATCCCTAATTATTATGTGTGTGTATATATAATATAGACACACACACATAGTACTAATGACAACATCTGCATGTATTTGTTATGGGGGGGGGGCAATTTGGAGTTTTGCTATGGGGCCCCATGATTTCTATGTACACTCCTGGTTATTCCCATTGAATGTAATGGGTCAGAGTTGAGTCTGAGTACTGTCCGTTCTAGACTTGGGAAGCATCTGGACAGATAAATCTCTCATGTGAAACCAGACTTGCGGTGCAGAAACACCCAGGCTCTTGAGACTGAGGCAGCCCGAAAGGTAGAGAGGGCTTAAAGGCAGGAGACTAGATGTATGGTATTATGTGTCCCCAACTGAATGGAGCAGGCTGCTGCGGTGAGCACTCTATCTACCACGGGTGCGGGTTGTTTAACACAGCAGAGATCACACCAAACCCCTTCATTTAACCCCTTAGATGCTGCGATCAACAGCGATTGCGTCCTCTGTGAAGTAAGGCAGAGGATGCAGCTCCCTAAGCCTTCCAATCGGAGCCAATGTGCAGTACGTGGCCCTGCAGGGTGAGGCGTATGATGAAGTCACAGGGGTAGTTACTAACCAAGGGGGGTTATAGTACTCAGTCTTTTATATACCCTGGGCAGACGTACAGCAGTGATGGAGAGGCTGGCACAGGGGTCCTCTGGGGCACTCTCTGTGTATAGGGACCAGGCCTGATGGTAGGTGAGGTGCCCTGGATGTTGCAGGTTTTTAATGTGCCAGTGGCAAGATCCCTTTAAGTTCGTGACGCCAGTGCCGGTAATGGTGGCACACCGATTTATGGTAGGAATAATTGAGGAACACGATGTTGTGGTGAACCAAAACTTCTGTTTACTGAAACAGTTAACTATATACAGTCTTTGGTCAAAGTTCCATATGTAAGAGGTAGTATCATGCAGGCTTTACATCAATTGGCAGGCACAATGTTCTTGCAAGATACTCAGAGGGTTAAACATTTACAGATCAGGCTGCACTTTCCTCAGAATCCTGTCTGGCTTTATCCCAAGACACGTATGCCCTATTGCTGGCTTTATCCTTGGTTAGGGAAAACTTCCTCAGGTATATGTCTCCTTGCTTTAAATAGATCCTTCTGCCCTTCAGCTCTCTGGAATCACTTTTGCTCTGCACTGTACTTTGTAGGAACTTAGTTTCTCTCAGGACTCTTCCCCTGGATGCAACTTCTGAGCTTCTCCTGCTCAGGAACCTCAGGCAGGCTAGACTGCACTCACTAGCCTCCTGGATTGAACTGCCCCCCCCCCCCTTCCTGTCTGGGGCTAACTATATATACTAGGGGTTCCCTAGCTCCCTCTACTGTCTAGGAGGAGGAACTACTCCTAACAGGCCTGATACAGGGAAAAATCACATACAACATCATATAAAATACAATGACCATGTTCTACAGGAGGTGGAGAATAACGTGGCCATATTGACCCTTGTGCAGTGCCCACATTAACCTAGTGGGACACTACAAATGCAGTGAAATCGTGGACCACCGATCAGTTACCATGACAGCCTGGGGCCTGCTGAGGCTTCCCAGGGCTGTCATAACCTACCTGTTAAGCTGTGCAGGGAGCGAATCAAAATCCTATTCACCCTAATAGATCTCTATTAGGGTGAATAAGACAAGGGATCAAAAGATCCCATGTACTAGCCCCCTGAGGGGGCTAATAGTTACTAAGTAAAGTAAGAAAAGTTTAAAAAAAAATAAAAAATAAAAATTGATAGTTAAGATCACCCCCTTTTCCCAATTTTATATATAAAAGATATCAGGTATCACTGTGTTCAAAAATATCTGAACTATTAAAATATTTTAAAAATTTGCTGTGTGGTGAATGCCAGAACAGAAAAAAAAATTAAAAACAATTCGCCATCTTCTTTCCTGTTTTCCAATTCTATGGTGCCATTAAAAAATACATCTTGTCCCGCACAAAATGGAAAAATAAAAAAAGTTATGGCTATTGGAACGTGGGGAGGAAAAATTTTAAAATGCTAAAATGAAAATAGGGGTAAAAAAGATGCCAGATGATACAGGACATTGAGGGTTATAAATAGTTTAGCACTGAATGATGTATAATTTATCTGAAAAAGGTTAAAGGGGTATTCTCATCACAGACAATGGGGGTATACCGCTAGGATATGCCCCCATTGTATGATATGTGCGGGTCCCCCCGCTGGGACCCCCACCTACACTGAGAACGGAGGCCCAAAATTTGCGGAGGGCGCACTGCGTATGCGCAGCCACCGTCCATTGCTGGCTCGGCTATTTCCGTTGACCCAGTAGAAATGAATGGGAGCCGCACCTACAACAAGAACGGAGCGGGGAGAGCTGTGGCTGGAGGACTCTGGATTTTCCAGGGTCTGTCCACCACCAAGCGCTGCTCCTATAGAAGTGAATGGGAGCGCACCGCGCACGAGCGGCCCCTGCTCCCATTCATTTCTATGGGGCAGACGGAAATAGCCAGCACTCGGCTATTTTCGGCGGCCCCATAGAAAAGAATGGAGGGTGGCTGTGCATGGGCAGTGCGCCCTCCATTCATTTCCCTGCTCCATTCTCATTGTAGGTGGGACCCGCACCTATTAGACAATGGGGGCATATCCTAGCGATATGCCCCATTGTCTGTAATGGGAATACACCTTTAATACACGTTTACCCTGCATGGCGGCACACTTATTTACCTTAGAAACCTTGCTACTAGGCGAATTGGAATCTCTAGATGTTATATGGATGCACAGGCTTTTATGAAGCACACAGATGTACGGCATGGGCTGATGGTGTGGGATGGTTGGGTATGATATAGGCTGATAGTGTGCCATGTTATTTACCCATACAACACAGTATTTGAGGCCTTAAGCTGAAAAAACATAGGATTAGTAGAGTGTTGTTCAATGCTTAGATCCTTTCATTCTCTGTATTGTATTTTAACTGCTAGACAAACAGTCAGGAACTAAAAGTCAAAACAATGCACTAAACAATGACTTGTAAACCTTCATTTCTCTACGGAAGTTACTTCTACCATACATAATCTATATCATGAGACAGTTGTCATATCTCAAGCATTTTTGATACCTGCAGAACTATTATTTTGTGACTGTAGATTGCGCAGAAAGTATGATCTGAAACAGCTTTTGTGGTGGCCAAATATTATCTCTGTGGGTAGTCCAGATGAGTTTGACCACCCATATCTTTAAGGGACAATAAAAGCAGATACTACTCTCAAACACATGCCTCTTCTGTCCTGTAAGTGGATAACTGTACCACATAAAAGTTATTAGCACACACAGAGTTTGGTCAGAAAAGGTAAAAAAATGTCATGCATCGACGCAGGGGCCTAGTAGTCACAACTGGTTTCTATAAGGGTAAATACACATGCTGCTGATTTTTTGCAGAAATTGCCGTCCCATTCATCTAACTAGGTCTTTCAGAAAATCTCTTTTCAGATGAACGTGCAAAGGGGCATCTCCAAGAGAAAGAGAAATGTCTCTGTAGTGGACAGGTGTGTAGCTAAGGGCTCATGGGCCCTGGTGCAAGAGTTCAGCCTGGGCCCCACTTTCCTTGTGCTTTGTGGCCAGGGGCAGGGATTGTGAAGTAATTACAATTGACTGGGCCCCACAGTATATTTTTGAACAGCTTCCCCCCAGCAATGTCTTCGCAACCCCCAACTCATTTGCAACCTCCACTCCTTTGGCTAGTCACGATCACTCTCTCAGACGAGTCCTGGCAGCCACTCTGTCAAGTTCCTACATTGTCACTGTATATAATGTCATTGTATAATACTGTTGAGGGGGCCCCAAAAATAAAATATTTGTCTTCCTCTTGAGGGGGCCCCTTGTAGGTCAGGTACCCAAAGCAACCGTTTCCCCTGCTTCTGTTTATAGCTTTTGTCAACAAATCTGCTACATGGAAATATACCCTAAATGCTACATAGTAGGTGAAGGACCCTGCTGCAGATTTTGCACTGGAACAAAAGAACTTGAAATTATGCATCTGCATCCAGGCTGCTATTCAGAGTCACACTTATAAATAGGAAATCCACCGGTGCTTCTTGTATTGGTCATCAAAGGGATTGGTTGGAAGTTCTACTCCTATTGCGTCTGACTGACTCAAAGTCTGCTTTGTTCTTGAGAACACATACTTTTTTAGTAAAAGTGAAGAAGATCCTACTTTAGAACTGTAAAAGTCAGCCGAATATTCCAGGAAACTATTTCAACAGAGGGAATTCAGAAAGCAGAATATGAGGAGCCCAAAGCAGCTGGGGCAACATAAACAAGTGGAGTTGTGGAATGACCATACATTCATGAACACAGAAGATTCCTTCTCTACTCTCTTGACTGTAATGAAAAATACAGTCTGATCATCTTCTGCTCTATTGATAAGGTACTCTCTAGGACAGGGACCATCAGTATTTCATCCATTGACTGGAATCTGTCATGATTGGATCCAGTGAGCTCTATAAGATTTATTTTTCGGTGCTCATACATTGGAATTTTGGGGTACCGTGGTTATCAGTCCATTCCATGGTAACGCACGTTCTATCATCGGGCATTAACCAAAACCAATAGAAACATTAATAAATAACGACAAACACTTATATGGATGAATAATGGCCACAATATTTATTAAGGGGTTACACAATGATTATAATAAAACATTTTATTCAATAAATAAATACCAAAACGGTTAAAATTGAAACCATTAATAAACCATCAAGCTGAACCATGTCCACCCAGATTGAGCTGGGAGACTAAACCCCCACTAATAAACACCATGATGGTTCCAAAAGTTAAAGCAAAAGGGTGGGAGGGCGGAGCGCTGGTCTTCTTTCTTCTCAGACTGGCACCGAACCTCAGATGGTGCAGTCTTATAAAGGGCAAATCTTCCCGCCACAAGCTTAAATAACCAAATAGCTGTTGTCCAAGATGTCCCAGCTGAAGTGACCAGAACCAGCTCATACCAGATGTACAGCTTGACCTAAAAATAGACACTCGGTAAGTCCACTGTAAAACAAGAGGGAAAGCAGGGGGAGAGCAAGTGGATCGTACCAATAACATGTACGGAGACAGCATTAAAACTGAAGTTTTTGAATCAATCGACTTCGGATCAATTCGCTCAACCTTAATTGTGAGTCACAACGGTGACAGGTACTGATGTGAGTCATGGATGTCTGTGCCATCTAAATGAATGAAAATAAATTCTGCTAATCCGTGAGTGTCTCTGGAGGGGATCTCCACTAATCAAGCATTACTAGCTTATCCTAAGGGTAGATTATCAGTTTAAAATGTCTTTCCTAGAGACCGAGATAATGGGGCACATTTACTAAAGTGTTTGCGCCTGTTCTAAAAAAAAAATGCTGATTTAGACAGTCATATTTACTACTGATATTGCACCTGTTTTTGAGGTTTTTGCGCCTTGTTCACCTATTTTGATTTTTGAGTTTTTATTTATCTTTTGCACCTGAATTTTTCGCAAAACCATTCTAATTTCTACTCCACTCCAGGACTAGCATACATTTCTTTGTCTGTTTTGAGTGTTGAAGTGCGACCCTTTTTTGCATTGCACTTTCAGGGAGACATCTGACTGTTCTCCGCAAAGATGCACATTTTCTTTCAAATAAATTAGACCAGTGGAAGTGAAAATGAACCCGTCTAACTAAAAAACAACCACCAGAGGTCAGACTAATAACAATACGCGTAGTCTAATTCATCAACAGCTCTACAACCTTTAACCCCTTGAGGACACAGCCATTTTTCACCCTAAGGACCAGGCCATTTTTTTCAAATCTGACATGTCACATATGGTGATAACTTTAAAACGCTTTTACTTATCCAAGCTATTCTGAGAATGTTTTCTTAACACATATTGTGCTTCATGACGGTGGTAAATTCGAGTCAAAATATTTCATTTTTATTTATAAAAAAATACAGAATTTAACAAAAGTTTGGAAAAATTTAAATTTCTCTACTTTTAAAATAGATAGTTATACTTCCTAAAATAGTTATTACTTTACATTTATATATGTCTACTTCATGTTTAGATCATTTTGTAAATTAAATTTTATTTTTTTGGGACGTTAGAAGGCTTAGAAGTTTAGAAGCAAATCTTTCAATTTTTAAGAACATTTCCAAAACCCAATTTTTTATAAGGACCAGTTCAGTTATGAAGTCACTTTCTGGGGCTTACATATTAGAAACCACCCATAAATCACCCCATTTTAGAAACTACACCCCTTAAGCTATTCAAAACTCATTTTACAAATGTCGTTAACCCTTTAGGTGTCCCACAAGAATTAAAGGAAAATGGGGGATGAAATTTAAAAATTTCACCTTTTTTTTTTTTTTTTTTTTTTAGCAGATTTTCCATTTTTCCTGCAACACATCAAGGGTTAACAGCCAAACAAACTTCAATGTTTATTATCCTGATTCTGTAGTTTACATAAACACCCCATATGTGGTCAGAAATTGATGTATAGGCGCACTGCAGGGTTCAGAATGGAAGGAGCACCATATGGCTTTTGGAGAGCTGATTTATCTGGAATGGTAATTGGGAGCTATGTCGCATATTAAGATACCCTGAGGTGTCCCTACAGTGGAAACCCCCCAAAAAGTGACCATTCCGGAAACTACACCCCTCAAGGAATCTTTCAAGATGTGTAGTGAGCACTTTGACCTCAAAGGTGTTAGGAAAACACTTGGCAGTGAAAATGAAAAATTTCAATTTTCAATTTTGCAGGCCTGAATTGGCAGACATGGATTTTAGGTGCCATGTCGCATTTAAAAAATTCCTGAGGTACCCAGAAATTAAAAACCCCAAGAAGTGACCCCATTTTGGAAAGTGCACCCCCGTACGAACATTTTAAGGAGCGTAAAGGGCACTTTTGACCTAACAGGTGTTTCACAGAAATGAATATGTAGTGGTTGGTAAAAAGTGGATATGTAAGCTATTCTGACTAAATCGGAGATATAAGGTGGTAAAACTACAGAGTACATAAAGGATGAAATTAAATTAATACTCCATAGATGTGTGGTACATTTTGAAACAATCCTGCATGCACAGGCCGGGTTTTTCAAGGCAGGTTTCACAGTGGTAAATGGTGTCTTTCCTTATACCCCTTTTGGAACACACCATGCATCATTTTTTGGGTCCTTCCCTTCCTTGCTGTCTGGGGTACTTGACCTGGAAAATGTTGCATCGGTAAAACACGGGCACCATGACTTCCTGAAGTACTGGGGCTCTCCCTAGCCTGGCTTTGAAAAATTAGGGCCTTGATAACCACCTCTTGGAGCTGAAGGAAAGTTCCTGTGTGGCCTGCAGATTGAAATGGCACATACGCATTGTACATTGCCGTCTGTACAATGTGTACGGCCAGCTTTTTGTACCACACTTTTGTTTTTTATGTGGCGCTGTAGGGCTTCAGAACTTGATCTGAAAGATCCACCCTTCCCATGTACCTGTTGTAATCAAGGATGCAAACTGGTTTGGGGACAGTGATAGTGGTACCTTGTACAGCGGCAGGGGAGCTGGCATTAGTGTGAATGGTGGTCAGTACAAGGACATCCCTCTTGTTCTTGTACTTAAGCTCCAGCATGTTCTCATGGAGGAGAGTCCTATTTTCACCCATTCTCAGTGGTTACCCTACCAGGGATCTAGGGAGACCTCTCAGATTTTTGTGCACTGTGCCGCAAGTCACAGTACCTCCGGCCGTTAGGGACAGGAATAAGGGTATGCTGGTATAATAGTTATTCACATAGAGGTGGTAACCCTTATCCAGCAGTGGGTGCAGTAAGTCTCACACCATCTTCCCACTAGCTCCTAGGATGGGGGGGGGAGGGCATTCTGGGGGTTCTATCTGGGAATCTTTTACTTCATAAATGCGGAACTGGGTGTACCCAGAGCTACACTCACAAAGTTTGTAAATCTTAATGCCATACCTTGCCTCTTTGCTAGGCAGGTACTGGCAGAATCTAACCCTCCCTTTAAAAAGTAATAGGGACTCATCAACACAGACCTATTTATCAGGGGTGTACACCATATACCTAAAAAAACAGGTGAAATAATTATCTAGACAGGTAATCTCCCAAATGTGTTGTTAGTTGATTATTTTTCCCTACCCCGGTATCTATATGCTTACTGCAACCAGTGTAGCTATTGTTTTAATTTCTAAAAACAGGTGAGCTTTATAAATGTGCCCCACTATGTGTAGCTCATCTCTGCTCTGATAAATAGAGGAGGGTCCTGAACCAGGGAGCCCCCCAATACCCACACACTCCATCAACTCAGTGTTCCCTAAGGACAGACAAGCGAGTTCAATGAAAAAAACATATTGGGTGTGGCAGTATGATTTCCCGTTCTGATCTCCGCTCTTCTGACAAAGAATCGTGCAGCATTATAATGATTTATAATGCTGTGTGTTCCTGCCAAACCTGTATCTACTGAATTACACTGATGGCATTATGTCTGAACAATTCAGTAGGTTCGAGGTCTGGCAGGACACACCACATTATAAATAATTCTGTCAGAGAAGCCAAGGTCAAGACGGAAAATCACACTTAGGCCGCATGCACACATCGTTACCCGGCAGTGCCTGGATTGCAGCTCGCAAACAGCAGGTTCGCAATATACAGGCACTAGCTGTGTTCACACAATATCGCAGAAGCAGACCCATTCAAGTGAATCCAGAAGGAGCTGTGTGGAGTGGAGGCACGGAATCCCACACAAAGTGCTTCCTTGGGGTTTCTCTCCGCGCCTCTGCACCTCAATAGAATATGTTCTATTTTTTTGCGGTGTGGACGGATTACGGACCCATTCAAGTTGAATGGGTCTGCATCCATATGCGGCAGCCACACGGATGGTGCCCGTGCATTAAGGACCGCAAATCGTCATCCCCAATACACGGAATGGCCGGCACAAACAGTGGGGGAGATTTATCAAACTGGTGTAAAGTAAAACTGTCTTAGTTTCCCACAGCAACCAATCAGATTCCACCTTTCATTCTTCACAGCTCCTTTGAAAAATGAAAGGTGGAATCTGATTGGTTGCTTTGGGCAACTAGACCAGTTCTACTTTACACCACTTTGATAAATCTCCCGCATCTGGCCTTTTATATGTTCTTGAAACCAGACAACCCTGTTGTGTCTATATGCAATGATCAGATGTAATGCATGGTAAAACAGCAAGATTATCATCCGCGTCCGTTTTTTTTTTCCTATCATTTGCATGGCAAACCTGTCTTAGACTAATTTTTACATTCCTTTATGTCTGGTTGTCCTCCAAAAATAAAGGAAGACACATGGAAACAAAAACGGAAACTGATCAAGGAACAACGGAACCCCATTTTGCGGACCGGAACACAACAACGGTCGTGTGCATGAGGCCTAAGACTGTTAAATCTAAAGTTTTACAGTATGGCTGGGAATTGGCTGTGTGTGTTCCTCAATGGGATTAATGACGGTACAAAAACATCCCTGCCCCCATGATCACTACTCCATCTAACTTTTCTCCAGTTCTGAGAACCTCCAGATACCTCTGTAGAAATAATGTCCACAGCAGTCTGGACATGTCTATTATAGAAAGCAATGCACTTACTGCCATCAGATTAGTTGTATTTTCTGCCTCCTGACGCCTTCCATCTGCACTTTCTTCATTTTTTTTTCTATTGCTTCCATATAAATATCCTATTTGACCATGTGCAGAAATATGGGGTCATATAGAAGACATATTCGCCCCCCCATGGATAGTAATTTGAGTACTGTAAAATGTATGGTTTTCAAGGAAGCAGTAGAAATGGCAATAAAATCTTGAGTAAGTGTAAAATATCAGAAAAGTATAAAACATCCAATTCTACAAACACCATAAGGAAACCACAAACGTCAAGGCATGACCGGCCAGAATGTGTTGAGCAGCCTGTCTCAGCTTGTGAAACATTTACACAAGGAGGAGTTCCTATGAGGGCAAAAAAAGGAACATGGATAAACATAGCCCCATTAACAAACATAAGGGAGGTATACAAATGTATATATACTGTCTAGTGAACAAAGGAAGTGACCGCAGAAGTAAGGTCAAAGGGGTAGTTCTTGAATTCAATATTCATAGAAAGCAATAAAAAAAATTGTTTTTTACATTTTATTTTTCATTTCAGCAGCACAATTTGATTGAAAATGAAATGAAAATGATTGTCCTTCTCTAGCAGTCAGCACAGAGAGATAAAATTCCTGCATAGATAAGCAACCCATTGTTTAGTTGACTGCTGCAGTGATGGGAAGATGTTATCTG